>NC_138205.1:84240627-84840627 GCF_964194415.1 Vipera berus
CTCTTCAAGAAAATTGGAGAGATGAAGGGAATGTTTCATGCAAAAATGGGCATGATAAAGGACCAAAATGGCAGGGACCTAACAGAGGCAGAAGAGATTAAGAAGAGGTAGCAAAACTACACAGAAGAACTATACAAGAATGAGCTTAACATCCCAGATAACCACGATTGGATGGTCACTGACCTTGAGCCAGACATCCTAGAATGTGAAGTGAAGTGGGCCTTAGGAAAGCTGAGCAACAACAAAGGTAGTGGAGGTGACAGTATTCCAGCTGAGCTATTAAAAATCTTAAAAAACAATGCAGTAAAAGTGCTACACTCAACTTGCCAGCAAATTTGGTAAACTCAACAGTGGCCACAGGGTTGGAAAAGATCAGTTTACATTCCAATTCCAAAGAAAGCCAGTGCCAAAGAATGTTCATACTATTGCACTATTGCACTCATTTCACATGGTAGTAAAGTTATGCTTAAAATCCTACAAGCTAGACTCCAACATTATGTGGATCGAGAACTACCAGAAGTACAGGCAGGATTTCGAAGAGGCAGAGGAATTAGAGATCAAATTGCCAACATACGCTGGATCATGGAGAAAGCTAGGGAGTTCCAGAAAAACATCTACTTCTGCTTCATTGACTATGCTAAAGCCCTTGATTGTGTGGATCACAACAAACTGTGGCAAGTTCTTAAAAAGATGGGAGTACCAGACCATCTTATTTGTCTCGTGAGAAATATATATGCGGGTCAAGAAGCAACAGTGAGAACTGGACACGGAACCACTGATTGGTTCAAAGTTGGAAAACAAGTCCAGCAAGACTGTATACTATCACCCTGCCTATTTAACTTATGATGTGGCCCCGACCCCCGCGCCTGTCCTAACCAAGGAAGAGGACTCTGAGGATGATGGGGAGGAACTGGCAAGGCCTCCCTCTCCGGGGCCCTCCTCTCTGGCAAGGCCTCCATCTCCATCTGGAGGCTGAGAGGAACAGCTGGGGAGCAGCCAGGTTGGGAGGGTGCTCAAACAGCTGCAGCAGTCTAGCGAAGATGAGTCATGGCTAGACCCTCGAGAAAGATGCAGGGCCAAGCGTCTGCAGCAACGTAGGTTGGGTAGGAGGGCCAGGGAGTAGCCAGGGAGTACCATAAGGTATAAAGGGGGTGTGGCTGCTCTCAGAACTTTGTGATGAACAATAGTTTAAACAACTTCTGGTCACATCTTTGGAACTCTGCTTTGTGTTTGAAACCCTGGTCTGCATTCTTGGCAATGCTTCTGTACATCTGCTACTGGACTGTTTACTTGGACATTATCTCATTCCAGCTGAAGTTTGAGGTAACGAGCCTATTTTGCTGCCAAGGCCTTATCAGAAGGCAATTAACTAAAGTCTGTAGAATTAACTCTTGCTAGTCTTGTCTGTTTGTACTCTGGGAGGGGGGAACAGAACAACTTATATGCAGAGCACATCATGAGAAAGGCAGGGCTAGATGAATCAAAAGTTGGAATTATCAACAGAAGAAATATCAACAACCTAAGATATGCAGATGATACCATTCTAATGGTAGAAAGTGAAGAGGAACTAAAGAGCCTCTTGATGCGGGTGAAGAAGGAGAATGCAAAAGTTGGGTTGAAACTAAACATTAAGAAAACCAAGATCATGGCATCCAGCCCTCTCAATTCCTGGCAAATAGATGGGGAAGAAATGGAGGTAGTGACAGATTTTATTTTCCTGGGCTCCAAGATCACTGCAGATGGGGACTGCAGCCAAGAAATTAAAATACCCTTGCTCCTGGGGAGAAAATCTATGGCAAATCTAGACAACACACTAAAAAGCAGAGACATCACCCTGCCAACAAAAGTGTGTATAGTCAAGGCTATGGTCTTCCCAGTAGCAATGTATGGCAGTGAAAGTTGGACCATAAGAAAGGCTGAGCGCCAAAGAATTGAGGCCTTTGAACTATGGTACTGGAGAAGACTCCTGCGAGTCCCTTGGACTGCAAGGCAATCAAACCAGTCAGTCCTAGAGGAGATCAACCCTGACTGCTCTTTAGAAGGCCAGATCCTGAAGCTAAAACTCAAATACTTTGGCCACCAAATGAGAAGGAAGGACTCACTGGAGAAGAGCCTAATGCTGGGAAAGATTGAGGGCAATAGAAGAAGGGGACGACAGAGAATGATGTGGCTGGATGGAGTCACTGAAGCAGTAGGCAGGAGATTAAATGGACTCCAGAAGAGGGTAGAGGACAGGAAGGCCTGGAGGAACATTGTCCATGGGGTTGCAATGGGTCGGACACGACTTCACAACTAACAACAACAACATTTTAGAATGTAAATATTGTGTTCAATATTTTCCCAACCTTACTCATATTTTAGAATGTAAATGTTGTGTTCAATATTTGATTGCTTGAAAGGATCCTTGTAACTAATTATAAGTTCCTTTAAAGGCTGCATTAGATCAGATATGAAATATGACTGGAGTGGTTGGATACATCTTTATGTACTCCTGCATTTTGTTCTATTAAGCAGCCTTTTGGAATAAGAATGAGCAGAGCAGTTTTATCGTTCTGAATATTTGCCCTTTCTGTATAGCAAGTAATCTATTTTCATTCATTTTCTTTGCTGACTTAAATGAGCATATGTAATTCAGTTTAGATAATGCATCACAGCTGCAGTAGGCAGAAAAGAATGGGAGAAAAATAATTGTTCTTGAAAGAAGGGCAAAAATGAATCAAATGCATCATATTTGTTCAGGATGGAATTTCTCTCTGTCCGTTTGGAAGGAACATACATAGCAATCAATCCTTCCCTTTTATATGTGGATCTCAATAAAGTAAAATATAAGAATGGAAGGATGAATGAGTGCTCTTAACAGGCCTGAGAATTTGTTTCCTTTCTGCCTGTCTTCTAACCTTCTGATGTTTTTTTCTTGGTACAGTAAACAGAGCCATATTGATTTCCAGTAAACTGTATCAACTGGTAATCTGTCTAGTATTTGGATCTGCCCTATAGACCTTTTTGTGCAGGTTTCAAGCTGTTGCTGGCAATGTCTTCCTCATGTTTACTCAAAAGGCAAGATGTAATAAAAGTCCTCAGTGTATTTCAATGAATTGCTAAGTGCTTTGAATAGAATTTGGATTCTACGAGAGCCTGCATTGCTATTCTGCTCTTCCAGGACTATAGTGGAACAGTAGAAAAAGAAAAAAGGCAAAGCAACAAGAAATGAAATTTCATGCTAAAAATGAAATAACTAGTCCAAGTTAATTCCTTATGCCTGTACTTCTTGTGTCATTCAAAGAATAATTAAACTATCCTGTAAAGATAATATTCTCTAACTTGTAATCTTGAAGTGTGTTGGATTAAGACCTTCCAAATTTACAGTTTATATTTGTGGAATAGTGGTAATATTCTGGGGAAAGTGAGGTCAGGATAAAGCACAGCTGAATCAAAACAAGAATAATTCTCCCTAGCAAAGGAGAGTTATGTTTGGAGGCCACATTCTACCCTTTTCCACTATTACCATTTGTTTTCCTTCATTTTAAAACCATGTCCAATTTATACCGGAGTTTTTTTTTTTCTTTAAGATGTTTTCAGGTCTATGTCTGGGAAAGGAACATTGAGATTTCTGTCAAAACAGAAATCTAAATCAATGGAGCACTCTAATGAGCCAAAATAGCAAAGAATGGAAGTTGGGAATGGCAAAAAGATCATGCAGACCAAGGGTCATATTCCTAAATATTCATAGCAATAGAGATATAGAGGATGCTAGTGTATAAACAAATGTAGAAATCAGAATCTAAAATTTTTGGTATTAGGAAAGTTTCTAGAGAAGAAGATATCAAAGCAGAGGTTAGGGTTCAGGAAGCGGAGTCAGTATGCTAAGGTAAAGAAGTCAAAATTCAAGGAGCACAGGCAACTACAGGCCAGGTGGAAAGAAGATCAGAAAATTGGTTTTTCAATGACTGATGAAAATCTGGTAAAGCAAATTAGAAATCAGGGTCCAGCACATATCAAACGGATATATCTTGCATTGATAGAAATAGACTCAGAAACAGAACTTGTTAAAGATTGCATGATAAAGTGGGCTCAGAATATTCAAGAAGTTATTACAATGGATATTTGGGAAAAGATCTGGGTGAGAAACGTAAAATTTACGCAAGCTCAAAATTTAAGAGAGAACTTTTATAAAATGTTTTATAGGTGGCATTTAGATCCCAAAAAGCTTGCAAGTATGTATCCGAACTATCAGCCTAAATGTTGGAGGTGTGGTGGCGAAGACGCAACGTATTTTCACATATGGTGGACCTGTAAAAAGGTTAAAGCATTTTGGATTAAAATCTGGTGGAATATGCAGAAGATATTTAAGCAAAGGATAAAGTTTTGTCCGCAATTGTTTTTATTGGGCATTATTACTGATACCACTGTTGTGGACACTAAGTTGATGTTGAATTTAATTACGGCAGCAAGACTTTTAATAGGGCAAAACTTGAAGAAGGAAGAACTGCCGACTATAGAGGAATGGAATTTAAAAGTTTCTAACCTGGCGGAAATGGCAAAGATCTCTGCGTATTTGAAAGACCATTCGCAACAACGATATATCGTGGAGTGGAAAAAATGGATTGATTACATCCAGAATAAATATGGGACTAAAAAGTTTCATTTAGCATTTGAATAAGTATTGATGGGATATTTATATTGCTTGTAGTCATTTTATAAGAGCTAAAGTGCGATAGACCTAATAGTTTATTGTTGTTAGCATATGGTAGTTTATGATTGTTTTTTACTTTTATACCTTGTATTTAGCTCTGGGAAGTCGGGGAGGGGGAAGGGGAGGGGGGAGGGTTGGGTTGGGTTGGGAAGGGGGGGAGGGGGTGGGGAGAGTTTGTTAAAGATAAAATGTATTGAAAAACTTTTTAATAAAAAAAAATTCAAGGAGCACAGATAATTGGTTTCATGGGCTCAGGAATGAACTATACTGTCAAGTAGAAGTATTTACTGGATCAAGCAGATTATTTGGATGTCTTTCAGTTGGGTTCCAACTAGTTGGGAATGTGATGAGTTACCCTTGTTCATTGATTTAGCTGTATGTTGATGATCTTTTCAGGAGATTTCAACACTGTTTAAACTGTAGAATTATGTTGCAGTAGTTCTCTTTGTATTAGAGTGGAGGTTGATGTTGGCAGTAGGGACAAGAAGTTGAACTTGTCAGCACTCCAGTGTGAGTGGCCCAGTCCTAAACCTTTTCCCTTTCATTGTTCAATATCTATATGAAACTCCAGATGAGGACTTATAGTGGGTTAGAAGTCACTGCAAGCAGTTTGTGAATGGGGACAGCACTGCAATGAAATTGGTGGCCAAAGACAAATGCTGACTGACGAAAATCTCTCCAAACAGAAGAAGAGATTGGGGATTGTTTTCATTTGCTCTGGAAAACTGATCCTTGTGAAAAAGCCATAGGAACATAATTTCTTGAGGCTGATTGTGAATTGAGCATCTTGAAAGTTGAGGGATGATCAATACACTCTTAACCATTCTGCAAACTTTACAGACATGTGACCAGTAAAAGCCTCACTTTATTAAATACTTTTAGATTTAATTAATTAATTAATTAATTAATTTATTGATGGGATTTATATCCCGCCCTATCTCCCGAAGGACTCAGGGCGGCTAACAACAAAACATATAATAAGTACAGAAATCAAGATAAAAATAAAATTGAAATCATCTGTGCAATAAATTAAGATTAAAGAATTAAAAATAAATTAAAAATTCTAAATATAAATTAATTAAAATGCCTGTCAGTCCAGGTCAGCCTGGTGGAACAGGAGTGTTTTGAGGCCGCGGCGAAAGGATTGGAGGTTTTGGGCCATCCGAAGCTCAGGGGGGAGCTGATTCCATAGGGTTGGTGCTCCCACAGAGAAGGCCCTCCCCCTGGGGGTCGCCAGCCGACATTGCCTAGCTGACGGTACCCTGAGGAGGCCTTCTCTGTGTGAGCGTACTGGACGATGGGAATTTGTTCCCGGCAGCAGATGGTCCTGCAAGTATCCCGGACCTAAGCCATGTAGGGCTTTAAAGGTAAGTACCAGCACCTTAAATCTCACCCGGAGGGCAACTGGTAGCCAATGCAGCTCACGCAGGAGGGGTGTAATATGGGAGTATCGGGGTGCTCCCATCACAACCCGTGCAGCTGCATTCTGCACCAGCTGAAGCCTCCGGGTGGTCTTCAAGGGCAGCCCCATGTAGAGAGCATTACAGTAATCAATACGGGAGGTTACGAGTGCGTGGGTGACTGTACGTAGGGCATCTTGGTCCAAAAAGGGGTGCAATTGGTATATAAGACAAATCTGTGCAAATGCCCCCCTAGCCACGACTCCAATATGATCTTCAAAACTGAGTCGTGAATCTAGGAGGACGCCCAGATTGCGTGCTCTATCAATGGGAGGTAACATCTCTCCTCCTATAGTCAGAGAAGGAACCTCTTGGACTAAATGAGATGACGGTATGTACAGCCACTCAGTCTTGGCCGGGTTGAGTCGAAGCCTGTTTTCTCCCATCCAAATCTGTACCGCTTCCAGGCAACGGGACATCACATCGAGGGCATCACTGGGTTGGTTCGGGGTGGAGATGAATAGCTGGGTATCATCAGCATATTGATGATATTTCACCCCGAAGCTACGGATGATCTCTCCCAGCGGCTTCATATAGATGTTGAACAGGAGGGGCAAGAGCACCGAACCCTGAGGCACTCCACAACTAAGAGGCCTAGGGCTTGACCTCTGCCCTCCTGCCAACACCGTCTGCGAACGGTCCGAGAGGTAGGAGGAGAACCACTGCAGAACGGTGCCTCCCACTCCCAGCCCCTCAAGATGACGCAGTAAGATACCATGGTCGATGGTATCAAAAGCCGCTGATAGATCTAATAGGACCAGGACAGAGGAATAACCTCTATCTCGGGCCCGCCAGAGATCATTCACCAGTGCGACCAATGCCGTCTCCGTGCTGTGCCCGGGTCTGAAACCCGATTGGTACGGATCTAGATATTCAGCTTCCTCCAGGTTCAAAGGGAGCTGTCGTGCCACCATGCTCTCAACGACCTTCGCAAGGAAGTGAAGGTTGGAGACAGGACGGAAGTTGTTTAAAACAGCTGGGTCCAATGCCGATTTCTTGAGGAGGGGCCTTACCACCGCCTCTTTCAAGGCAGCAGGGAAGTACCCCTCACTCAGTGAGGCATTGATAACTGCTAGGAGCCAGCCTCGTGTAACCTCCCGAGATGCATAGACTAGCCAGGAGGGACACGGGTCCAACAAACATGTGGCGGCACTTAGTTTCCCCATGATCTTGTCCACTTCATCCGGAGTCACAGGATCGAACTCTTCCCAAATGTACTCGGCCAACTTTATCGTTTTCCTCTCGTTAGATACTGCCCAGTCAGAGTCCAGACCAGCCCGAATCTGAGCAATTTTGTCCACCAGATATTTACTAAATTCCTCAGCCCGTCCATGTAGGGGGTCCTCTCCCGTCTCTTGACTTAAAAGGGAGCGGACCACTCTAAATAGGGCGGCCGGGCGGTTATCTGTGGACGCAATGAGGGTGGTGAAGTAGGCGCGCTTTGCCACCCTCATTGCCACAAGATAAGATCTAGAAAAGGATCTTAACTTTGTTCGGTCAGACTCAGACCGACTGGTTCTCCAAATGCTCTCTAGGCCCCTTCTCTGGCATTTCATCTCCCGCAGGTCCTTGGTGAACCAAGGAGCGAGTCGGGACTTGCGCCGGGTCAGAGGCTGCAAAGGGACAACGCGGTCGAGAGCCTCCGAAGCAGCCTGTTGCCAGGCATTAACTAAGGACTCGACCGGGTTGTGGGAGAGGGAGGTGGGAATCGGTCCAAGCGCCATCTGGAATTTATCTGGGTCCATCAGGCGCCTGGGGCGGAACCACCTGGTCGGTTCTGCCTCCTGACAGCAGGGGGTGATGTGACGGAGGCCCAACCGCAGGAGGTAATGGTCTGTCCATGAAAGGGGTTGTGATGTTGGAGTAACCCCACCCAGTCCATTTAGACATTGCCCAGAGATAAAAATAAGATCAGGCATGTTTCCTCCCTCGTGAGTTGGGTCCTGAGTAATTTGAGTCAGGTCCATGGCCGTCATGGAGGCCATGAACTCTCGGGCCACTTCTGATGCACTGCCCAGGGAAGGTAGATTAAAGTCTCCCAGTACCATAAGTTTTGGGAATTCGACCGCCAATCCTGAGATGGCGTCAGGTAGCTTGGGTAGAACCGTTGCTATGCAGCTTGGAGAGAGGTATACCAGAAGTAGGCCCAACTGACCACCAGGACCCCATCTTAAGAGGAGGGATTCACATCCGTCTATCTGAGGGGCAGTGGCCTCCCGCGGATGGAGGGTTTCTCTGATAATGACCGCCACGCCACCTCCCCTACCCTGAGCTCGAGGTTGATGTAGCACACGGAAACCTGGAGGGGATAAATCAGTCAGAGGGACCCCTCCCTCTGGGCCCAACCAGGTTTCCGTGATGCACGCCAGGTCTGCGTCTTCCTCCTCGATCAAGTCATGGATGAGGGGAGCTTTATTCACAACAGACCTGGCATTAAAATAGATCAGCCTGAGCTCAGGAGTCTGCCCTCCCTCTTCCCCAGGACAGCAGGTGAGAGCCAGAGGGTCAGAGCGCGCCACAGCTTGAAGATAGCGGGGGCGTGATCTCAGATTATGATATGGCCCTCTGCTCATCCATCTGCTGCCATTCCCAATTACTGTGGGGATCGGTATCCCTATCCCATCCCCCTGGGTCACAAGACTCTCCCCAGCCCTCATATTGCCATGGCCATTGGCCAACCTAGACTGAGACAGGTCCGGTAGGATCTTCCCCTCATTCTGCCGGGCCTGACCCTCCCCCCTCCCTAACCCTTCAAAAAAATTTAAAAGAAAACCCAGGAGCCTCTTTTTGGGGCCATGCCACCTCTCGGGGTCCCAGGACCCGTCATTAAGGAAACGGCGGCGTAGGTTTGATGGCCACATCTGAGAGAGGGGGGAAGCTCTCAGGGCAAGTAGCTCATTTCTGGTGTAAGCCATCAGAGGTGGAAACAGGAGTAAAGGACAAGTTGGTTGGAACAACTGCATATCATGACCACAGAGCTGAAGTAGTGGCTCCTGAAAACATGGTCACCCTCTCACAGTGATCAAGATCTCAGGGGACCACCATCCAGCCCTGGGTAGGTCGCAGGAGGAGAGAGAGTCCGGTGGTTGCTAGAATAGTTTGTTGGCGGATAACTTTGTAGCTCCGGTGATGAGCGGTGGTAGTTCATCTATCTCCATGTCTTAGATGTCATCGCGACCGAGGGGCTGTAGTCAGTCTCCGGTGAAAAAATGAAGGAGGGATTTTCTAGATTTAAAGTATGATCCCGAGGGGATAACTGCTATCTCGGGGGCCATTCGGCACATCCCACCTCCAAATTAAGCTTCAGGTGGTCCCTGGTGAATTCCGCCCTCCAGACCAGATACAGGAGGGTTTTAAATGGCGCTCAAGACCTCCGTCGGGAGGGGGGAAGCTCGATGATCTAATAGATGGGCAGATGGGGGGCAGCAGCCACAAATTCTGGAGCCTCGCCATCTGGACTACCTTTCTAGGTAGCCCCAGGTCATTACAGCTCCTCCGCAGGTGGCTGCAGGGCCGGACCGTTTGTCTGTCGAAGGGAGATCGATCAGGTCGTTGTAGGTCCGTTGCAGGCTTCCGCACGCCGCGTATCCTAGCAGGCCACTTAACAGCTGATTTGGAGGCTGCCGCAAGATGCCACCGGCAGCTGCTGGCTAATATATGCTTTCTGCCGGTCTGACCGAGCCAGGAAAGGCTGTAAACTGCACGTTGCAGCCTGCCCATCATCGGCCGTTTTACAGGCTGCCGTGGAGTGCCGCCGGTTGCTGTCGGCCGTTGTAATTCGACCACCTGCCTGATCGAGCCGTTCCGCTCGGTTATTTTGAGTCCGGGAGCCTTGCCTCCTCGCCGCCTCGCCGTCCTCTCTAGCACCGCCCCGCCGTCATTGCTGGCGCTTATTACGGGCTCCACCGAAGCCTCGGAGGGTCCTGTCACCCATCCGGGCTAGGGAACAACAGCCCCCTGCAGGGCCCCATGCCAAACTCGCACCCTTTGATCTCCGCGATCAGCTGCGAGCGGCCATCTTCCAGGAGGCGTGGCCAAAAAAAAATTTACACCCTAAGAGAAATATACTGAACAGCAGGAATCATCAGACTCTCAATGAATCTGCTTTGAAGCTGTAGACCAGACTCTTCACAATATGTGGCAAAAATGAGATCTTTGAGGGAATTTTAACCATTTCCTCTTCTACCAAAGAGAAAATGATGCTGATGTGGAGAATTCATGCATCAAAAATAATACTTATAGAGAAGCTTTATAAAGTTTTATCAAGTTTCAATTGAAGAGAAACAACCATGAAGGAGGGAGAAGGAAGATATACTTATTGAATGCTGGAACAATCAAAATTCAGAAAAAAATCAAAATGATGAACTAGAATTACCTGAAGATATAGTTATGCCAGTAAGAACCATAGAAGGATGTATAGATTTCATCTATCCAACATTTGACAGTCATGCAGAGTTGTTTGCAAAGAACTCTATCTTCGTTTCTCTCAATGAAATGATGAGAAAAATCAGTTCTACTTGCATTAGATGCTTCCCTGGAATGATAAAATAATATTGTTTCTTCAGTACTGACAATGAAGGTATTTTTTTAATACAGGTTTTATTGATTTTTTTAGTTTTACATCCATGTATTTATGAAGCAATACGGTGGTTGGGTAGTTAAAAGTAAACAATAGTAAATAACAAAGTCATTTGTAGATAGGTCATTAACAAGAATTCCCTCTCCACTTCCCTTAGTTATGATAGCATAGTCAAATTAATCAAATTAATACATTTCTAATTATAACACAATCAATTAGAACAAATTTTATTATATTTTTACATATACATATCCATGTCCTGTTTTTATGTTTTACCTAATTGGAATAAGATAATCTGAACTAGCCTATAATATATAAAAGAAAACTTAAATTTTCGGGTAGCCCACATTTCCCCATTTCATTATAAAGTAATTATCCTGTCTAAAATACATATATTCTTCATTTCAGTGCATTCTTATGTTAAAGAAATTTATTCTATTTAACATCTTAATAATTCACTAATTATTGAGAAAATATCTTTTGTTGTATCCTTCCAAATTTTGTAATATAAGTCAATTCTAATAGCTAACTTTCCTTTCCTTTAAAGGTCTAAAAGTTAAGTATAAAATCAATGTGTATCTTTTAAAGATTCCCCTTAGCCCATTAAGAACTTTTTTTAGCTCTATCATTACAACAAATATATTCTATTTAACATCTTAGTAGTTCATCCATTTTTTAAAATAATATCTTTTATTATATCATTGCAAATTCTATAATATAATTCAAAGATGATCTGATAGCTAATCTATTTCATTATATAGTAATTATTATATCTGAAATACATACATATGCTATTTGTCATCCTTACACTTCACCTATAGTTAAGAAAGTATGTTTTATTATTTGTGGCTAATTTTCATTATCTTAAAAATCTAGATCCTAAATATAGACTCACTTTATATCTTTTAACAATTGAGAGAAAAATTTAAGCTTTATTATTGCAAGTCCTAACACTTACAACAGAAAAAAGAAGAAAAATTTATTTCAATCTAATTCTAGCTTTCTTTTTGTGCCAGGCAGGCTTCCATATCATTGCCTTTAGCTTCTCAAATGTGTCTCTCTTTCTTCCTATGCACATAGTTTGAATCCAGGGAGACCACCCAGTTAGCAATTTAACATAGAGAGTGACCCCTTTGTAGTAATTAAATTTTCGTTCCAGTAAATCCAATCTCCATGTTTGGCATAGTGCAGTTGTTCTTAGTTCACTTCTTCTTCTTTCCAATCCATCTGGCTTAAGTAAGAGGTCATATCTGGGGTTGTAATTATTGTTTGGTTGGTTGAAGTCTTGCTGTATTGTATTTGAAGGCCTTTGGCATCCTCCATCTTAGTATTGCTTTCTTCAGCTTCTGTTGCTTGTTGGATTGTAGGTTTTATAGTTGAAATCAAAGTTTGGGCTCCAAGGCTCTCAGTAGATTGTACTTGTTGTACTTTAAAGTCCCCTGTTTTGTTGTTAAATTCCTCATCCTCTGTTTGTTTTTGGATTATCAATAGATCAATTGAAGTAAGAGTCTCATTTGGTGAGTTTGTGCTATCAAATTTGTCTTTAAATCTGGCTTTTATTTCTGCAGTCATTGCCAGAATTGTATCAAGTATGAGTTTATAGTCAAGTGATGGGATATATTCTTCCATTTCTTTAATATTTTACAGATAGGCCTTTAATGGAGGCTATTTTAATAAAAGTCAATAAATGTCCACCTCCATTATTCCTAAAGGTTGTTTTCAGTGCCAGGTGTTCCCAATTTTTATTTTTAAAGATAGTGTCAAGGACAAATCTTTTAAAGCTAGGTCTCAGAGTTAAAAAAAAAAGTTTTATTTGCTATACCAGGTTTTACCACAAGATGTCCTCAATAGCATGTACAATCCTTTTGCAGAGTAATATAAGTCTTTTATCCAATTAATTAATTTTAGTAGTAAATAGGGTGGTAGATCCCTGTAAAAATAGACAATAAAAACTTTTTAGTGGCCCAAAAAATTCAGACGTACAGATAGAGTTGCTTAGTTATTTAGCTTAGTCATTTGATTTCTTTTGAGGCTTTAAGGTTGTAAATCCCCAAGTAAGCAGTTGCTGAATTTTCAAGAAGAGGGGAAAAGATTTTCAAGAAAGTCCCACAGGAAAGTAATTAGGGAAGTAAGAAGGGTAAGGTCTCACCCAAATCCTCCAGATTGCTTTGTTGTGCTTGATAGTGATTTTGGCTTTTGGCAGGGAACGTCTTCTTCTTCAGGCCAGAGGAGTAACTCCGGATCAAACGGAGGGCTGCCGCCCTTCTGCGATTGCAGAGAGATAGCCTCCTCATGGTGGTCGCCCCTCCAGGGTGACTTTTAACCCTTTGCAGGGTCCTCCAATGAAGTAAGACCAGACGGCAGAGGGAGAGCTTCTCCTGGCAGGTCTGCCAGTGCTGCACACACAAACCGGAAGCCGACAATGAAGGAATTAATGCTATTCATTTTCCAACATAATTCCTTGATTCTGTTAAATTCTCTGGATTGCTACCAGAGAAACTAGAATTGCAAATAGGATGTCCCATCATTTTAATGAGGAATTTGAATCTTCCAAGGCTTTGCAACGGAGTGGAATGATTGTGGAAGAACTTCAAAAGAATCTCATTTTAGCAAACATAAAAATTGCTGAACTCAAAAATGGAATCGTCATAATTCCAAAAATTACACACAGTTTATCAGAAGACAAAGATGTCCTTTTTCAATGGACATAGTTCCCAATATTGTCATGTTTTGGTCTCAATGTACATAAGCACAGGAACAAACCATGGACAATGTACTAATTTAACTGGAGAAACTACTTTTGGCATATGGTCAGCTGTATGTTGCTTTAAGCTGAAGGGAAAAAATGAAAATGCTAGGAGTATTTTTAAAGAATGTCACAATAACCACAAATATTGTCATCAAACATGACTTTTGTTAAAGTATATATAAAGTATATATTTGTCTTATTATACATCTTTCTTCATAAACTGTTTTTTCTTTAATTTTAAAACCAAAACAATAGTCATCCAGCTATCCAACAATAGTCTGCAGGGATGACCCAATGGGTCATGGGCTGTCTAATTAGCACTAACTATCTTGAATAGAACAACCCAGTTCCCAGTAATAATAATGTCTAAAGTGCAAAGTACAATGAGCTAATTCCTACTGTATCTTTGTGAACCAGAGCAAAATCAAACTATATTTGATTTCATAGGAAGGTTTTTTCTTTAATTGCCACCTCAGTATGTGAGAGGCAGAGAGAAATAAACTCTTCTTGAATACATCAGAATAGCTTTTACCTTTTTGCTATATATTCTGGGTCTACTGAGTCTAGATCATAGAGGCTTATTGGGCATCCAGAGAGATTTATTTCTGAGATTAACTGAATTCTTCTGGCTTGTATGCAACATAAAAACCATGAACAGTGAGAAAAAAATGCCAAGGAAGACCTCCTTTTTTATCTTGGGTAAATTAGAAATAATTAGGAAAAGTTCAGTTCAATTACTAATGTAAAGTATGGTTTGTGTAAACACCGTTTATTGAATGTATCACTATTTGCTGGATTCAGACAAGCAAAATCCCATTTTAGAATGGCCAGGCCTATATATGTTGATAAAATTGCACCACAACTCAATTGAGCCACTGAAAATAATAAAAACCAGTTTCTTTAGGTCTTCAGATAACCTCATCCCAACTATTTTGAAGAACATTGAATATGAGCTATAAAAGAAAGTTACCAGAGAACAGAATGAAGCTAATTAATATAAGTTAACATTTCTTGAGTTTACCAAAAGTCATGCTTGTATAGTTCCATTTAATTTTCCTATGGATGTAAGGGATGTACCAAAGGAGCATCACTGAACTCACAGAAGGGCACAAAGATATGAGATATGAATCAGAGTCCTAATATTTTGTATTCTTGGAAAACTATTTTTATATGTGTAAATAAATGACACCATGTAGAATACATAATCTGTGATCTCATATGATCTACCAGCAGATCTGTAAATTTATTACAATCAAAGTAGCTGAAGATAATGGTTTACAATAAAAAGATAAAAAGAATGGAGTTTATTTAACAAATTAAAAAAACAAAAAGAGAGATTAGAAAGATAAAGTATAATATTATAGGTAGAAAAGCAATACCACAGGAATGCTTTAATGCAATAGGGCAAATCTTTTCCAAAAATTGAAGAATAACTTATTTATTTTTCAAGAAGCATTACTGCTAGTTAATCTTTCAGCCCTACTCAACAACTAATAGGATTCAATGCTCCAAAACAATAATCATGGTGACATGCTTATCTTTTTCTTCCAGGCAAAGAAACCAAGTGTTAATAATACAGTGTAAAGTGGATTCCATGGAGTGCATTAAAGATGCATTCTGTTAATTTTGGAGTGTATCTGCTATTTAACAGGAGACAATGTGCAGTGTGCATGCACTGAAGGAACAATACTCAATTACATTTTTGCCTTAAGCATATCAGTAGGAATTTACTGTCAATTTAAACATACAATTTAATTCCGATTTTAAAGCACAGTGAAGTTCTATTATAAAATTTTGCAGTCATGGCTGGTAGAGAAAGCATCTAATGCCCCTGGATGCTTTTAAAAGTCGTCTCATCCTAAACCATAAACTACATGAGGTACAGACTGATTATGAACGAGGAAAGTGCTGTGAGCAAACATTTTATATATAGTATTCCAGCAGTCTTTGGGGAAAGACTTGAAATCATCTTGATCACAATCACAATGATCTCACTCCAACTAATAGCTGTGATTGAAATCAATTGATAACAATGGCTCATGCACTGGAATGAAGATATGAGGAGGAGCATTAATTAGATCTCAGCTGGCATAATAAAATGTATATGTACAAGCATACTGTATGTCTGACTTCAAGTTATCATAATCTGTGCAAACAAATCAGGCCCTAAGCTTCAGGTCAACAAAACTACTGTTTGGTATTTAATTGCTTGTCTGCTTTGAACCCGAGATAAGGGACTACTCTGGGTCATCTATGCTGTCTGTGAGTTTGCTGGACCAAGGTTCTACCTCACTTAAGCATTGTTCCATTTTCCAACCTCAAATACATTTTCAGATGTAGAATGGCCCAAAGACTGTTCATTTCCCAGTTCCTCAAGATAATTGCCTGGAAGTACCATCACTTCTCTTGGCGTCACTCCACCTGACAAAATCTGATGAAAATCCATTTGCTTAAAATAATACATACTATTTCTCTTATAATCCTGTTGCAAATCCTCCATCTGTTTGAGCGGATGTATTCTGCCTTTACTATCTTTTGGTTCTGCTCCTACCACTATCTATTTTCTGATTTATAAATTCTTTAAATCCCTAATGTAATGTAACTGAGTGGAATGTGAAAAATCACAGGATAGCATAAATAGCAATAGCACTTAAGATTTATATACCACTCCATAGTGCTTTACAGCACTCTCTGAGACAGCATATGGCCCCCAACAATGTTGGTCCTCATTTTACCAACCTCAGAAAGAGGGAAGACAGAGTCAATCTCAAGCCCATTAGGATCGAACTCCAGGCTGTGGGCAGCCTGCAATACTGCATTCTAATCACTGTGCCACTAGGGCTCTTAGATACTTATATAACATGCAAACAACAGAAAGAATTCTCTTTTTATAAAATAACTATTTTTTAAAAAAACAAACAAATCTACTTTAACTTCTACAAAGCATCCATTTCTTATCCACATTAACTCAGCACTAAAAAAAAAGTTATAACTTTCTTTCATCCTGACAATAGAAGGGATTTCCAGTTTGGACTCCAAGCTTTCCTCAAAGCCTACTTGCAAATTCCTCTCCTTCTGTTCCTTCCTTCTGCTGGAATACAATCTGGTAAGAATTGCCTTGTATTGACATCCTTTGATTGACACTTTCATTTTCCAATCACCAGAAAAATGAATTGATGAAAAATATATTGTGCTAGTTAATTTGTAGACAATACTTTAAAGACTTGGGGAACAATTCAAAGATCCTTTTTTAAGGAAAATGCATTGATTGAGGTCACAATATAGGTCCCCCCCACTTAACTGTGTTAAGCCTATATTGGGCCTTACAGGGTAGCATTACATTTTTCCTGCCTCAAAACATTGAGAAACCTACTAACATTTTTCAGCAATTATGTTACCAACATTTGGCAGTGTGATAAAAGGATATTCCAAGGACTGTCAAAAAGAATCACAGGCTGTCTTTGGTCTATGGATTGCCCAATTCTAGCAAACCTGAACACAGGGAAGAAATCCATGATCGCTCACACTGTAGCTGTCAACCATCCCATTTGGCACATTCAACTAAAGAAATCCTCAGCTTTTAACTTGCCAAGAGTGTAGCTTTATTGAAATATCCATCTAGGTAAAGCAGAAGCAAAGTCAGTTCTGGGATTTTTCCCACTAAAGCCCCATAAGTAAAACCCCTTTCCCCCCATAGTACACCAACTGTGTTCAGTTCTTTTGTTTTGGAAAAAGTCTGTCTGTGCTGCTCAAACATTTTATAATGTGACCTTGGTGTCTAATATCTCGCTGGCAACAGAAGGCTCTCTTGCATTGCAGGCTTCCCTCCCTCCTTAAGAATTCCCCCCCCTTGCTATTTGGCAAACTGCAAGCAACAGCAGGTGCAACTATGGAGTCAGGTTTGACATGCTGACCCTCCAGAAGAATGATAGTCCTGGAAAATAAAACACAACAGGGCACACAACATTCAACATCACTGTCCATTTCCATGACCTACCTCTCTTGGGCCAACCTACATGCTCGGCATGAAATCTGTGCACTAATCTAATTGCCTTTACATCAATTGCTGCCACCCCTTCTGCATTGGCCAAAGGGTAGCCTCTCTATTCCCTCTATGGTACCAGGAGTTAAGAATCTCCTTAATTTCATAGTGCTCCTCTCCTTTCACTGAAATGGGAGGAGGTGGCACTTCTGCAGCAGTTCTTAAACTATGGAAAGTTTTCAACTGGCTGCAGTGAAACATTGGGTGGACTCCCTGAGGCTTTTGGCAGCTGAAATTCTACAGTACTGGATTTACAAAATGGAGAATTTGGAAAGGTCCTATATAGTTGGGCCCAAGTTCTTACAAGGCTGCCTCAAGTTGAGAAAATTTGTAGACAAGTATACTTTATCTCCCACTTTGAATTCCCCCTGCATGCTTCCCCCCCTTCTCTTCTGCTTATCTCTTTTGTGTCTCTTTAGTCTTTTGTAATACCATTAGCACTTAGACTTATAAACCACTTCACCATGCTTAACAGCCTTCTCTAAACATTTTACAGTCAGCATATTGTCCCAACAATCTGGGTCCTCATTTTACCAACCTTGGAAGGATGGAAGGCTGAGTCAACTTTGAGCTGGTGAGACTTGAACTGCTAAACTGTTGGCAGCCGGGAGTTAGCAGAAGTAGGCTACAGTACTGCATTCTAACTACTGCACTACAAGGGTTCTGTGCACTACCTCTCACATTTCCTTTAAGGTTTTCATCTATTCAGCCAATGACACTGAGAACGGTTGTCCCTAAGGGATCTCTGGCATTAGTGCAAACTCCACTCCACTAGCTACCCTGAATGGGGTAAATCCCATGCTACTATGTATGGAGTTATTATATGCCATTTCCACAAAAGGCAGGAGTTCAGCCCAATTGGTCTGTTGGTAATTTACATAAAACCTCAGGTACTGCTTTAACATTGAAATTGTCTGTTCACAGACTCCATTGGTACTGGGGTGGTATGCTGAGCTAAGGTCCTGAAAAAAGACAATCAGCTTAAAGATTCCTGCCAAAATTTTTCAGTGAACTGCATGGCCTGGTCTGAGATGATGCACTTTGGGATTCTGTGCAGTCAGTAGATATGTTGTATGAATAGCCTTGGCAGGGATCAGGTGGAGGGAATCTTTGGGCATACCAGGAAATGTGCCTGCTTGGAAAAGAAGTCCATAATGGTCCAAATTACAGTGTTCCTAGAGCATTCTGGCAAATCAACAATAAAGTCCATGGAGATTTTCCCCTAGGGGTTCATCGGGTTGGTTATTGGCTGCAGCAGCCCGCAGAGCTTCCTGGGCATTCATTTCACTGAGGCATACACAGGGCAGCTGGTCACATAGGATTCTATGTCCTTTTTCATTTTTGGCCAACAGTATTGTCTCTTCACTAGGGTCTTCACAAACCCAAAATATCTTGCTGCTCTAGCATCATGACTCTCTGTAAAATCCAGGTCCCTAGCTGGCTAGGACATCTATTTTGGTGTCTTTCCATGCTAGCCTCTTCTTCACAGGTAGATCATCTTTGTATTGCTGGAACCACTCATCACTTACTAGGACATCTTTTAAGGATTGTGTTATGTCCTATGTTCTGGGCTGGCTCCTGCTAAAGGGTGAGAACCCTTGCTTCACACTGCTCAGATGGGATTTATTTATTTATTTATTTATTTATATTTTTATACCGCCCTTCTCCCGAAGGACTCAGGGCGGTGTACAGGGCAATAAATATAAAAAACAGAATATAAAAGTTAAAATACAATTAAATATAATGCCCAAATTTAAAATTTAAAACAATAATTAAGAACATATTTAAAACCCCAACCCTAACCCATCAGACCAGGTCAGATTGCTCAAATAAATACATTTTTAGATCGCGCCGGAAGGAGCGAAGGTCGGGGGCCATCCGGAGCTCAACCGGCAAGCGGTTCCACAGGTCTGGCGCGCCCACAGAGAACGCCCTCCCCCTGGGGGCCACCAATCGGCATTCTTTGATCGGAGGCACCCTGAGGAGGCCCTCTCTGTGGGAGCGCACTGGACGGAGGGAAGTTGACACCGGCCGCAGGTGTTGCCGTAGGTAATCCGGACCCATGCCATGTAGGGCTTTGTAAATCATTACCAACACCTTGAATTTCACCCGGAGGGCAACTGGCAGCCAATGCAGCTCACGGAGCAAAGGTGTAACATGGGAGTATCGGGAAACTCCCAGTACAACTCGCGCGGCCGCATTCTGCACCAGTTGAAGCCTCCGAGTGGACTTCAAGGGCAGCCCCATGTAGAGAGCATTACAGCAGTCTAGACGACAGGTCACGAGTGCATGAGTGACTGTACACAAGGCATCCCAGTCCAGATAGGGTCGCAACTGGTGCACCAGGCGAACCTGGGCAAAGGCCCCCCTAGTCACAGCTCCAATATGCTCTTCTAAAAAGAGCTGTGAATCTAGAAGGGCCCCCAAGTTGTGCACCCTATATACGGGGGGTAATAGCTCACCCCCCATGGCCAGAGATGGAATAATCAGAATTTCCCGGGATGCCGGCACGAACAGCTACTCAGTCTTGTCAGGGTTGAGCTGAAGCCTGTTCCTCCCCATCCAGACCCGGACCGCCTCCAGGCAGCGAGACATCACGTCGAGGGCATCACTGGGGTGGTTTGGGGTCGAAATAAAAAGCTGGGTATCATCAGCATACTGATGATACCCAACTCCAAAACCACGAATGATCTCGCCCAGCGGCTTCATGTAGATGTTGAACAGGAGAGGCGAGAGGACCGATCCCTGAGGGACTCCACAAATGAGAGGCCTCAAGGTCGACCTCTGTCCCCCTGCCAACACCGACTGCGAACGTCCCAGAAGGTAGGAGGAGAACCACTGGAGAACTGTGTCTCCCACTCCCAACCCCCTGAGACGTCACAGCAAGATACCATGGTCAATGGTATCAAAAGCCGCTGAGAGGTCTAAAAGGACTAGGACAGAGGAGCAACCCCTGTCCCGAGCCCACCAAAGATCATTCACCAGCGCGACCAATGCCGTCTCCATGCTGTACCCGGGCCTGAAGCCCGATTGGTATGGGTCTAGATAATCAGCTTCATCCAAGAACAAAGGGAGCTGTTGCACCACCACGCTCTCAACAACCTTCGCCAGAAAGCGAAAGTTGGAGACCGGACGAAAGTTGTTTAATATTGCTGGGTCCAAGGCAGGCTTCTTGAGGAGGGGTCTCACCACCGCCTCCTTCAAGGCGGTGGGAAAGCTACCCTCACTCAAAGAAGCAGTAATCACTGCCTGGAGCCAGCCTCATGTCCCATCCCGAGCCGCATAAGTCAGCCAGGAGGGACACGGGTCCAACAAACACGTGGTGGAGCTCAGCTTCCCCATGATCTTGTCCACTTCTTCAGGAGTCACATCAGGATGATGGATGTCACCATTGCCTCTTGGATGCTATTATATCACGGCTTAGGGGACAGGACATCTGCAAGGAAGTTTTTATCTCCTGGCAAATACTGGAGAGTGAAATTGAACCGATTAAAGTATTGGGCCCACCGGACCTGTTTAGGGGATAGTCTCCTAGGGGCCTTTAGTGCTTCTAGGTTCTTATGTTCTTTTAACCCTCCAGGAACTGCCTTCAGGTTAAAAGAGCCCATTGAACTGCATAAGCCTCCTTTTCTCAGATAGCACAGCACCTTTTGGTGTCGGACAACTTGTGAGATATGTAGGACAGGGTTGTAAGTCCCCTTTGGCATTCTTTGGAATAGGATTGCCCTACATTGCTGGCTTCAGCCTGTATCATAAACGGCTTCTCTGGGTCAGGGTGCTTCAGGACGGAACAGGCACTTAACTTTTCAAACACAGCTTGGCAGTCAAGGGACCAGTCCAGGGGTTGGCTGGGTTTTGGTCTCATCCCCCTCCCCATGTTTTTTAGCAGATTGGTAATTGGTAGGGCTATCTGGGCAAAGGTGGGGTTGAACTGGTGGTCAAAGTTCACAAAACCCAGGAAATTTTGTAGTTGCCTCCTGGTCCCAGGGGGCTCCCACTCCAGAATTGCCTTCACCTTTCTAGGATCCATCTCCACTCCCTCATTGGAGATCCAGTATCTCGGGTAGTCTATGTAAATCTTGTGAAATTCACACTTAACTTCGCGTAAAGTTGGGCCTCCTGCAATTTTCTGAGTATGGCTTTGACCAGCTTCACCAATTGGGTTCAGTTCTTTTGTTTAGGGAAAAGACTGTCTGTGCTGCTCAAACATTTCATAACTTGATTTTGAGGTCTAATGTGTTGCTGACAACAGAAGGCACTCTTGCATTCCGGAGCTTCCCTCCCTCCTTAGGAATTCAGCCCCCTACCCCACTCCTTGCCATTTGGCAAAATGCGAGTGACAGCAGGTGCAACTATGGAATTGAGTCAGGTTTTTACAGTAACCAAGGGAGATTAGGATAGGATGGATTAGGATGCTGCATGGCAAAGGAAGGGACCTCTAGTGGTCTGGGCATGCTATGCCCTTACCATGCCCTTGACAAAGAACCTTGAGAGCATGAAACCATCTTTTCTATAATACTGCAGACCCTAAAAGACTGGTGTGTTTTTTTGGCAATGAATACTCAGTGAAGACTAACCTAGCTATGTTGGACAATGTCAATCTTTAAGCTCAACACAAAAAATAATAATAATGGCCAAAGTAGTTATGGAAACAGAGACCCAAATGAGAAAAATAAAATAAAACAAAATGAATAAAGGGAAGACAACAACAGCTGTTGTAATTTTCCTTAGGAATCATGTTGCCTTTAAATAAGCATACTTATTTTAAAATAAATGTTCTTGCTATCCTATCATTGGCCCACAAAAATGAATCTATTTCTCTGATGCACCGCTGTAGCTTTGGGCACTGCTCAATCAGGCCTTGGTGATAAGGTGCTGCCACCATCTTTTCAATTCAAATCAGTTAAATGGTGATGGCAGGAAGAAAGTGTGTCTCAATGTCTATTTGTAAATCACTGCTATTTGTAAAAAGCTTCTGTCACTAGCCACTTAAAGTACTTCCTTTTTAATACATATATATATATATATATATACAGGGCTTTTTTTCTCATAGAACGCTCAGAACGGAGTTCCGGGACCTTTTTTGGATGGAACCTTGTAGGGTAGGCAAGGCGGGTTGTATGACATGTGTGAGTTCCGGCACCTTTTTCTTTTACAAAAAAAGCACTGTATATATATAAAGGTAAAGGTTCCCCCGCACATGCGTGCTAGTCGTTTCCAACTCTAGGGGCCGGTGCTCATCTCCGTTTCAAAGCCAAAGAGCCAGCGCTTGTCCGAGGACGTCTCCGTGGTCATGTGGCCGGCATGACTAGATGCCAAAGGCACACGGAATGCTGTTACCTTCCCACCGTAGTGGTCCCTATTTTTCTACTTGCATTTTTACGTGCTTTCGAACTGCTAGGTTGGCAGAAGCTGGGACGAGTAACAGGTGCTCACTCTGCTATATAATAATAAGCAAATATCACATTGCAAATATTATTATAAAATTAAATAAAGGATTAATACCAGATGTAGTTGTGTACCTGACCATCTGCTTTATGAAGGAACACATGAGAACTTGCCGGCTGTAGATGTCTATTGAAAATAAATCAGGAAAAACTTTGAATTATTATCATCTGGTTTACAAGATAAATAATGTTATAGAGATCTCATTTATTTCCTTATTGAAGAAAATAACTTACTAATTCAAGGCCCATTAGTGAGTCATGGGACCTTTGTAATACATTTACATATTTCTCATGTAACAAAGAAGCTATTTTCTCAGGCTTTATATCAATTTACTTTGTTTATGCTAAATTTGGAAGAGAAATAATGTTGGTACCCCTGGTAATTAAAAAAAAACTAGAGTGAATTTAGGGATTTCTTTCTGACAGCTAGTTTCTTTTTCCTTTTTTAGAAAGGTGTGAGAGGGTAACAAATCTTACCAAGAAGATGTTTGGAAGGATATAGAATTTGTTTACTTATCTACAAAGTTAAGCAACATATTGTTTGTTCATCATTTTACGATTAGATTCCTGGGCATCTGCAGGAAATCAATGGACAAAATGAGGGTTGCAACATCATGATGCAACATGTTTATGTGCATCATGCTGTCATCTGCACGCACCTAACAGCTGGAATTTGTTTCACAGACACTTGTTTCATTCTTCTGATGAAGTTGTCAGAATCTGGAAACACCTCTTCTTAGAATCAAAATATATATATATATTTATTTTAATTCCATTTATATCCCGCCCTTCTCCGAAGACTCAGGGCGGCTTACAAGCTTAGCAGTAGCCTTCATTCTATGTATATGCCTGCTTATTAGGGCTTTCACACACACCCCAAGTGGCATTATTACAAAGTCAGCTTAATTGCCCCCAACAATCTGGGTCCTCATTTTACCTACCTTGGAAGGATGGAAGGCTGAGTCAACCTTGAGCCTGGTGGGATGCGAACCTGCACTAATTGCAGGCAGCTGGTGTTACTTAAGGAGGCATTAGCCCACTGCTCCACCAAGGCTCTCTAAATGGTCCAGATATAAAACTCACAGGTATCCAGTAATAAACACAGTGATATCACATCTATCATGTTATTTGAAAATGGTGCAATTTACATAATTTGTATGATTACATTAAAATGCATATGATGTCGCTTTCCCCTGCTCCTGTGATAGAAATGTACTGAGGCCATAACATAGGTCTTGAAATGAATACAAAATGGTAATCATTCTTCCTTTCTATATTAATCAAACTCCAGTTTATAGATTATATTTTGACAGTGTTCACAGATCGCCTAAGCCCATTGTTTTTTAATCACTATATTTTAATAAATTATAACATATTAAATCATAAATCAAATTGCAATGGCTGGATCCACACTAATCGACCCTTTCTGTTTTCTTGGTGCTGCTTCTCACGTACATACATATCCATGCACTTCATTCCATTTACCATGAAAGCTCCATTATATATATATTATAAGCCCAAAAGTCCTTGAAGCCACTATTAGTATAAAATATTGCTGCATTGTGGAATTGTTAACATGGCAAGTGCCTCCCTTTAATCCAAATTACTTTTTTAAAAAAAAATCAGATAGCTCCCTAGTAATGAAACTATCAGAATACAAGGAAGCTTTAAGTAAGGAGATGGGCTGGGATAGAATCAGTTTTATCATGGAATCTTTTACTGAAGTATTGCAAAGGTACAGCTTATACCAGCTTTGATCCAGAAAAGTAGTCCAAGGCAGTGGTGGGATTCAAATATGTGAACAACCAGTTCTCTGTGTGGATACTGCTTCTGGAAGACCATTCTGGGCCTGGGCAACAAAAAATTAGCTACCGGTTCTGCCAAAGTGGCAGGAACTGGCTGAATCCCACCACTGGTTTAAGGGCTGTGAGGGCACCTATAGAATACAACTAAAATCATATTGCATGGCACGGTTTATGTTTTCACTTCTTCTGAATCATCATGAATCCTATTAAGTTTAACAAATGGATTCTTTAGAGCAGTGGCCTCTTTCTTTCCAGCTCAAATGGAAGACTATAAAAATAATATTACTTTACTGAACAGCAGAGAAGTGCCATCTATGTGCAAGGTCCTAAATACATCTTCCAAAAATTTTTTGAAGTTGTGATCTTGAAAATTATGGCCTATTCTTTACTTGCTTTTTTATATTTTTAATTTTGTTTTACTATAGAGCATATTACCTTCTTTTCAAAAACTTTGAACTTTACAGGATCAAAAATTAATGGAAAAGAGTACATTTCTATCATTGAAAAACAAGATCAATGTTCTTAGTCCTATTCCACAAATTACCTGCTAAGCTCAGGTTATTTGAAAGTATAAATATTTAAAACTGATTTTGCATCAAGTCAGATGCAATCAGATTAAAATGTGAACCATACAGAAGGAGGCATTTCACTGGGTGGAGAAAACATGCCTAATCCCTCTGTTAATGGTGATCTCAGAAACCAACCACTTTTTAATCTTTTGTTGTGTTTTATCAAAGTTATCACATGGCACTTGGATTGAATTGTGTATACATTGGTACCTTGGTACTCAACTGCTTTGAAACCCATCAAATTTGGTGCTCAATGCATTTTGATGCAAACATTTTGTCCCGGTACTCATTATTTGTTTAGTATTCTTTATTTTTGATACTCATCGCACTTCCCAGAACCAATTAACGATAAGTACTGAGGTACTACTGTATATATCTGTTCTCACCTCTCCCTCCAATTTAATCTGTTTGTTTTTAAATTAAGGCCCATAATGAGCATAGCATGCTGAATTTTTCAACCTATGGGGAAACTCAAGCAATGAATTTCTTAAGATCAAGAGCCAAACAACTAAGGCAAATAAAAAATAGGAATAAGTCATTCCTGTTTGATAAAAAGGCAAATGGATGAGGTACAACAACAAAAAAATCAGACGTGAAGATAATGTTAGAAAAAGTTAGGTGAAACAAATCTGACAGTGATACTTAAAATATTGAAAGAATGTTGTTATAAACTAATGTCAGAGATAACTTTCTGTATAGGAATCAATGTTTAAAAAAAAGGAGATAATGCAAGAATGGAGAAAATGCTGATTGAAAGTGCCAAGTAGAATAAAAGATTTATTATAGTTATTCCATCAAAAATGATTCTTCCAGATTCTCTAAACCTCATTGGCTACGATACTGCCACTGCGCAAAGCAGTGGGTCCCCTCCCCCTGAAAACAGGCGAGAGCTCTTATGGGCTCTCATCAGTATTCTGAATGTCCCTAGGCTTTGACCAAGCAAAGCAAGTAGTAATCAATAGAATGAAGGACATGAAGTTCCAAGGAGAACTAAATAGGTTGCCTTTCCAAAGTAGGGATAGAATCAAACAGGGTTTGTGGGAACCAGCAAGATATCTAAATGATCTTACCTTCCCAAAACAAAGAATAACTTTCTCCAGAGCCAGATTTAACATTCTCCCCTCAGCACTCCTCCAGGGCAGGTATAAGAGAACACCAATAGCAGAACGGGTATGTATATGTAGTAAAGGAGAAGTTGAAGATATCTCACATGTTTTATTGTACTGTGAATTATACCGAGGCTATAGGTCAGCATACATTCTCCCCTTATTAGAGAGATTGCCAGGGAGGGCAGACAATTTTTATGTAGGCTTTCTCCTCCAGGACTCAAACCCTTCTACCATGCATACAGTGGCGAAATTCTGTGTTGCTGCAATGTCCACAAGAAAAAAATTGGTTACAAAATTATAGTTGTCAACTTGTGCCAATTTTTTGGAGACATCTCTAACAATTTTTGGAACATTATATTTACTCACAAACTTATCGGCTTCCCACTCACTTACCCTAACATTTTGAGAACATGTATTTTCTTTACAGGGATGTTATTATTTATTATTAATCTCAGCACTATTTTTTAATATATTGTAAAAAGTGACATCTATTGCTGGTCTATGACCATAATAAAATTATATTCTATTCTTCTATTCAGATTCTCTAGAAAAGACCTCTCCAATCTTTCCAGCTTGGCGGCCCAGAAGAAAAAGGAGAAGCAGGGAAATGTGCATACGCATGTCTCATGTGCATGCCAACAGGTGCACATGGCAGTAGCAATAGCTCACATGCACAAGTGGGACACTGGCACCTGTGCAAATGGGCCACTAGCACCCATGCATATGCACAAATGGGCTGCTAGCATCTACGTGATACTGGTGGCAGTGCTAGCGCACCCACGCATGCACAAACAGGACCACTAGTGCCCGTGCAATGGCACTACTGTGAGTGGGGGGGGCTCGCCAGTATTCCCATGGCCTGGTGACCAGCAGGCCATGGCCCGGTACCAGGCCACAGACCATAGGTTGGGGACCTCTGCTCTAGAACCTGGGACAGGGGGACATGTTTTGAAATAGCAAGTATAATGACTGTATACAGATTGAGTTTGGATCTCATAAGCTATGAATAACTATGAAGATACTGTAACTAGATATAGATACAATATAACTACAGATACAACACCTGACAAATATATTTTATTTTATTTTTATTTTAATTCCATTTATATCCCGCCCTTCTCCGAAGACTCAGGGCGGCTTACAAGCTTAGCAGTAGCCTTCATTCTATGTATATGCCTGCTTATTAGGGTTTTCACACACACCCCAAGCGGCATTATTACAAAGTCAGCTTAATTGCCCCCGACAATCTGGGTCCTCATTTTACCTACCTTGGAAGGATGGAAGGCTGAGTCAACCTTGAGCCTGGTGGGATGCGAACCTGCACTAATTGCAGGCAGCTGGTGTTACTTAAGGAGGCATTAGCCCACTGCTCCACCAAGGCAGTGTATCACTTAATGGATGCCAAACCAGCTTACGCAAGGCAAATGAACAAATGAGGCAATTCATCTTAATTATTGTCACACTCAGTTCCATTTTAAAAGTTTCAGAATACTGCTGAGAAGCAAGTATACTTTCTCTGAATGTGAAAATATTTTATCTATTTGTTTTAGCCTTTTGAGAAAAGCCTTTCTTTTTTTTTAAAGTAATACATTTGTTACTATGACTGCTGATGACATAAATTAAGATAGAGCATAGTCTTTGCACCCACAAGAAATCATAAGATTTAAATCTTGGGATTTCAAGCAGGACATAGAAAGAACTCTGTTAGAAACCAAGGAAGTCTTTTCGGCTGGTGAACGGAGCTATCTCAGGGATGCACAGTTATTTTCAAATAAGAAAGTCACTTTCAGATAAGAGAGTAGTATGGTAGGAATATATTGCAAAATGTAGGTAAGAGAAGGTCAAAGACTTTTATAGGGCCAAAACAAAAATTGTATTTGATTTCATTATTGTGTGTATAATAGTGTCAAGTCGTTAAGGATGGCAAAGTCAAAAAGCAAGCATGACAGGGATGGCAAGTTAGATACAAGAATCTATCTGTCTGAGTTTCCCTTTGTCCCATCTTATACCAAACAAAATCAAAATTGGGTTATTCTGAGTTTCTTTTCAGGCTTTCTTGCTTTTCAGGACTGAGTAATCTTTTCTGAAAGTTTCCACTTCATAGTTTGCTCATTTCTTCCCCTTTGCCAGAAGGGATTCCTTTGTAACTATTTAAGGTATTGGCTTAGCCATGAAAACTCATTGGATGACTCTGGGTCAGTTATCCACTCAGCCTAAGCTACCCTCCAGCCCCAAGTGATATATCCCAGACTAAATAACTTAAGGAAAACCAAGCATTCTGTGTCCCAATGGTCTAATAGATATCCAGGGGAACCTCATCCTTATGCTTTGTGGCATAATACAATAACATTGTAGATTTTGTATATATAGTAATCATTATAGTCTTCTATCTATGGACTGAAAATAGGAGATAAGATTTTTCCTCTGCATTTTTAATTGATTGTAGAGTATTCAGACAAAATAGCGACCATCAGTCAGGCGCAGTCCATGACTCTCCTGTTAACATCACAGTTTAGCAATCAAATGATGAATATACCTAAATAGGCAAATGAAGGAGCTTTCAGAAATACGTTTTCAGGCAAGAATTCTTATTCACCACATGGATATGTACTCGGAAATAAATCTTTTGTAATGCCTGCAAGCTGTGGAAGCCTGGATGGCAGACAGACTAGCTGAATGCTAGTAAGACAGAGTGGCTGTGGGGCTAGGAAGACCTTTGTCTGGCCAGTCCACCAATCACTCACAATCTGGTCCCCATCCACATGGATTGTTGTAACACACTCTACAGGGAGCTGCCCTTATTGCAGTGTGGACAATCATATATGCTCCTAGATCAGTTCATATTACATCTGTATTCATGAGCCACATTGGTTATCAGTTAGGTTCCAGGTTCAGTTCAAACCTATGCATCTTATATGGCATGGGGCCCACATTATTTTCCCAATCCGTCTATTGGGTTGGGCAGAAATGTTCTGGGTCCCAACCATGAAGGAATGTCATTTGATGGGGTCTAAGAAAACAGCCTTTTCTGCTGTGGCACCTCATTCTCCCTGGATTCACATTTGCTGGCCTTCTGGGCATGGAGCTGCAAAGTGGCTTTATTGCTAAGGAAATTGAATATGTTTTCCTGGCAATAAAGGGTTTTTTTTCTTTTTAATTACTTTTGTTGTTATGTTTTCAGTCATTTTGTTGTATTGTTTTTTGTATATTTTGCTTTGTCCACCACTCAGAATTGTGTACGTGAAATGGGGAATTAAATGGAAGGGGAAGGGAGAGCAAGGGCATAACATATCTGCATAGTTTTTATTTACTATCTAGGTATATCACCTAGCTCTGTAAAGAAAATTAATCATGGACTTCAATAGGCCAAATTGTTCTGATCTGGTATAACAGACTCTGTAGTACTTTGGGCTGGCATTATTGATTGTAATGTGAACTGGGAAATATTCCCCAAAGAAGGTATATTTGAGGCAGTTTCATATAAAAAGGGTAGTTGCATTTTTTTTAAAAAAAAATAAAATATGAGAAACATTTACATTTTTCAAAAGAATGTTTATATTAGGCTATTTACATTAAAAAACTGTTAATTCTTGGAATTTATATTTATTAGTGATCCAAGGTATTTGTGGAAATTACAAATTATTCTAAATATACATTGTTTGCCAATTTAAAAAGAAAAGATAATAATAATAATAATAATAATAATAATAATAATAATAATAATAATAATAATAATAATAATAATAAGAAGAAGAAGAAGAAGAAGAAGAAGAAGAAGAAGAAGAAGAAGAAGAAGAAGAAGAAGAAGAAGAAGAAGAAGAAGAAGAAGAAGAAGAAAAAGAAGAAGAAGAAGAAGAAGAAGTTGGAAGGGATCTTGGAGGTCATCTAGTCCAACCCCCTGCTCAGGCAGGAAACCCTATACCATTTCAGGCAAATGGCTGTCCAGTCTCTTCTTAAAAACCTCCAGTGTTGGAGCATTCACCACTTCTGGAGGCAGGTTGTTCCACTGGTTAATTGTTCCAACTGTCAGGAAGTTTCTCCTTAGTTCTAGGTTGCTTCTCTCCTTGACTAGTTTCCATCCATTGCTTCTTGTCCTGCTTTCAGGTGCTTTGGAAAATAGCTTGAGTCCCTCTTCTTTGTGGCAGCCCCTAAGATATTGGAACACTGCTATCATGTCACCCCTCACCCTTCTCTTCATTAAATTACACATACCCAATTCCAGCAACCGTTCCCGATATGTTTTAGCCTCCAGTCCCCCAATCATCTTTGTTGCTCTTCTCTGTACCCTTTCTAGAGTCTCGACATCTTTTTTACATCGTGGTGACCAAAACTGGATGCAGTATTCCAGGTGTGGCCTTACCAAAGCATTGTAAAGTGGTATTAGTACTTCACGTGATCTTGATTCTATCCCTCTGTTAATGCAGCCTAGCACTGTGTTGGCTTTTTTGGCAGCTGCAGCACACTGCTGGCTCATATTGAAGTGATTGTCCACTAGGACTCCAAGATTACTATTGAGCAAGGTACCACCTATACTATACCTGTGCATTTGATTTTTCCTGCCTAAATGTAGAACCTTACTTTTTTCACCATTGAATTTCGTTTTGTTAGATAGCGCCCAGTGTTCGAGTCTGTCCAGATCCTCTGTCCAGATAGTGGGCTTGACTGTTGTGCTCAGTGCTTTTTTTGTATAAGAAAAAGGCGCCGGAACTCACACATGTCATACAACCCGCCTTGCCTATCCTACAAGGTTCCATCCGAAAAAGGTGCCGGAACTCCGTTCTGAGCGTTCTATGAGAAAAAAAGCCCTGGTTGTGCTTGTTTGCCACCAACCATATTGTGAAGTTCACAGCTGATATAACAGTAGTGGGCCTTATTCATGATGACAATGAGCGTGCTTACTGTAAGGAGGTTGAGGGATTGGTGAACTGGTGTAAGGAGAACAGCCTAATTTTAAATACTGGAAAAACCAAAGAGATCATTATCGATTTCAGAAAAGGCACACTTCTCTGTGCATTAATTGGAAATGGTTACCAGCATCAAATTCCTGGGTGTGCAGTTAACAAGTAGGCTGGCTTGGTCGCTCAACAGCGAGACCCTGGTGAAGTGGGCACAGTAGCACCTGCATTTTCTGTGTCGCATGAGAAAAGCTCATCTTCCTTCCCCTGTCCTGACCACTTTCTACAGGGGGACGATTGAGAGCATCCTGTCATACAGCATCATAGTCTGGTTTGGAAGTATCACTGCTTCAGACAGGAAGGTGGTGCAGAGAGTGGTGAGGATGGCTGAAAAGAACATTGGCAGTTCCCTCCCTCCCACCCAGGACATAGCACAGAAGTGTTGCTTGAGTAAGGTCATAAGATTGTCTGGGACACTACCCATCCTCTTCACAACCTGTTTTCCTTGTTACCTTCTGGGAGGAGGCTCCATGGTATCTGAAGCAGAACATCCAGATTCAGCCACAGTTTCCTTCCATACATTATAAACCTTGTGAACTCTCAAGCTTCCTCTTTCCATTATATATTCAAGATGGACAATGTTTAATATTCATATGTTATGTATATGTAGGGGTGTAGGTCTATACATTGCCTTACCTTACCTTACCTTACCTTACCTTACCTTATCTTACCCTGCGGATGCCAACTCTAATGTAAGAATGTGCCATCCCTCCTATACTCAGTCAATTTCTCCTGTTATACTTTTATTTTCATTTATGTATTTTGATTTTTTAATAAAAAGGATGACTTGGAAGAAACTATATGCCATACATTCTGAATGGAGCAGTTACACTTCAAATAAGTACAATAAATACTGAAGTTTTATTTTTTGGGAAAAGCATTTGAAGGAGAAATCATTCTCTTATTCAGCCTCTACTCCAAACAAAAATTACTAAATGTGCTGGACACATAAAGTCTTTTCTGCATACCTGTTTTCTGTCACCCACTCTTATTCATTCCTAAACCCATAAAAAAAATCTAATGTGAGAAAAGGTTAGATCGACATTCAAATGTGTCTATCACAACAGGAGAAAAAATGCCAGGTAGGTACAATAGAAGCAATAACTGTGAAAATCCATCATTCTTATTACTTTAAGGGGCATCCTTGCAATACAACATAAAAATATATCTGTAAAAATTCTTCTAAAGGCCCTTTAATCCATCAATCTAATTGCAAAAAAAAATATGGAGCAACGATTTGTCTTGTCCTGGAAATAACATGAGATACAGATTTTTTTTTATGCATTAAAAAGTTTTTCAACAAACCAGACAAAAAAATGAAGGTTCTCTAGGCAGTCTCCAGCAAAAAAAACAAAAACAAAAAAACCTAAAATTAAGAATTAGCAGCTGTTTACAAAACTGATACTTCCAAAAACAAACTGCATAAGTTTAGGCATTTCAAAAAAGAAAAATGATTGGAAAAAGAAAGATTTTTGGACAGAGAGAAATGTTCCTGTTCTAAATATGTACACTTAAAATGCAGTACATCATATTATCTTATAATTCAACATTTGTAAAATATCGGGCCAAAAAAAATGGAATCAATATTTTGACTGGCAATTGAAGAAAATCAAGTCTTCACCCAAGTTGCATAGCAACCTGAATATTCAGAATTACTGACATTCACTTCAAGAAACAGCAGCTGCAAGACTATAAAGGAAAGACTGCCCTCTTCAGCTAACCAGGGAAGAAAAACCTGCCAAGATATCATTTCTAACAAGACATTGGAAAGGCACTGCTAGTTGTTCCACTGCATTGTAACTAGCATGTTGTGGCACAGGATTGCTCCTGCTTTCTCTCTCTCTCTCTCTCTCTCTCTCTCTCTCTCTCTCTCTCTCTCTCTCTCTCTCTCTCTCTCTCTCTCTCTGTCTCACACACACACACACACAAGACCTACATATGTGGAAATGTAATTGTATCATTTCTAGGAGGAAAAACATGTTTCATATCTAAAATACATCATAATCACACATTACTACTGTACTGGATAATACTGATTGAACTAACTCTTGATAAACCATAATATCCCAACTTCTATTCTTGTCCATATCCACAGTTTGAGGGATCATAGCTTGGGTTCCCTTACAACAGGGATGAGTGGCAGACAGCATACAGTTCCCTTTGGTAGCCTCCAACAGCCTCTAACATTCCACTCTGAAAAATCAGGGCAGCACAATTTTCTGTTCTTTGGAGGAGAGGCTAAGCATAAGAAACAAAATGGGTATATTACACTTCCAAAAGTTTTAACATGCATTTATTTATATAAAGAAAAGATACTCTGCCTCCATCAATAAAGCCTGTGCCATTTAATAAGAAGTCACCATCATAGTTCCTGCTGTCAGGGACATTAAGCTGTCAAAAAGTGATTTTTTTTCTTTAAAAATGCACCAGCTTGTAGAATTGTTTACAGAAGCAAAGCTTTGGTTTTCCATCTATTTAATCTGTCATCCAGCCATCGATGTCACTTCGTGGATGTAGAGCATGGTGCATATTCAAAAGTTTATGCGTTGTCCGGTCTAGGTGTTCCAATTCAGCCAATGTCCAGTTGATAATTCCAGCTGGGTAGCGCATCACTGGGACTGCCCATGTATTAATGGCTTTAATTATATTTCCAGCATTCAGCTTTGATTTTAGTATTTTGCGGACTCTTCTAATGTATTCCTTTTGTGTTGACTCTTTGACTTTTCCATTCAAGATGTTATCTGCTTCCAATATGCCTAGGTATTTGTAACCATCATCCTTTGCTAGTGCTTTCATAATACTTCCATTTCCCAGTTCTATTCCTTCTATTTTTCCCATTTTTCTTCATTGTATGGATAATATAGCACATTTTCCAAGTACAAAATCCATTCTGATGTCGCTGCTAAACAGTTGAACTGTGCTGAGTATTGATTCAAGTTCAGTGTGGCTTTTCGCATACAGTTAAGTCATCCATGTATAGTAGATAGGTTATCTTTCCTTGCTGGCTTGAGATGTGGTATCCCAGTTTTGTGTTTTGTAATATTATTGTCAATGCAGTTAATGCGCTGTTGAACAGTAGTGGTGAAAGTGACTCCCCTTGGATGATGATATTATTATTATTATTATTATTATTATTATTATTATTATTATTATTATTATTATTATTATTATTATTATTATTATTATTATTATTATTATTATTATTATTATTATTATTCCAGATCATTTGAAAAAGAATTATATTAGAATAGACTGGACATTACTTTATGAGTGATCTCTTTTTAATCCCAACAGTGTAAAAAGAATAAAGGAGAACAATTTTATTTACAAAATCTACTCATGCAGAGGTAGAAATTAAGTTGGTGATATAGGTGCCAGCACTTTTCAAATTGACATTATGTCAAAAGTTCCCAGATGCCTCCCATAGACTTGAAGAGAACAGCCAAATATCGTAGACCTGGATGTTGGAAGGGAAAAGCCTAAATTTAAACCTTAAAATAGCAATTTTAGCAAAAGCCTTTTATTGCTATATAATGCAATTAGCACACCTTCTGTTGTAAAAGATCTAAATTCTTCATTCTTACTACAATAAAGTACCTACTGTAACCAAAAAGTCTCCACAACACTATTGCTGAGTAAGCCTATCATAGAACAAATGCTTGAAAATCTGAGGAGCCTACATTCAGCATCATGGTGAGTTGAAGCATGACTTTATAAGGCAAATTGCAAAATATCTCTTTAATTCTCTTTATCAATCATGTTAATAAAAGCAATTGGAACAGTTTCTGGGGCAAAAGTCCAGGGTGTCATTCAGCCAGGCAAGTGGGAGATAGGCAAACAAAGAAGATTTGTCTTGCCACATTTCAAAGTGAACTAATGCATTTTATATTTTAAACTCTTCCCCAGAGTTTAAAATCCTAGCATATTATCAGAGCATGTTGCTGACAATAGTAACTTAGAAAAATGTGAGCTACACAGCATCACCACCAGATGGATTTGTAACTGGCTGACAAACCACACTAAAATTGTAGTCCTTAATGGAACTACATGTACATGGAGAGAAGTAAGAAGTGAGGTACCCCAAAATTCTTTCTTAGGCCCGGGATACTTCAATATCTTCATAAATGATTTAGATAAGGGAACAAAAAGGGAACTCATCAGATTTGCAGACAACACCAAACTGGCAGAAACAATCAATACTCCAGAAGATAAATTCAAGATCCAGAAGGATCTTGACAGACTTGAATTCTGGGCCTATCTAATAAAATGAAATTCAATGGTGAGAAAAATAAAGCTTTCACATTTAGGCAAGAAAAACAAAATGAACAGGTATAGAATAAGAATAAGTAGAATCTGGCTCAATAGCAGTAAGTGTGAGAGGGATCTTGGCATGCTAGTTCAGGGCTTTTCAACTGGTGGTACACGTACCACTTGTGGTACATTAACGAGTGGCAGGTGGTATGCAGCCCTGCCTAACCAAGTGTAGTGGGGGAGGGAAAGAGCCAGTGCAAGCAAGGACTTACTGTGAGACAGTCCTCTGGAGCTGCACAGTGGCTGGGGCGAGGCAAAGGCCCCAGGCTCACTTCTGGCTCACCCACCCACATGAGAAAGGAGGAGGAGGGGGGTGAAGACAGGAGAGGTTATAAAAGAAGGCAGTTTGGGAGAGAGAGAGAGAAAAAAGAAGCAGCCTTGGGAGGAGGTGGAGTCAGCTCTAGCTGCACCGAAGCGTAAGGTGGGGGGAGAGGAGAGGAGATCAAGCAGGCCGGCCATCAGCTGATCTACAACTTCTGTGGCAGCCACCTGTGCTGGCAGCAACAAACAGGCTAGAAATTCAGCAGAGAAGGGGTTGCCCTCCAAGAGGAATGAAGAAAGGTAGCATCAGCTGGAGGTGAGATACGGAGGGGGTGAGTTGGAGAGTGGAAGGATTCTTATGTGCTTTTGTGACTTTGAAGTTCTGGGATTTGTGCAATGGGGGCTTTGTGTTTTTAAGGAGTGTATGGCAATTTCTATTAGGCTGATGGCTGATGTCTCGTGTTAGCTTCTATTGCTCTACTATTGTTAGCTGTAAGTTTTGCTGCAAGGGATTTTGAAGTATTTTTCTCCTGAATGGATTTTGCCTGTAGCATTCCTTTACTTATGAATGAAGCCATTTGGAGAGGCTGCCTTAGCCGGCAGCCAATACTTGCTACATTTTTTTTCTTCCTTAAGTGCCAGCTGTGCTCCTTAACTTTCCTTTCTAGCCTGTAGCTAATTCTTAAAGGGGAATGTGCCTTTTTAAGCTAGTTCACTCAGCAGCTTGTCTTTTCTGTCTCTGGAGGTTTTTTCTTGCTTGATGAAAGAGATGGAAGAGAGCAAATATGGAGGGAGGGTGTTTTTCAAATTCTTCCTTCAGAAGGAGGTGGGCATGAGAAAGAGGGAGGCAGGGAGGGAGGGAGGGAGGGAGGGAGAGAGCACTTAGCACTTGGCCACCAGGAGCCCTGCCATTGACTTTGCTTGTCAAAAGGTTGCAAAAGGGGATCACATGACCCTGGGACAATGTGACCATCATAAATATGAATCAGTTGCCAAGCATCCCAATATAAATCACATGACCCTGGGCATTCTGCAATAGTCATAAGTGTGAAAAATGGTCATAAGTCATTTCAGTGCAATTGCAACTTTGAATAGGGTTTTTTTTGGGGGGTGTCAAATTTTTGATACCTTGCTAGGTGGTACTCGAATATTGCCATATCCTAAAAGTGGTACAATCAGTGAAAAGGTTGAAAAGCCCTGTGCTAGTGCACAATCACTTTAATATGAGCCAGCAGTGTGCTGCAGCCACCAAAAAAGCCAATGCAATCCAAAGTTGCTTTAATAGAGGAATAGAATCAAGATCACATGAAGTGTTAGTACTGCTTTATAATGCCTTGGTAAGATCACACTTGGAATATTGCATTCAGTTCTGGTCACCACAATAAAAAAAGATGTGGAGACTTTAGAAAGAGTGCAGAGAAAATCAATAAAGATGATTAGGGAGCTGGAAGCTAAAACATATAAAGAACAGATGCAGGAATTGGGTCCAGGTAATCCCCGAGTTATGAGAGTTCCCTTAGCAGACGTTCAAAGTTACATGATAAGCACCCCCTAGGGTTTATGACAAAGTCCCAAAATTATGAATGTTGCTGCACCACGGTAGTCATTCACCCTTACAAACAACTTCAGTGGCACTGCAACATTCACCTTGGCTATTCTCTCCCTCCCTCCCACCCCAGGTCTCCCTGGGCACTGGGCCTTGGATACTCACCTTGTGAAAATCGAGATCCTTCGCTTTTTTGGCCGCTTCAGTCCTTCAGTAAGTTTGCAGAGAATGGAGGCCTAAAGTAACACAAGATCAGTGGAGCAAGATCTCACACTACTGATCTTGGGTGATCTCATAGTATTTTAGGCCTCTGTTCTCTGCAACAGAGAATGGAACCGAAGCTGGGGGAGACATCTGCGTGCCTCCAGTGGCCCAATCCGGGTTTTGGAGGCCTTTTCCGGTCCACTGCCACCCGGAAAGGAGGCTGGCGGACGCTTCTGCAGGCTCCGGAGGTCTATTCTGCACAATGGAGTCCTCCACCAGGCCTCCAGGGCCCAGAACAGAAGCCAGGAGAGGCTTTTGCATGCTTATGGAGGTCAGTTCTTGGCCTCGGATGCCTCCTCCAGGCCTCTGAGGCCCAGAACGGAGGCTGTGGGAAGCAGCCATGTGCTTCCACAGGTCTGTTCTTGGCCTCGAGGTCTCCTTCTGCTCTTGCAGGAACCAGAGAAAGAAACAGAAATGCTGGAGAAGAAATAGATCTTCATAAGGTAAGTGACCCGGCACTACAGGATTGGGCGGGGAAGCAATTGTGGGGACCCCAGGGGAGGAAGAATGAAGTATCTTAGTGGCGGGGCTTGGGTGGTCTGAAGTAGATTGCCTGTTCCATCACTAGGCCCCTCATGGCCTTCCCCACCCTGAGATATCTCATGTTTACTTAACAAGCCGTGCACTTGCCCATGCATTAAATTAATGAATGCATGGGGGAAAGCTGGGAGTGAATCATGTTCAATGTATGAGATTCACTCCTATGAAACCTCAAGTTATGAATGAAATGGGCAGGCTCCATTACATTCATAACTCGAGGACTACTTGTATGCCTAATCTGGTGAAAAGATTAAGGGTGATATGATAGCAGTCTTCCAGTATTTGAGAGGCTCCCACAAAGAAGATGGGATCAACCTATTTTCCAAAACATCAGAAATCAGGGCAAGAAGCATGTATGGAAACTAATCAAGGAGAGAACCAAGGAGATAATCTAGAACTAAGAAATTTCTTGACAGTAAAACAATTAGCCAGTGGAACGGGATGCCTTCAGAGCTCCATCATTGGAAGCTTTTAAGAAGTTATTTGTCCAGAATGGTATAAGGTCTTCTGCTTGTGCAGGGAATTGGACTAAAAGAGCCGTTGTGGTGCAGTGGTTAGAATGTGGCATTGCAGGCTAATTCTGCAGACTGCTAGCAGTTCAATTCTCACTGGCTTAAGGTTGACTCAGTCTTCCATTCTTTTGAGGTTAGTAAAATGAGGAGCCATATTGTTGGGGGATGATTCTGTAAACTGCTTAGAGAGGCCTGTAAAGCACTATGAAGCAGTATATAGGTCTGCTATTGCTATTGCTATTGCTATTACTATTGCTATAACAGAGCCCCTTCCAACTCTGTTATTCTGCTATTAGGGCTGTTGAAATAACATTGATCTGAGACTATTTTTGATGGAACAAGTAGGAAGCACTTCTTAATTTTTCAAGTGAACTTACTTGATTATTTCAATCATAGAATATGAAGAACTGATGTTATGATTAACGTTTTTTTAATATTTTATTAGTTTTCTAATTTACATATAAGCATTTAAAAAGCAATGTGGTGGCTGGGTTAATCAATAGTTCAATAACATACAAAAATCTTTAGTACAAATCTCAAGTTACAACATCAAATATTTCTTCTCTTAATATCTACTATCTCGTATTTAAGCTAATACAGTTCTTATTATATCAACTAAGTAAAACATCATTGTTACATTTATCAATACATTTTAGCTTATACATATCTTAATTACTTTTACATTTAATCTTTATAGACAATCAATGTCCTGTTATTGGGTTTTTTCCCAATTTTTAGTTTCCCGTCAATATTCAAATTTAACATTTGATATTTATAATTTCCAGACTTTAGGTAACCAAAGTTTTCCTCATCTCAATTCATAACAAAATCTAATATTCAATATATACATCTTATCTATGAGTATAGTCTTGTTCTATTTTCTAAAAGTTATCTATTTCCCACCATATTAAATAATCTAATTAATAATACAGTATTCCCTTCAATAAATCAAACATATTCATAATTTTTTTCTTTTGGGTCTAATTTTTTAAATATTAAACAAATAAAATCCTTATTTTCAACTAATTTCCAAATATTTTAAATTTAATGACCAAAATTCCTCTTATCTCAACTTCTCCCTTTAACTCTCTAATTAGTAATATGAAATCTCCTCTAATAAATCAAAACCCCAATTTTCTTCAGCCTTATTCTGGATTTCTTCCTTTGCCAACTAGCCTTCCATGTCAGTACTTTTAAATCATCAAATAGATCTCCCTCTATTATTATATATATTATTTGAAATAAGACAGACCATTTAGTTGCCATTTTTGTAAGGGCTAGCCCATTTGTATTCATTAGATCATCTCCCTATTATTCCAATTCCCCATGATTGTCCTGATATGTTTATCTTCCATTCAAACTGTTCTTCTTCTTTCTCCTCAAATTTCTTCTGATTTATATAGAAAGTCTTTTCCATTTTCAAGGTTGTCACTCCCTTTCCTGGATTTTCTATTAACTGTATTTGTTGCTCAATTGAATCCCCCATCTTAGTATTTGATTGTTCCACTTCTTCTGTTATGTTCTGCATTGTTAGTTCTTTGGTTGTAGTCAAAATTTGGGTTTGTATATCTAAGCTGGCATCTTGTTCTTTTATGTTGCATCTTATTTTGTCACAAGCTGAAAGAATGGTTCCAAGTATTGCTTTCAACATGAAAAGGATCTTTTCCTGGTCTTCATCCATATTCTCTTAATAGTGTGTTAAGTTGAGGACTTTAAAATCAGATGTTAAAAATAATTTTATAACTAGGTATGGGACCTCTATTTCACATATTAGAGGTGGTCTTTAAAGTAGAAGTGGTTTGTCAAGTAAGATTTTATAGTCCAAGCTATTTCATCATCCCATGTAATAACCAATGTTCCTCAGATAAAGAAATGGGAAAGCAATTCCCCACATATAGCTCTGAAAATCAGTAAAGGTTTACATTCATAGTTCAAGCAGGTCAGTTATGCCACCCAGAAATTCTCTATCTATCAAGGTCGAAAGAGTTTTATCTAAAGTCTGAGCTTCAAGCCAAGACTCTTTTAGGCAATAACAAGTTGTAATACCAAACTTTGCCACAAGATGTCACCAATGCTGTTTAAAGTTTTTTAAGTCCAAAATTTTTATAATCCTTTTCCCAGTTTTATTTCTTTTTTGTAGATAAAAACAAAAGTCTCCACTAAAAATAAGGAAACTTTTGGTCCCCAAGTTTCAGAAACATATGAATCCAATTAGATTAAAATTGTTCTTTTAGTGCTTTAACTCCCTTGGGTAGTCAGCCACCGCTGTTCTTAGAGGGTGGGGTAGAAATTCCCTTCCCTCTCTCCTCACAGGGGGAAAAGATACTTTGGGCAGCTTTTACAAGAAAAGAAAATCTTAAAGAAAAGATCGGATCTCACCCAGTTTCATCTGCGTTGCTTCAGAAGTGCTTGATGGTAAGTTTGACTTTGGCTGTCTGCAGCTTAGTGATGAGCCATATTGCTATGGCCGGTCTTTCCTCCACCAGTTTGGAGGGCTACCCTACAGGGCAACTTTCAACCCTTTCCAGGGTCCCCCAGAGGAACAAAATCGAACGCGGAAGACAGAGCTTGCCTTCCAGCATCCGCGGCAGCCCTGATGGCAAACTGGAACTCTGATTAACTTTTTTAACTGGCTGACAAACTATGCTCAATGAGTAGTACTTAATGGTACAAGTCTACATGGAGGAAAGTAAGCAGTGGGTCTAAGACATGAAAAATGGCTACAGGAACTGGGCATGGCTATTCTACTGAAGAGAATGACTAGGGGAGACATGATAGCAGTAATTTGAGGGGCTGTCATAGAGAGGAGTGGGTCAGCCTGTTTCCAAAGCACCTGAAGGCAAGACAAGCAATGAAGATGGAAGCTGATCCAGGAGAGATTCAACCTAGAGACAAGTAGAAATTTTCTGACAGTGGGAACAATCAACCAGTAGAACAGTTTACCTTCAGATGTTGTGGGAGCTTCATCACTGGAAGCTTTCAAGAAGATACTGGACTGCCATCTGTCAGAAATGATGTAGGGTCTCCAGCTTTGGCAGGGGGTTAGACTAGATGACCTACAAGGCTCTGCAACTCTGTTATTCTGATTCATATTATGACTTAAAAGAAAGTATAAACTAGCCCCATGAAATCCTGAGAGAGAGACAGAGAGAGACAGAGAAAGACAGAGGCAGAGAGAGGCAGAGAGAGGCAGAGAGACAGTGAGAAAGAATGATTTTTTTAAAAAAAAAACCCACAACAACAGCTTGTCAGCATTTGTGCTTGATACTCACTTTCCAGTGCTTCTCAGCTGTCTGGACATGTTGCACACTCCCATGTGTCAACTCATGTAAAAGCCAAGAGTCATTATCACTTGGTGGCAAAGGAAGAGGAGAGATGGGATGAGAATGGCCAGCATATAGAACAGAAGCTGTTGCTCAAAAGCTAAAATGTATCCTGGTGTGTGAGTAGTTCTTTATAAGCAGGAAAGTTTTAGAAAACACTTAATTTTTTATGATTGTATTTCAAATAACTGAGTATTGCTATTTCTATTGTTTTAAAAATGTAGTCATAGTTCTTATTTTTCAAAGCAATACTTTGTTTCTAAAACTTGCTGTAGAGGTGAAATATAGCTCTTTTCTAATTCAGAATAGTGTTTTCAAAAACTGCTTAAGTCCTTCAGTCAAGGCCTTTGCTATACAGAACAATGCTTTACTTCCAAGAAATGTAAATGCTTAAGGAGCTCAAACTGCTTAAAGAGCTCTGATTGATTCAAAACATTGTTCACTATGCCAAAAACAGCGAAATAATCACACAACCTGCAAAGGATACCAGATTTTAGAAGCTATTCAGAAAAGGGAGCATATTTCACGTCTTTTTCTTTCTTTGTTTTATTAAAGAATTTTACAAATACAATTTAAACATCACCCCCACCCAGTTTCCCTCCCTCCTCCCCCCCCCCCGACTTCCCAGAGCAAATACAGGGTATTAACCCTAACAATCTTAAACTATAATATGCTAACTAGCTATAATAAATACTTTAAGTCCTATCGCACTTTAACTCTCCTTAAAAATAACTAAATTATAACAAATCTTATAAATCTAATACTTATTCAAATGCTAAATGAAACTTTTTAGTCCCATATTTATTCTGGATATATTCGATCCATCTTCTCCATTCCAAAATATATCTTTGTTGCAAATGATCTTTCAAATATGCTGAGATTTTTGCCATTTCTGCCAGGTTTGAAACTTTTAAAGTCCATTCTTCTATAGTAGGCAAATCCTCCTTCTTCCAATATTGCGCTACCAAAAGTCTTGCTGCCGTTATTAAATTCAACATCAATTTAGTTTCTATAGCAGTACAGTCTATAGCACAGGTCTGCAACCCACGGCTCCGGAGCCACATGCAGCTCTTTCAGCCGTCGCCTGCGGGTCCCAGTCCTCTGCCATGTGCAGTCCAAAAAAAAAAAAAAGTGGGACTAAAAAAGTTCAACCAATCAATTCAAATATGCAGGGTAAGTGCATATCTCACCTTGGCTCCACTCTTCAGTCAAACCCTGTTCTGCACATGCGCGCATGCACACGCATGCGCACACATTTTTTGCGGCTCCCAGTTTTTCCTTTTGTGAGGGAACCGGTTCCGAGTGGCTCTTTCACTGTTTCAGGTTGCTGACCCCTGGTCTATAGTAATACCCAGCAAAAATAATTGTGGAGAAAACTTTATCTTTTTCTTAAATATCTTCTGCATATTCCACCCAATTTTAATCCAAAAAGCTTTTACTTTTTTACAAGTCCACCATATATGATAATACATTGCATCATCACAACCACACCTCCAGCATTTAGGCTGATAATTTGGATACATAGATGCCAATTTCTTAGGATCTAAATGCCATCTATAAAACATCTTATAAAAATTCTCTCTTAAATTTTGTGTCTGTGTAAATTTTATATTTCTGACCCAGATTGTTTCCCAAGTATCCATCGTTATTGGTTCTTGAATATTCTGGGCCCATTTTATCATACAATCTTTAACAAGTTCCGTTTCTGAATCTAATTCTATCAATGCATTATATATCCTTCTTATATGTGCAGGACTTTGATCTCTAATTTGTTTAACCAAATTTTCATCTACTATAGAAATACCAATTTTCTGATCCTGTTTCCATCTAGCTTGTAACTTCCCATACGGGAACCAAGTTTGTACTATCTTTTATTCTTTTAAAATATTAAATGGCTTTAATTGCCACACATTTCTTTCCAATCTAAGAATTTCTTTATATGTAGTCACATCATGCTTAAATCCCACATTTATATTTTCTATCGCATGTTTAGGTGTTGCCCAAATTGGAATTTTAAAATTCAACTTATAACGATATTTTATCCAAACTCGCAACAGTGCATATCTTAATATATGTGTCTTAAAAACATTATCCACTTTTTTATCATACAATAAATAAGCATGCCAACCATATAACAAATCATATCCTTCAATATTCAGTAATCTCCCTTGTGTTGAATTAAACCAATTACTAATTGATGATAATGCCACAGCCTCATAGTATAATTTAAAATTGGGCCTTTTAAGACCACCTCTTTCACGTACATCTTGCATTATCTTAAGTTTAAGTCTCGGTCTCTTCCCTGCCCAAACAAATTTATTAATACCTCTCTGCCATTCCTCCAAATTTGAATCTTTTTTAAGTATAGGTATCATTTGACACAAAAATAAAAATTTAGGTAAAACATTCATTTTCACAGCTGCAATTCTTCACAATAAGGACAATTGTAATTTTTTCCAACTATCTAATTCTTTTTGTATTTTTAACCATAAGAATTCATAATTATTTTTATATAATTTCACATTTGAAACTGAAAGATATACCCCCAAGTATTTGATCTTCTTAACTATTTCAAATCCCGTTAGTTTTCCTAAAGCTTCCTTTTGTTCTTTAGTCATATTTTTAGACAATATTTTAGTTTTTTGCCTATTTACCTTACTGTAGTTTCCGGCGTATAAGACTACTTTTTAACCCATGAAAATCTTCTCAAAAGTCAGGGGTCGTCTTATACGCCAGGTGCTGAAAATTTAGGGACAGGGCTGGCTGGAAAACCTGGAGCGGATCTCCCATTTAGTCTGCGCAGGGAAAGCGGGACCAATTGGAGAAGAAGCTGCAGTCTGTGATTTTTTACAGGCTGTAGTCTGGGCGTCTTTCCTTCTAAAGTTGAAGAGCAGCTGTAGTATATCCCAACTTGAAAGACAGGTGGGGAAGGCAGCAGTCAGAGCAGCAGCTTAGCTCTAAGGACACATTTGACTCAGGAACTGGGCAGGCTGGCTGGAAAACCTGGAGCGGATCTCCCATTTGGTCTTTTTTTTAAAAAAATCCCATTTATATCCTGCCCTTCTCCGAAGACTCAGGGTGGCTTACAATTTAAAGCACAAATCAATGTGCTTAGCAATAGCCTTCATTCTGTGTATATGCCTGTTTATTAGGGATTTCACCACCCCCCCAAGCAGCATTATTACAAAGTCAGCTTATTGCCCCCAACAATCTGGGTCCTCATTTTACCTACCTTGGAAGGATGGAAAGCTGAGTTAACCTTGAGCCTGGTGGGATGCGAACCTGCACTAATTGCAGGCAGCTGGTGTTACTTAAGGCTCTGCGCAGGGAAAGCTTTAGAGTGAATTAGGAAAAGTGAAAAAGTGAATTAGGAAAATAGGGAACGGTTGCTGGAATTGGGTATGTGTAGTTTAACGAAGAGAAGGGTGAGGGGTGACATGATAGCAGTGATCCAATATCTCAGGGGCTGCCACAAAGCAGAGGGAGCCAAGCTATTCTCCAAAGCACCTGAAAGCAGGACAAGAAGCAATGGATGGAAACTAGTCAAGGAGAGAAGCAACCTAGAACTAAGGAGAAACTTCCTGACTGTTAGAACAATTAACCAGTGGAACAACCTGCCTCCAGAAGTGGTGAATGCTCCAACACTGGAAGTTTTTAAGAAGAGACTGGACAGCCATTTGTCTGAAATGGTATAGGGTTTCCTGCCTTAGCAGGGGGTTGGACTAGATGACCTCCAAGGTCCCCTCCAACTTCTTCTTCTTCTTATTATTATTATTATTATTATTATTATTATTATTATTATTATTATTATTATTATTATTATTATAGTTTAATCCACTTGCACTGTTTTATGTTTACATGTTTGATGACAAACAGCCTTATGTTTATAAGTGACAGTTTTCCTACTAAGCACCTGCATGTCATAAGCATTTGAATTAAAATTACCATATTAAAATCAAATCTGATGTTTTTTAATTTTTATTTGGTGTGCGTTGGAAGAGGGGTAGTCTTATACGGCGAGTATAGCCCAAACCCTATAATTTAACAGGAAATGTAGGGGGTCGTCTTATACGCCCAGTCATCTTATACGCCAGAAAATACGGTAAATCCAGAAACTTGTCCATATTGTAAAATTATTTCCATTAAATCTATAACCGATTTGTTATCATTTGGGGGGGGGGGAATGAAGAAAACATGTTCATCTCCTTCATATTCAGTCTCTTTTAATCAGCAAATCCATAAATCACCAATTATTATTTTTTACATTTTCAGCAAAAAGTCCATAAAGGTTTCCAGTCTTTTATAAAAGTTGTTAAAATTAATAATGTACAAATGGATGGCTTCTTATAGTACACCAAGGTATCACAATTTAAAAACCATAGTGGCTAGGTTCAACTACTAACAAACCACACTGTCTTGCCATGATGCCACAATGTGTGAATCAGTCTGTACAGTACACATAAAAAAGAAACATATGTGATATTAAATAGAAAACATAGCCTTCAAGGAACAAAAAATGGTGTAATAGTACAGTTTATCAACCTAGAAACATTGAAGGAGGAAGCAAAACTGTTGCAGGTGGGAGCTGGACTGATAGTGAAATGATCAGGGGAGTGGGAAAGTACAAGAAAGTGACTCAGAATAAGCCCCCTTTACCAGACTAGATAGAAGGTGAATTGCTTTCACAGACTTTCAAGACTCTGTCCCATTACCCTCCTAGTGATAAAGACAGTGCTTTTTTTGTAAAAGAAAAAGGTGCCGGAACTCACACATGTCATACAACCCACCTTGCCTACCCTACAAGGTTCCATCCAAAAAAGGTGCCAGAACTCCGTTCTGAGCGTTCTATGAGAAAAAAAGCCCTGGATAAAGGTATTTCCATAAAGCCAAATGGTTCTTGTTCCTTCAGTTTGTCAGTCTTGAAATCCTTAACACATATTAATGAAAATAGAGGTACCATATCATATCAGTAGCTCATTGCTCACTCGCCTACAGGAATGAAAAGCATTGCTCAATATGCAAAAGATATTTAAGAAAAGGATAAAGTTTTCTCCGCAATTGTTTTTATTGGGTATTATTACAGATACTACTGTTATAGACACTAAGTTGATGTTGCATCTAATTACGGCGGCAAGACTTTTAGTTGCGCAATACTGGAAGAAGGAGGAATTGCTGACTATAGAAGAGTGGACTTTAAAAGTTTCTAACTTGGCGGAAATGGCAAAGATTTCGGCATATTTGAAAGATCAATCGCAACAGAGATATACTGTGGAATGGAGAAGATGGATTGAATATATTCAGAATAAATATGGGACTAGAAAGTTTCATTTAGCATTTGAATAAGTAGTGGTTTTATATGATGTATTATTAGTTATTTGTTATTTGTTAGTATTATAATTATGACTATGGAGAGTTAAAGTGCGATAGAATTTATTGTCTTATTTTTGTTGTTAGCATATTCTAGCTTATGTTTGTATCAGCTCTGGGAAGTCGGGGAGGGTGGGAGGGTAGGGTTGGGGAGAGGGGAGGGGGAGGAGGGAGTTTTTTTGTATTTAAAAATGTATTGTAAAACTTTTCAATAATAAAAAAAGGAATGAAAAGCATTGCTCTAAAATCCTGACAAATATATTGCATATAATGCCACTCCCAAATCAATTATTTTGTTATCCAGTGTTCAGCCCTTAATAATTACCCAATTAATCATACCATTCAGCCTCAAATTACTCTCTGAAAAATATGCAAAAACAACTATGAAACAATCCTTTCAACAGTCATGCCAAATTTCAGTCAGATAAACAGAGTGTTTTGTATTGCAAAACTGGGATAATAAAACCTTCATTAACCCCTTCTATTGTTTGGTAGACAGTATATATGTAAATAGAAGGAACAATAATCATCACAGAAATGCAGACTTGAGACATGTGATTAGAGTGGAAAATAGATGAGAAAAACTATTACACAAAGCAAGGTTGAAGGAAGTAAAATATGGGAAGAAATGGGCAGGATAATTGTAGATGATCAAAGACATTATTGGAATGTTATTACTAAGGAGAGATCAAGATGATGAGAATTTATACATGCAGTTCTAGAAATCAAACCTGATTTGATGACATCTACCTCTTAAAGTCATGTAAGGAATTGAAAAAAAATTTCATTAAATGCATTTATCATGAAATCTCTCTGAAACATTAATTCAGATGTATCTTTGTAAGCCGTATGGATAGCCACTCTAGCGGTCCCATGGAGGTGAATACACGCAGCTTCTGATAAGGAAGACAGAAGACAGCTGCGGGAATAGCCTGATTTGACTCTGGATTTGGACAAACCTTATTTTGTAAACATACCACCAGTTCTAATAGACCATAGCTCCTATTTTCATGTACAATGTTGATTACAAATGAGAAGAAAATATCTCTAATCATTATTTGTTTTGATTCAACTTACTAGACAAAAAATAAGGAACTGGGAAAGCTTTGACTCTGAAGTTAACTTCTGTCTGGTTTTCAGTTCAGGAGCTGGGAGGTAACAGAGGTGATGATCTCTGCATTACAGATATATTAGAAATGGCAAATAAATTAAAATGATAACAATCTGTAGACACAAAGTCATATTAGCTGCCAGTATTCAAAAAGAAGAAATTGCTCTTATAACATATTATTCCCCAAGTCTCTATTCCAGATCTGTAAGCTCTTATATTTAAAAGCAACTTCTTCCCAGGGGTTATCAATTATTATCAATGACAAGACAATAAAAGAGAGTAGCCACAAATGAGGGGTGAGACATTTGTATTTTCAGTAGTATGATCTTTTTGCAGCTTTCAGCAAGTTTAATAAAGTTCTGCCAACCCTTCTTCAAAAGGTGAACAGAAGCCCCATGGAATGAGAAAAAACTCATCAGGACTGAAAAGTTTAGAAGAGGTCAGTTTAACTAAAAAGGAATTATCATTGTAACTTCTTGAAAATGAGTTCTGCCTAAATGTATGTATGAAGTGACCTATAACCCTGTCATTTCTCTTGGATACTGTAAAAGTAACTCAACCATAAAAGAGTATAGGATTCAATTCAGCCTTAACAAGAAGATATTTATTTATTCTACCCAGGAAGAAAACAAGCTGAAAGCTTATTTGTGCATGTTATCTTTCTTGGACAAATGAAGGAGAACCAGGACATCATCATCATCATTATTAATCACCACACAGTCAGCCAGATGTTCAGACTGGATTTGGCATTTTGTCTACCTATCGAGTCCTTACCAAGGACCTGGGATAGTCAGATGTGGATGTTTGATGGTATTATAGATATCGTCGCAGGATGAAAGCAGTTCCTAGTAAGGCCGCCTTTTGCAATTGACTAATGGCGAATTTGTCAATGCCAGTGGTGTTCAAGTGGTGTTCCAGTTGTTTTGGGATTGCACCCATGGTGCCTATTACTATTGGCACTACCCTTGCTTGCCTTTGCCACAGTCTTTCTATTTCTATTATAGGTCTTTGTATTTTGTTATCTTCTCCAGTATTTTTTCGTCTATTCTGCTGTCTCCAGGCACTGCTATGTCCACTATCCAGACTTTTTTGTCTTTCCTATCAACAATTGTTAAGTCTGGGGTGTTATGTTGCAGGTGCTTGTCTGTTTGAATTCTGAAGTCCCAGAGCAGTTTAACTTTATCATTTTCTATGACTTTCTCTATTTTTTGATCCCACCAGTTATTGCTTACAGATGAATGATATTTCTTGCAGATCTTCCAATGTACCATTGTTGCTACTTTGTCATGCTGCTGCTTGTAGTCAGTCTGTGCAATCTTCTTGCAGCAGCTTACCAGGTGGTCCATTGTTTCTTCAGCTTCTTTGCATAGCGGCACTTACTGTCTGTTGCTGTCTTCTCAATTTTGACTTTGTATGCATTTGTCCTTAAGGCTTGGTCCTGTGCAGCCAGAATTAGTCCCTCGGTCTCTTTCTTCAACTTTCCTGCTCTTAGCCATTGCCAGGTCTTGTTATTATCTGCTTTCCCAGCTATTTTTTTTAATGTACTGGCCATGTAGTGCTTTGTCTTCCCATGCCTGTATTCTGTTCTTCATTTGGTCTTTCTTGTAGGCCAGTTTGGTCTCTCCAGTAGTCAGTAAGCCTTCCTGATGTACTAATTTCAGTGCATCTTCATCAATGTCCTTCAGATATTCTTCCAAAGACATTTTTTCTTCTTCAACCATCTGATGTACTTCCAGCATTCCACATCCACCTATTTGCCTTGGTAGATAGAGTCTGTCAATGTCACTGTGTGGATGAAGGGCATGATTCATTGTCATTCTTTTTCTGGTCTTCCTATCCACTGTTTTTAGTTCTGTTTGAGACCAGTCCACTCTTCCAGCTGGGGATCTAATGACTGGAATTACCCAGGTGTTGATTGCCTTCATGGTATTTCCTCCATTTAGTTTGGACTTTAAGATCTTCTTCACTCTCTTAATGTATTCACCTCTAATCTTTTTCTTGACTTCAGTGTCCTTGAAGTTGTCAGCTTGAAGGATACCCATGTATTTGTAGTAATCTTCCTCATCCAGACTGTTAATGTTATTTTCGTGGGGCATCTTGATTCCTTCAGTTTCACCATCATCATCATCATCATCATCATCATCATCATCATCATCATCATCATCTAACTTTTATTCATTAAATATGAAACTCAGTCAACTGAACATTCAAATTGACTGGCACTAATGATTGACATGGGTTGCTGCCAGCATCTTAGGTATCAACTAGGTATCTCCTTAAAATGTAAGATGTTCCAAGTAGCGAAGTTTTTTGTAGCTTTGCTGGAGTTATTGCAGGAAGCTGCAATCTCTTGATATATTTTGCAAAGTTTTTGGACATAGTTCCCAGTGCCCCAATGACAGTGGGTATCAGTGTTACACGTTTCATCCATAATTGCGCAGTTTTGATGGCCAGGTCATGGTATTTCATAATTTTTTCCAGTTCTTTTTCTTTGATTCTGGCATCTCCTGGTACAATGCTATCAATCAGCTGTATGCTTCAGTTCTCTACAACTGCGATATCTGGCATGTTGTGTTCCAAATGGTGATCTATCTGTATTCAGAAGTCCCACAAGATCTTCACCCTCTGGCTTCCAGTTTGCGCGCACAGCGCTTTTGGACGCACAGGGGAGAGCTCCCTCCCTGCTGTCCGATCCTTATTCATTGGAAGACCCTGAAAAGGGTCAAAAGTTGCCCTGGAGGGGCGACCACCGTAAGGAGACCCTCCTGTGATCGTGGAAGGGCGGCAGCCCTCCACTTGAATCCGGAGCAGTCCCTGTGGGACTTTTTTGAAAATTCTCCCCCCCTTTTCTTTTTGATAAAATGGCTTCTCTATACCTGGGGGATCAACATTTCAAGCCTTAAAGCATTGAAGTGGGGGGGGGAACCCAGCTGATTAAACAAAGAAATTAAATAATCTCATTCTTATTTACTAAAAAGTTCCTACTTTTGTGGGGATCTACTACACTATTTTCTGTTTAAGATGTGAACTAAGGAAAAAAGAATGGACTAACTATATAGAAGGTTTATATTAATTTGGGGGGAAAAAGAACTTTACAACTTATTCTATATGCTACTGATGACATCCTATGGCTAAACCTGGAATTGCAAGTAAACCTTTTGCTTATTTTGAGAGCGGAGAGCTGTCCTTGATATTATCTTTAAAGACAAGTGTGGGAACACCTGGCACTGAAAACAACCTTTAGAAACATTGGAGGTGGAAAATTACTGACTCTTATTAAAATAGCCTCCATGGAAGACTTAGCTGTAAACACTAATGAAATGGATGATTATATCCCACCACTTAATTACAAATTGATTTTGGACACAATTTTGGCTATAACTGAACAAATTAAAGCCAAATTGCATGATATACCTGACAACTCAAAGCCACCAAACCAAACTTTGACCTTAAATGATGAACTGACAACCCAAAAACAAGCAGAAGTGGAAATCAATATTAAAATAGGAGACTTCAAAGAGCAACAAATGCAGCCTACAGAGAACTTCGAAGTCCAAACTCCAACTTTAACTACAAAACTTACAACTCAAAAAACAACAATACCCAAAGAAAGCAACGTATAGAATGAAGATATCAAAGGCCTCCAAATACAGTATGTTGAGGATTCAGCTAATCAAATGATAACGACATTAGCTACTACTTACTACCTAACCCAGATGGAAATGGAACAAGATAAAGACCAGACTGAATTAATGACAATCATATCACAGCAAACATCAAAAACTGAGCTATTAAAGCAATACTTCAATTATTTTAAAGGGGACATTAGCTTGGCAAACCTGTCATTTGGATGGTCTCCATGGATTCAAATAAGAGGTGGAGGAAGAAAGGGAGACACATTGGAGAACTTAAAAGCACTAAGATGGAAGCCTGATTGGCACAAAAAGAAGGCAAGAGTTAGATTTAAAGACGTAGACTTGTCTCTTTTGGGGGGATTTGTAAAGACAGAACTTAAGAAATGTCTTTCGATGGACTAAGGGTAATCTTTAAAAAAATATAAACTGATTCTATATTTAGGTTTTAGATTTTTAAAGGAAAACAAAATTAAGCTTTTAGAATAAAACTTTGAATTATATAATAGAATTTAGAATTTTATAATAGAAGATAGTATTTTATTAAGTGTTGAATGGTTAAGACAATTTTTTTTATATAAATTGGTGATGTGTTAAGATGAAAATTAGATTTTACTGTTAAATCATAAGAATGATATGTAAGTAAGTTTTGTAGACAAGAGAATTATTCTTTACAATAGGGAATTGTAGGTTACCCAAAAAGTAAGCTCTTTTCTGCATATTATAGGCTACCTTAGAGTATTTATATTGCAATTAGGTAAAACTTAAAAACAGGATTTTAATGTGTATTAGTCTAACTATATTGAAAACTTTATTAATTGACTAGCTCATAACTAGAACTGTATTAACTTAATTACTTTGACTATGTGAAAATTAAGGGAATCAGAGAGGGAATTTTTATTGATGCAAACTGAGCTATCTACAAACAACTTATTATTTGCTACTTTGGACTACCCAACCACTATACTGCTTCACAAATATATGTATATATCCCAACCCCTACCCTTAACCTTTCCTCTACCCTATTCCAAGTCCCCTTTTCCCTACCTTCTTTGTTAACCCTATAAAACTAATAAAACAAATTAAAAAAAAAGATCTTCACCCTCTCATTCTTGACAACTTTTTCCACCCTATGTTCCCATGACTTTTCGGACACAGGCAAGTTGTATATTTTACACAATGCCCAGTGGATTAGTTTAGCAACTCGGTCATGTCTAGCTTTGTAATCAGTTTGCGCGATTTTGCTGCACTCACATATTAAATGTGAAACAGTTGTCATTGCAAAGTCGGCAATTTGGATGGTCAGTAGATTTTTGTATCTTCACTTTCATGGCATTAGTTTGTAGAGCTTGTTCTTGAACAGCCAGTATTAAGCCTTCCGTTTCTTTCTTGATGGTTCCCATCTTAAGCCATGCCCATGTCAAGTTGTTATCACATTTTACTTCAATGTTTTTCAAATGTTGTCCATGCAAAGCTTTGGTTTTCCATCTATTTAATCTATCATCCAGCCATTTTTCCTTATATTCTGCCTTTGTTTCTGTTATTTTGATAATGCTCTCTGTTTTCACAGGCTTCAGCAATTTTTCTGTACTTTGATTCACATAGTCATTCAAACTTCATTTTTTTTCCTTCTACAATTTGGTGGATTTGCAGTAGCCCTCTGTCCCCTATTCTTCTTGGCAGGTACAACCTGTCGATGTCACTTTGTGGATGTAGAGCATGGTGCATGTTCAAAAGTTTACGTGTTTTCTGGTCTAGGTGTTCCAATTCAGCCAATGTCCAGTTGATAATTCCAGCTGGGTAGCGTACAACTGGGACTGCCCATGTATTAATGACTTTAATTATATTTCCAACATTCAGCTTTGATTTTACTATTTTGCGGACTCTTCTGATGTATTCCTTTTGTGTTGACTCTTTGACTTTTCCATTCAAGATGTTATCTGCTTCCAATATGCCTAGGTAATTGTAACCGTCATCCTTTGCTAGTGCTTTCATAATACTTCTGTTTCCCAGTTCTATTCCTTCTATTTTTCCCATTTTTCCTCCTTGCATGGATAATATAGCACATTTTCCAAGTCCAAAGTCGATTCTGATGTCGCTGCTAAACAGTTGAACTGTGCTGAGTATTGATTCAAGTTCAGTGTGGTTTTTCGCATACAGTTTTAAGTCATCCATGTATAGTAGATGGTTTATCTTGCCATGCTGGTTTGAGATGTGGTATCCCAGTTTTGTGTTTCATAATATTATTGTCAATGGAATTAATGTGATGTTGAACAGTAGTGGTGAAAGTGAGTCCCACATTATTATTATTATTATTATTATTATTATTATTATTATTATTATTATTATTATTATTATTATTATTATTATTATTTAGTATAAATGACATTTAGAGCACTATTGGAAGAACAAGTAAAGAAGACCAAACTCAAATAAGAACTATTATTAAGGATTAAGGATAAGAATAACATTTCAGAACTATTTTTCTGTTCTTATGTATCTACAGTTGGCCAGTGGCCCAGTTCAGGGTAAGTAAGAAAAAACCACATAACATTTGCAGGGCCACTTGGAGTATTATTCAAGGCATCTGTCAGATTTGCTTTGAGCTTGACCCAGGATGTGCAGGACTTACAGAGTTCATTGAGGCATAGTTTGGTTTGATTATCAAAGAATAATTCAAGTTGTTAATCCTCAGGAAGTGGACAGGCACTTTGGGGATATAAGTGAAATTATCAGATCCATATCACTTCTAATTTAGATTTTAGATTTAGATTTTATTAGATTTATATACCGCCCTTTCCCGAAGGACTCAGGGTGGTTTACAGGGCATTTTAAAATCATACCAATACAAAATACAAAGTTAAAAGACAAATAAAAGATTAAATTATCCCTGAAAATAAAACCCAGTTAAAATTCTCAGCCTGGGAGAGAGCTCAAAGAGCCAAGTCTTCAGGTCTCGGCGGAATGAACGTAGGTCAGGGGTAGTCCTAAGCTCCGTGGGCAGCTGGTTCCAGAGGGCAGGCGCACCCACAGAAAAGGCCCTCCCCCTGGGTGTTATCCGCCGGCAATCTTTTACCGGCGGCACCCTGAGAAGACCCTCTCTCTGCGAGCGCACTGGACGAAGGGAGCTTGATGCTGGCAGCAGGTGTTCCCATGGCCTCCCAAAAGATGGCATGTGGCTACCTCCAGGTAGCAAATGTATCCTTGAAGAAGTGAGTGATCCTGTCAGCTCTTGTATTATCTTTATTCAGAGCAGATGGTTTGCTCCTATTTACCTAACATCAATAATGCTTTTTATTCTATATTTTAGTTTTCAGTCTTATGATTATGTGATTACTATTATTTCTTTCTACATTTATTTAGTAAAACAAATACATTGACAAGACATCCCACTAAATCATGATTGTTTAAATATGGTTTATTGAGTAAACTACCCTAGAATAAATTTGCACAAATCAGCTACATCATAAACCAGTGCTGAGAACCATATTTAATATTTGGGGGAGCGAGGAAACAAAGATCCACAAGGAAGGAGTAAAGGTAAATAATAGGATTTTTCTTCATTGGAAGTAATTCTGAAAAATTCTCTTTTGCAGTACAGTTTGCAATGTATTATGGTTTCTATGTCAAAACTGTAAGAAGTTGAATCACCAATTTTGGTGGTGGTCAAGAGGCTACCAAGAATAAAGTCAGGAAGCACATGTGGCCCCTGTGCTATAAACCATGCTTCACACAATATATTCACTTGAAAGCAAAGATATCATATTATGCTACATCTGCAATGGCTGAGTCATAACATATCGACCTGTTGAAAACACAGAACTCTTAATAGCAGATGTAGTTTTGCAAATTGAGGTTTTCTATATTTTGACAGGCATGTTATGGTTCAATTTCTTACTGTGCAGTGTTGATCACAAAATCTGAACTAGCTTTCTCTAAATCTCTATAGAAAAATATATATCAAGTGTGTGTTGAAGTGTTTTGAAGCTATTGAAGCACTCAAGTCACTGTCTGTCACTCTGACTGGCACACAGCAATTTAAAATTACCGAAGCTCTTAAATTAAGTGTTGAAATTTAAAGGTGATCATCAGTTTGGGTGTATGAACTGCAAAGCTATCTGAACATTGAAACTCTTCAATTTTCTTTTAGCAAGTCATTTGAAGAAGCATAAGGGAATCCCTGATTGCTCTGAATGCTTTGATTTAAAGAGGGCATTTAAAGTTCTCAATTCATCTTTGTCTTTGCAAGCACTTTCAGTTTAATCCCCAATCAAATTAATCTAGCCTACTTCAGTCTAATTTCTACTTTTCTTGCAATTAATAATGCCACCCCAATATTTTTCTTGAGTATTCTGACCTGTAGAGTGATGTGTTATTTAAATACCAGGGAGATTCAGAAGTCACACTGCCATTCAACTATGGAGCTCACTGGGAACTCTGGTCTAGTCATTATATCTTAACCTAATATACTGCACAGAATACAGTTTTATTCAGTACTCAATAGACACAATTTTTAATTACATTGGAACTTTCACTCTATAATTAGACCCTAAAAAGTTTATTTTCTGTAGCATTATTTTTGGTTTATGCCAAAATATAAGGGTGAAGATTGCTCTAAACTCTGCATGCCATGCCTTAAAAATGCTACAGCTTTAGTGTCTAAAATGATGAGGCCTCCAAAATACATACAGACATGTATAGTATTTATGTGCATGAGTGCATATCTGTGTGAGCATGTGTGCAATGTATGTATGTACGCATGTATGATTAGTCTTGTTTCTTTGCCTTGCATATATTACATTGCTCTAGCCAACAAGAATACTTATTAATGTCACCAAGTGCAATTGGAGTTTGGGCAGATATTCTTGGCTCTATTAACTCTAGATTTTTAATATCTCTTTCTAACATTAGTTCTTGTGTTCTTCTAGAGGAGCTATGAGATCTCCTGGACTCATAGTTCACAGTAGAGCAGCAGAGGCAAGCTCTGACAGGAAAATCTTTGCCAATGTGATAGTTATGGCTGTTCATGGACCAGCTTGCACTGGTAACAATGATTCATGCCCTTATCACCATTAAATTGGAGTATTGTCATTTTCCATATATGAAGATCATTCTGAAACTTCAACTAATATAAAATGCAGTTGCCTGTGGACTAATGGATCATGGAGTATTTTCCGGCGTATAAGACGACTGGGCGTATAAGACGACCCCCTACATTTCCTGTTAAATTATAGGGTTTGGGCTATACTCGCCGTATAAGACTACCCCTCTTCCAACACACACCAAATAAAAATTAAAAAAACATCAGATTTGATTTTAATATGGTAATTTTAATTCAAATGCTTATGACATGCAGGTGCTTAGTAGGAGAACTGTCACTTATAAACATAAGGCTGTTTGTCATCAAACATGTAAACATAAAACAGTGCAAGTGGATTAAACTATAATAATAATAATAATAATAATAATAATAATAATAATAATAATAATAATAATAATAATAATAATAATAATAATAATAATAATAATAATAATTTGGAAGGTACCTTGGAGGTCATCTAGTCCAACCCCCTGCTAAGGCAGGAAACCCTATATCATTTCAGACAAATGACTGTCCAGTCTCTTCTTAAAAACTTCCAGTGTTGGAGCATTCACCACTTCTGGAGGCAGGTTGTTCCACTGGTTAATTGTTCTAACTGTCAGGAAGTTTCTCCTTAGTTCTAGGCTGCTTCTCTCCTTGACTAGTTTCCATCCATTGCTTCTTGTCCTGCTTTCAGGTGCTTTGGAGAATAGCTTGGCTCCCTCTGCTTTGTGGCAGCCCCTGAGATATTGGATCACTGCTATCATGTCACCCCTCACCCTTCTCTTCGATAAACTACACATACCCAATTCCAGCAACCGTTCCCTATTTTCCTAATTCACTTTTTCACTTTTCCTAATTCACTCTAAAGCTTTCCCTGAGCAGAGCCTTAAGTAACACTAGCTGCCTGCAATTAGTGCAGGTTTGCATCCCACCAGGCTCAAGGTTGACTCAGCTTTCCATCCTTCCAAGGTAGGTAAAATGAGGACCCAGATTGTTGGGGGCAATAAGCTGACTTTGTAATAATGCTGCTTGCGGGGGGGTGAAAGCCCTAATAAACAGGCATATACACAGAATGAAGGCTATTGCTAAGCACATTGATTTGTGCTTTAAATTGTAAGCCACCCTGAGTCTTCGGAGAAGGGCAGGATATAAATGGGATTTTTTTTTAAAAAAAGACCAAATGGGAGATCCGCTCCAGGTTTTCCAGCCAGCCCGCCCAGTTCCTGAGTCAAATGTGTCCTTAGAGCTAAGCTGCTGCTCTGGCTGCTGCCTTCCCCACCTGCCTTTCAAGTTGGGATATACTACAGCTGCTCTTCAACTTTAGAAGGAAAGACGCCCAGACCCCAGCCTGTAAAAAATCACAGACTGCAGCTTTTTCTCCAATTGGTCCCGCTTTCCCTGCGCAGACTAAATGGGAGATCCGCTCCAGGTTTTCCAGCCAGCCCTGTCCCTAAATTTTCAGCACCCGGCGTATAAGATGACCCCTGACTTTTGAGAAGATTTTCATGGGTTAAAAAGTAGTCTTATACGCCGGAAACTACGGTAACAAGCAATAATGGAAGTAACAAGCAATGGGGAGAAAGCAGAGCTGCTTAACTCATTCTTTGTATCAGTCTTCATACTAAAAGAAATTATAGCACAACATACAAAAAAAAGAATACTGCAAAAGACAAACTAGAAAAAAAAATAAGCAAGAAAATGGTAAGAGAACACCTATCTGACCTTGATAAATATAAATCACCAGGACCTGACAGATTACATCCCAGAGTTCTGAAGGAGCTGGCAGATGTTATATCAGAACCATTGTACCACATCTTTCAAAAATTCTGGAGCACCAGAGAAGTACCTGAGGATTGGAAAATGAGTGATGTGGTTCCCATCTTCAAGAAAGTGGGGGGGAGAAACAGACCCAGGAAGCTACAGACCAATCAGTCTAACATCAATACCTGGGAAGATCCTGGAAAAGATAATCAAAAAACAGATCTGCAAACAACTAGAAGCAAACGAAATTATAACTGGTAGCCAGCATGGGTTTGTTAAAAACTGACCATCCCAAACCAATCTTATTTCATTCTTTGATAAAAATGACAAAATTAATAGTCTAGCGAAACATTGTGGACATAGTATACCTAGATTTCAGTAAGGCATTCAACAAAGTACACCACAATCTACTGCTTGGTAAACTAGAAAAAGGTGGAATAGACAATATCACCACCAGATGGATTTGTAGCTGGCTGACAAAGCATATACAATGAGTAATCCTCAATGGTACTACATCCACATGGAGAGAAGTAAGCAGTGGGGTACCACAAGGCTCCATCTTGGGCCTAGTAGTCTTCAATATCTTAATAAATGACTTAGATGAAGGAATAGAAGGGGAACTCATCAAATTTTCAGATGACACTAAACTGGCAGAAATAGCCAACACCCCAGAAGACAAGCTCAGGATTCAAAAAGATCTTGACCAGACATGTCAAACACAAGGCCCGGGGGCCAGATCCGGCCCGCAAAGTGGTTTCATGTGGCCCGCGAAGCCATCCTGGAAACAGTGAGGGAACGGCCCCCACTGCCTTGGCCCTGGCCCAGAGACCCTCCTTCTGCCAGAGATCCTCAGATCTGTCCCACTCCTGCCCAGGCCCCCATAGGCACCCTTGATGCGAACAATGTAGAGCTGGCCACGCCCACCCAGTAGGCCATATAAATAAATAAACCTTTATTGTCACAAGTACAACATGTGTACATTGAGATTAGCTGAGCCTCCCCCTAGCCACGCCCACCCAGTAGGCCACGCCCACCCTGGCCATACCCACCCGGCCCCCTGAGGGCAACCGCAATGCTGATGCGGCCCTCAGTGAAATTGAGTTTGACACCCCTGATCTTGACAAACTGGAATAATGAACCATGTCCAACAAAATGAGTTTTAATGTTAAAGTTTTACATTTAGGCAGGAAAAACCAAAGGTATAAATGCAGACTGGGAGAGGGACCTTGGAGTCCTAGTGGACGATCACTTGACTATGAGCCAGCAATATGCAGCAGCAGCCAAAAAAGCTAATACAAAACCTTAGTGAGAACACACCTGGAATACTGCAACCAATTTTTGGTCACCATACTACAATAAAGATGTTGAGAAAAAGTTCAGAGAAGAGGAACTAAGATTATCCAAGACCTAGAGACTAAAACATATGAAGAACGGCTGTAGGATTTGCGTTTGGCTAGTCTAAAGAAAAGAAGAAATAGGGGTGACATGATAGCAGCATTCGAGTATTTGAGGGGATGCCACAAAGAAGGGGGGGTCAAATTATTCTCCAAGGCATGAAGCTAATGAACTCCCAGTGCTCACCTATTTCTAAGCGTATGGATTCAGTTAATTATATGACTAAAGTTCCTCCCATTAGGGAGCCATCAGCTTGCTCAAGCCTAATGGGTTTGGTGAGTAGCCTTGCTCGTATGCCCATCTTCAGGGCAAGTGGCAAGCTAATAACGCACCGGGAGCATACTGAGTCCACTAGTACTTTCAGATCTACCTATGCCCCTGTCTTAGGGATTTTGAGCTTGGCAGGCAGAGTAAAAGGTGGAATGGGTCAACTCCCATCAGGTTGTTCTCTCCTTCATCGTCACTGTCATAGGAGGTCAGTGTGGTGGCAGGTCTGGTTTGGGCCTCAGCACTCTCCTGAATGGGTGACGTGACTTGGGCAACGGGTTCCTGTGTGATCCAGTTGGATTTCCCTTTTGTTGGCTGCTCAGCAGGTTTCTTCCTCACTGGCGGTCCCGGTCTATTCTGCTGTTGAGGGTAAGGGACTGGGCAACTCGCTGCTCAATGTCCCTGTTGTCCACAACTGAAACATTTGATTGATGGGCCTGTAGGTGGCTTGGGGTTTTCAGCGGTCACGGCGGTTGGAGGCTTTTGGGGTGGTGGTGGCCATTTGGGTTGATCTGCCCTTGGCCTGGCTTCTTGTGGTGGTGGCTTCTTATAGAGGGCAAGCTCGACGTCCATCCTTACTGCTGCCTGGTACCATTCTTGCAATTGATTAAGGACCACTTGATATACACAAGCCTGAGAGAGGTGACCATCCAGTTCCTCCTTGAAATGATGGACAAGGGATTGCTTGGGCCACCTCTCTATTTGGCTGGCTATCTTGTGAAACTCTCGCACATATTCCAATGCAGGCCTGCCAGATTTTCTTTTTATGAATTTGCTCCTCTGCTTTGAGGATGGATGGGTCCTCAAAACTTACTCTCAGTCCTAGGAGGAAGAGGTGGAGGTCCCCCAGCTCAGGTGCTTGCTCATTGTATAAATTGTTCAGCCACGCAGATGCTTCCCCTTCCAAGTTGGTCACAACCATGTCGACCATAGTGGTTGGATTCGGGAAGAAATAGGCACAGCAGTTCATGTGGGAATGCACTTGGTTAAGGAAGATCAGCTTCTCCAGGGCTCCATCAAAAGTTGCTCTAAGGGGTGGTTCCATCAGCAGTTGCTGCACTCCTACATTCCTGGTGGTTTCTGGCCTCTCAACTGTGGATGTTGTACCCCCCAATGGTTGCTGACCTCCCCATGGTGGCTGTGGCATTCCCAGTTGCTGCAGCCCCCCCCCAGTGGTTGGAATATGTTTGGGGGCTGCAGTCACCCCCACTGCTGTTGCTGCACTGCTGGTGGCTGCTGTCTCCCCCGGTGGCTGTGGCATCCCCAATTGCTGTAGAAACCCCAATGGTCTCAGCGGTTGCTGAAGTGGCACCCCCAGTTGCTGCAGGGCTCTCAGTGGTTGCTGCACATTCAGGGGCTGTTGCCACCCCCACTGCTGCTGACCTATGGGTGGTTGTGGCATCCCCAGTTGTTGTAGCCCCCCCTGCGGCCCCAGCAGTGGTTGTTGCGGGATTCCCAGGGGTTACGGGCCGCTCAGCAGTTGCTGCATGTTCAAAGGTGGTGGCCAGCCACACTGCTGTTGCTGCACTCCCAACTGTTGCAGACCCTCTGGCGGCTGTATCATCCCCAACTGCAGCAAGGCCCCTAGCTGTTGTTGCACATTCGGGGGCTGCAGCCACCCCCAATGTTGCTGCACCACCAGTGGCTGTTGGCCTCCCTGCTGTGGAGGCTGTGGCATCCTGTATTGCTGTAGAGGCCTTGGGCTGAGTGGCCGGTAGGCACATTTGATCCGGGCTTCAACTGTCTCAGGCTCTTGTCTCGCTGGTGGCAATCTGGGCTTCTAGAGGGGTGATGACTATCCAAACTGCCATGTCTGGAGCAGCGACTGAGGCTATCCCTCTCTGCAGGGCTGGAGGTTAATGTAGGTGTCTTCATGGATGGGGAAGTCACTTGCCCTGCGCAGGTGGGACTGGGGCTTCCCCTCGGCATGAGTTGGTGATTGCCCCGCCGATCATCATGATCGATTGCATATGGAGAACAGGAGGGTTGTTCCCCACTTCTCATCTCTAGCTCCTTGAATCTCTCCACCAACTTCTCCACTGATTGACTATGGACTGCAGACAGGTATTTCCACTCACCAGAGTCCTCATGGTAGTTGATTTCATGGCTCTTCATCGGTCCAGGGAACGTGACTTGTGAGTAGCCCCTCTTTGCAGCTCAACCTCGTCTGCCTTTGAAGCAAGGCCATCTTGAGGTGTCTGGAGTCTCCACTGGGTAGTGTCCAGTCCAATGACCAAATCAGTTGTCCTCGCAGCTTGGGTCTTGCCCCCATCTGGGAGAACTGAAAAGTTTCTTTCTCTGCCAGCACGCTGGTCTGCACTCCCTCCTCTGAAACGCAAGCCTTGGCTGGGGTGCTGGTCTCAGGCACCCCTTTCTTTTCCATGTTGAGATGTTCCCCAAATCTTTGTTGATCTATGCCTCAAATTCAGGGACAGCAACTGAAGCTCGGGACCCCAGGATGGATAGGTGAAATTTGTAGTTTTTGGGTTAATGTCATGGTTCTGACAGATGAAATCCTTCAAAAGAACTTCAAGGCATTGTTTTCCTTAGAGAATCTTTTATTCGGGAAACAAAGTATCAGCATTACATAGTTGAACCCAAAAACTAAATTTCCCTGCCCTGGATACAAAGTAACAAAGTACAATAAACAGTCATAAATCACATTCCCCAATTAACGTGAAGCAGAGGCTTTCTCCCCAGCTCTCCAGCCCGCCAAACGTTATCAGCTCTGGACCCAGTTTGTCCTTGGATTCCCATGGCAGAGTTATTATTATTATGGCTAACTGAACTCTCACCCCAAGTCCAACTGATTCTAAAAGCATAGCGAAAATGAAAAAGTTTTCATCTGTTGTCAAAGCAAGAACATCTGATTTTAGCAGCATTGACATCCATGTTATTTATGCAATTTGTTCATTCAGTGATAATTCTATCTGTAATATATTTATGGCACTTTTTCATAGTTCCCAAAGCAACCACTCCTCTCTGAAATGAATGGAATGTCATATGAACTTTTCAGGAAATATGAATAATAATAACCATGCATGAGGGTTGTATGCAGTACATGTAAGAACTATATTGCTATTATTAATATAGTGTTGAAAGTACTGTATTAAATTATTCTGTATTTCTAACTGTCACCCTTTAAGAAAGCCTATGACTCATGGTTTGCAGTTAGGAGATTTGGTGGATTTCTTGAATGTATTATAGAACCATCAAATACAATTTCAGCTGTACCTAGATCTTCAACAAAATACAAAGTATTGCTTTTGTTTGTTGATGATTCTGAACCAAAGTATAGATTCAGATTATGGAAATTCATCCATTCCATTTCTTTAATATGCTCCATTTTCTTCTGAATCTCTCTTCCTAGGTGAGAAGACAGATTATACTTGGAAAATTATGTGAAAATCTTTTGAAATAAAACTGAAAGGCTTTTCATTAAAAAAAAAGCTGACTTTTTTCCTCCTTTATAATCCTGTAATTGTTCAAGTAGAATTCTTGGCACTATTCCCTGAAATTAAATGATATTCCATTGATTCTATTTCCAGCTGTTGTGATGGAGTAGATTAATTGTGAGTGGACACAGGGCAAAAAAACTGTCATTTTGAAGATTCTGAACAATTACAGGCATCTTTCCCCTTATCAGGAAAAAAAAACTATACACTTAGCTTTAAGCAACATGCTAGGGGTAGATTCCCAAAAGAAGGTGAGGCCAAGAGAAATAAGTAGATGGAATCCACTTAATTTAAATGTAATCCAAATTAACCAAATTGCAGTTAATTTGATTTCATCCTATATATTTAACCATTTTTCACTGAGGTTGTATTGGAATCTAATAGCAACTTTTTGAGTAGTTTGGAAATTTCTATCTAAGGCTATGGGATTGCAGTGATTTCAGCCTGCATATTGTGTACCTCTATTATAAAGTATTCATTACATTGTATAATCTCCATCTTAAAACATTAACCACAATTTCTCTGGTTAAAATAAGAACAGAACACATATGTCTCTCAAGCAATTATAGTGTAGTAATGAATGCTTTCAATATAGCAGTGGTGACATCATACTTTTAAATATTAAAAGGAGATTACATCCTTTTTAAATATCTGACAGGCATATGGATATCAGCCAAGCAAGAGACCAGGCTTCAATGTCATGTTTTAAATTATTGTTCATAATTGCCTACTCTTGGCCTAGTGACAGATGGTTTCTCACATTCTTCTTTCTCAGGTGTATTAGATTTATTAATAATTCAGATTGAAATTCTTGAAAGTGCAAAAATGAGAGGTAATAAGTGAAAGTTTGGGGTCCAACAAGAAGGGAACCAGAAATTCAGTCTAGAGATCTTAATTATATCACACAATTACCTGGCATCAAGCCCATCAAGTGCCATATGAAATATTTATTAATTCAGAAGGAAAAGCTTCAAGTTGAAGTGCCTGATAGTTTTTTGTCAACTGATTCCAGAAGTTAAGAGAGAAATGCTTGGATATTGGTGACTTCTGCATTTCTGGAGAAGTAATGGAAGACTAAAGATGGTTCCTTGGAGAGTGGAGATAATGGCTGCAACAGGAGGAGAAGCCAGTCAATGTAATGGCTCCTCGGTATTCCCCTCTGGACCAAGGACGGGGCCAGGATCAATCACAAGTGCTCTATCATAACAAACTCTGGCAAGTCCTTAAAGAGATGGGCATACCAGACCATCTTATTTGTCTCTTGAGAAATCTATATGCGGGCCAAGAAGCAACAGTGAGAACTGGACACGGAACCACTGATTGGTTCAAAATTGGGAAAGGAGTCCGACAAGGCTGTATACTGTCGCCCTGCCTATTTAACTTATATGCAGAGCACATCATGAGAAAGGAAGGGCTAGATGAATCAAAAGTTGGAATTAAGATTGCCGGAAGAAACATCAACAACCTAAGATATGCAGATGATACCACTCTAATGGCAGAAAGTGAAGAAGAACTAAAGAGCCTCTTGTTGCAGGTGAAGAAGGAGAGTGCAAAACTTGAGTTGAAACTAAACATTAAGAAAACCAAGATCATGGCATCCAGCCCTCTCAATTCCTGGCAAATAGATGGGGAAGAAATGGAGGTAGTGACAGATTTTATTTTCCTGGGCTCCAAGATCACTGCAGATGGGAACTGTAGCCAAGAAATTAAAAGACGCTTGCTCCTTGGGAGGAAAGCCATGGCAAATCTAGACAGCACACTAAAAAGCAGAGACATCACCCTGTCAACAAAAGTGCGTATAGTCAAGGCTATGGTCTTCCCAGTTGCAATGTATGGCAGTGAAAGCTGGACCATAAGAAAGGCTGAGCGCCAAAGAATTGAAGCCTTTGAACTCTGGTGCTGGAGAAGACTCCTGCGAGTCCCTTGGACTGCAAGGCGATCAAACTGGTCAGTCCTAGAGGAGATCAACCCTGACTGCTCTTTAGAAGGCCAGATCCTGAAGCTAAAACTCAAATACTTTGGCCACCTAATGAGAAGAAAGGACTCACTGGAGAAGAGCCTAATGCTGGGAAAGATTGAGGGCAATAGAAGAAGGGGATGACAGAGAATGAGGTGGCTGGATGGAGTCACTGAAGCAGTAGGTGTGAGCCTAGATGGACTCCAGAAGATGGTAGAGGACAGGAAGGCCTGGAGGAACATTGTCCATAGGGTCGCGATGGGTCGGACATGACTTCGCAACTAACAACAACAAAAACGATCTTAGAAAATTCTTGTAATGGATTTTTGGATGGGCAAGTTATACTGGATGAGTTTTCTTCTATCTTTCATAAAAGAAGTTTCATACAAGTTTATGGACTTTAAATTTATTATTATTATTATTACTGAACAAACAAAAAGATGATTAGAATGCTGATTTTGGAAAGTTATAAATGGATTAACAGGACAGTTAGACTTGAATGAATATTTCCTGTGGGTTGTTTAAAATTTTACAAAATTATATATGGAGATTTTGAAACTAAGAAATCCTACTATGGAAAAAAGATTGTTGATTAACACATTGTTCATAAGAGGGAAATTTGAAGACTGACTAGAAGGAAGAGGAGAGTATTAAATATCACAATTCAAGGAAAAGAGATCCATTAATACAATGAAACAATATTATTTGACTAGAGAAAAATTCAAGGAAATTTGAAAACAATGGATTCAAGAATTACTCTAAAGCTAAGGCTCAAAATGAACTAAGGCTTGCAACAAAAGTCAAAAATAACTAAAAAATGTTTCTTTCAACAGGTAAAAAACAAGAAAAAGTTAAGGAAATGATTGGTCTATTAGTGGGAGAAAGTGACAAGAAGGTGACAAGCAACAGGGAGAAAGCAGAACTAAACTCATTTTTTTGCATCTGTCTTTACACAAAGGGAAAAAAACAGTCCAGCCTATCAAAAACAGATTCGAAACATGATAGGCAAGAAAATGGTAAGTGAGCACCTGTCACCCTAGACAAGTTCAAATCACCAGGACCAGATGGATTACATTCCAAGGTTCTGAGGGAACAGGGGGATGTGATTTCAGAACCACTGAACTATATTTTTCAAAGATCCTGGAGCACCTGGGAACTACCAGAGGAATGGAAAAGAACTGATGTAGTTCCCATCTTCAAAAAAGGGAAAAAATGGATCCAGGAAACTACAAACCTATCAGCCTGATCTCAATACCTGGGAAGATTCTGGAAAAGATAATCAAGCAACGAATCAGTGAACACCTAGAGGCAAACAAAATCATTACCAAAAACCAACATGGGTTTGTCAAAAACAGATCATGGCAGACAAATCTTATTGCATTCTTTGACCAGGTGACAAAATTAGTGGACCAGAGGAAAGGTGTGGATATAATTTACTTGGATTATAGTAAGGCATTTGACAAAGTAGACAACCTACTACTTGATAAGATAGAAAAATGTGGGTTAGACACCAGATGGATTCATAGCTGGCTGACCGGCCATACTCACTGTGTGATCCTCAATGGAACTGCATCTACATGGAGGGAAGTGTACAGTGGGGTGCCACAGGGCTCTGTTCTAGGCCCAGTGCTCTTCAACATCTTTATCAATGATTTCATGAGGGGGTAGATGGGGAACTCATCAAATTTACAGGCAACACCAAGCTGGCAGGAATAGCCAACACTTCGGAAGATAGGCTTAAGATACAGGAGGATCTTGATAGACTTTAACATTGGGCACTATCTAACAAAATGAAATTCAATGGTGAAAAATGTAAGGTTCTACATTTAGGCAAGAAAAACCAAATGCACAGGTGATGCCTTGCTTAATAATAGTAACTGTGTGAGGGATCTTGGAGTTCTAGTGGACAATCATTTAAATATGAGCCAGCAATGTGTTGCAGCTGCCAAAAAAGCCAACACAGTGCTGTGTTAACAAATGGATAGAATCAAGATCACATGAAGTGTTAATACCACTTTACAATGTCTTAGTAAGGCCACACTTGGAATACTGCATCCAGGTTTGGTCACCAAGATGTAAAAAAGATGTTGCAACTTTAGAAAGAGTACAGAGAAGAGCAACTAGATGATTAGGGGACTGGAGGCTAAAGCATATAAGGAATGGTTGCTGGAATTGGGTATGTCTAGTTTAATGAAAAGAAGGACTAGGGGTGACATGATAGCAGTGTTCCAATATCTCAGGGGTTGCCACAAAGAAGAGGGAGTCAAGCTATTCTCCAAGGCACAGGACAAAAATCAATGGATAGAAACTAACCAAAGAGAGAAGCAACCTAGAACTAAGGAGAAATTTCCTGACTGAACAATTAACCACTGGAACAATGTGTCTCTAGAAGTTTTGAATGCTCCAACACTGGAAGTTTTTAAGAAGAGACTGGACAGCCACTTGTCTGAAAATTATAGGGTGTCCTGCCTGAGCAGGGGGTAGGACTAGATGACCTCCGAGGTCCCTTCCAACTTTATTATGATTATGATTCTTAAGATTGCTACTATAAAAAGAGATTTAAAAGAAGCTATAGAAGATGAACAGATTTTACTAGATGAAATAGACTGAGGTTGATCTGAATGCAACTATGAAAGGCAGACTACAAGATTTATATGGGAAAAAATGCCACACTAGAGTTACAAATCTAATAGCTGTTGTTTTATTAATTAAAGGGACATACAAATAATAAATTAGAGCAATTACTTGGATACATTAAACTAGTGACAGTGTTTCTGAGAGGAGACAGAGAAAAATGATAAGCAATCAACTTGTGGGACATTATTTAAAAGGATTAAATATCAAGTTTTTTTTAAAAAAATGGAAAGAATATAAAGTGTATTTATTTGATCAAGATTAATAAAGGAACATCTGGAATCTATAGACCTTCCACACATACAACCCAAAGTATGGATCTGATACATAAATGGCATCCTTGTCATAATAAAAAAGAACCAATTAGAGAACTTGAAAAACCATCAACAACGTTTTCAAAGGAATATAATTCACTAGAAAAGAAGTTGTCAACAACACACTACCCTTCCTGGATGTCTTTGTCAGAGGAAGCAGTGATGGCAAATTATGAACACAAGTCTATGGTAAAACCACCCATACTAACCAAGTGCTCCACAACCAAAGCAACAACCCAACTTCCCACAATAGAAGATATGTAAGAACACTATTTAGACAACCATAAACACACTGCAGCAACCCTGAACATCAGAAAAAGGAAACAGATTATCTATACAACATCTTCCAACAAAATGGATATCCATGAAACTTCATCAGAAAGTGCCTGACCACTCAACCCAATATCACACGAGACACGGACAGACTTAACCAATAGTTGCAAGTGGGAAACTGAGACCTCAGAATGTTAACATATACATACACACAAACATATGTGTGCGTGTTATGCCTATGTGTTTTGTATGTGTATATATGTGCACCTGCTTAAAATTTCCTACTTCTTTAAAAAAAGTTTCTGTCCATTTGCCTAATATTCTGTCTCTAAATGTTTTCCTTTCCTGTTTGTATAAAGTTTGTATAAAGACTTAACTGTCGTGCTTCATCCTCTTTAGAGTTTTGCTTGATACCCAATTTCATGAATTGCATAGAGCATTGCTACAGCAAAACTCTAGAGTTTGGTGGGAAAAGCCTATATCCTATTATTTTATGTGTTTTAATGACTGCTCACAACATATGTTTTCTTTTTTTTCTTTTAAAAAGGAAGCTGTTTTTGTAATAAGTAATCTCTAGGCAAGAAGAAATCATGGAGTCAATATAATGAAAATAATATGAAATATTGCCAAGGAGCTCTTTCTCTGTCATTTCACTGAGATCTCACATAGCCACAGTTTAAATCACTTCATGATTCCCCCACCAAGCAATATGTCTGTTCAAAGATCAGTTTATTTTGATTTAATTCTGTACAGTTACTTATGATTATTTGGGGAAGACTCATAGATATGTCCAAAACTGTGTTCTTCTTTTAATGCCATGTCCTATCAAAGGTTGCAAATCATTACCATCCATATGTGTTGTTCTTAAGTCATTCTTTGTATAATTAGGGTAAAGTATGCTCATTAAATATCCTTTACCCCAGGGGATTTCCAGTTTTGCGTGGTAGCAACCGGTCACAGGCTTGTGGATTCTCTGCACCCCCGCAGCTAATTTTGCCTTGCCAAGGGACCCTAAATGGGTCTAAGTCACCCCAGAGAGGTGACAAAGAAAGAAGGGTGCTCCAGCGAGGCTGTTCCGTTCGACTTGGGGAAAACCTTCTAATCTGGCAGGAGAAAGGCTGGCCGTATCGCATCAACCAGCCCAAGCTACTTGCAACAGAAGTTCAAAAGGACTAACCAGCACAACTGTGAACAGTGTGCATGAAACTGGTTGAGGAATTTGATCTTCTCTTTTCTATTTTACACTTAATTCCCTGGAAAGAACACGGAACTTATTTTATCAATGGCTGGAAAAATGAGTAAGAACTTAACTTTTATGACTGAGCAAAAAATCAACCCAGATAACATGTTGTTCATTAAGCACTAACAAATTGTAATAATAGAAAATTAATAAAATACTTAAAAAAAGAATCTTTCATTCATATGTATCTGAGGAAAGTGGAAAAGTAATGATATATAATATTGCAAGGCAAATCTGACCCTTACATTGCAATCCAAATATGACAGAACGAAACTTGCACTCTGATGTCATTGTACCTCTTTTGTCATTTTGGCATTATAGGTAGTCCTTGCTTAATGATTGCTTTGTTTAGCAACCATTAGAAGTTACGATGGTGCAGAAAAACTGACTTGATTACTTATCTTTACACTTATGACCATCATACTGTTACTGTGTTCACATAATTGAGATTTAGGCGCATTACAGTTGATGAGTATTTACAACCATCACAGCATCTTGTGACTGATTATCTGATCACCATCTGTGCACTTCACAGCTAGCTTCCAATAAGCAGAATAAATAGAAAATCTGGCAGTAAAATCACAAGTCGTAACAACATGATGTCTTGCTTAATGTTAGTAGGTGATTTGCCTAACAATTGCAAATTAGATCACAAGTCCATCAAGGTCATGTAATATCTTCCTTAAAAACAATCAAGTTGCTGGTCTTAGCTATGGTCGTTAAACAAGGACTATTGTATCATGGGTTAATGGTATTTGCGAAAGGCTTGGGAGACAGGATGCCAAGAGATGCACCTAGGAAATGGTCAGATAAGAGACAGAACAGCTTGCAACTGGCTAGTGGGCAGGTCAAGAGACTCTAATTTCTCTCTGATCACTGTAGAGAAAAATGTAAGAGAATTGTACCTTTGTACTTTCAAGATTCTATTAATGTAGTTTTTACAATAAAATAGTATTAGCTCATTTGATTTTGTCTGGTCTAACTACTAAGGCTAGATACAAATATGTTTAGGAGTAGTGCCCATGTTCCACTGTGTAGTTAGTATGTAATCTTATCTTTCCTTAATTTAACTTTAGATCCCTAACAGTTCTGTAGATTTTGTTCTAGTTTTCCCTAGAATATAACTGAATAATTATTGTTTTGTGCAAATTAGTGTATTAAAATATAAAATATATTATATTCATAAAATTTAGAAAGCTTGTTAGGGGGCTGCTGGGCTAAAAAAAATGGAATGTCTTTTATGTTGTTCACAAGATAAGACGGTTATGCCTTAAATGACTTATCTTCAGTAGAATTGTTTGCATTAAAATTAAAATAAAATCAAAAGTTTGTATTTTAATATTTTCAATATTCTAATATCACTATCCATTTTACTAAATTACTTTAGTAAATGCAGAAAAAGATATTAGATAAATATAGGCATTATTGAGATTTAATTGTGTTCTCTGAGAAGATTCTAAAGTAATAAAAATGGTATAAAAATAATGATGTACAGGTAGTCCTCGACCTACGACCACAAGTTTCTATTGCTAAATAAGGCATTTGTTAAGTGAGTTTTGCCTAATTTTACCTTTCTTACCACAGTTATTAAGTGAATCATAAGCCTAACTTGCTTACACTTTCAGATGTAATTAATTTACAGCTAAAAAGAGAGTCACATGATGAGACAACTCCATTTAATGAGTCAACCTTCTTTCTGGAATTAACAGGAAAAAAAGTTTTAAAAGTTTTTAGCAAGAAACTTAACAAGAAGTGGATATAAGACACCGGCTTAACCTGTTCTGTACCCCACGCCCCTGGAACGCTTCTGATATATTCTCGCACCCCTTACAAGCATTTGAAATAATGGAAACGAATTATGCATATACACTATAATTTTGAAAACCCAAGTTTTCGCATCCCCTGGAATATCATCTCGCACCCCCAGGGGGTGCAAGCACCCCTGGTTGGGAACCCTTGATATAAGAGAACAAGTTTTGCAGCTACATTTTAATACAAAACTGAAGATTGATAATACAGATGCAATTTTTAAAAAATTCAAAGAATCTTGTATAAGAGAAAATAATATTTTTGACTGATAGATTAAACAAAAATGATTACATTTGAATGAGATAAATTGGAAGATTTTTTTAACTTTTAAAAAGCATAGGTTTCAACTAAATTCTCTCTAGAACGTGAGGGAATTTTTATAAAATTTTAAAAATTGGAAGTGTTTCAAATGGACAGGTCAGATGAAACTATACAAAATTTATCAGTTGAAATGTTATATTGTAAATAAATTAAAACCAGAATTTGTGATGATTGATGATTGTGGTAGTTTTTGTCTGGGTGATAGTTAATTTGCATTAATCGGAGATTCTGATATTGGAACAGATGCCTCAGATTAGGAGAAAATACTGTTCTCTTGTTGGTAAACCTACTTTTCTGAAAGACATAGACCAGGGGTGTCAAACTCAATTTCATTGAGGGCCGCATCAGTATTGTGGTTGCCCTCAAGGGGCCGGGTGGGTATGGCCAGGGTGGGCGTGGCCTACTGAGTAGGCGTGGCTAGAGTGCGAATGGCCTACTGGGTGGGCATTGGCAGCTCTACATCGTTCGCATCAAGGGTGCCTATGGGGGCCTGGGCAGGAGTGGGACAGATCTGAGGGTCTCTGGCAGAAGGAGGGTCTCTGGGCCAGGGCCAAGGCAGTGGGGGCCGTTCCCTCACTGTTTCCAGGATGGCTTCACGGGCCGCATGAAACCACTTCGCGGGCCGGATCTGGCCCCCGGGCCTTGTGTTTGACATGTCTGACATAGACCCTTTTCAAGAATTAGTATGGATTTCAGATAATTTGGTTATTAGGTTTTCTAAAACAGAGATATTTCCAAAGACATTGTTACATCATAATACAGTGAGTTTGATATATAAAAGGATATAAATTTTTAGATGGAGATTAATTGAAATGTTACAGAAAAAATCAATAGAGGATGACTACACTGCAGGAACTGTGGGCAGTCAGCCTCTGATTGGCTAGGATTTGTGCGATTCCGTCATAGACTCAGTTTGTAAAAAAAAAAGTATTATTCTTTGGCTTTCTTTAATGATTGAGAACCTTCAAACTGGCAACTTTTACTGAAATTACTGAAGGTGAGTCTCCTTCAATACTTAAAAAAAACCCAAATAGAATACATAACTATAGATTTAAAGATATATATAATGCTTGGTTGAACAATCAGATGTTTAGACTGGAAATTATTTTTAATGGGTTGTTATTTGGGGAGATTTAATGGGGTTTTTTAACCGGAACTTACTAATATTGATTTTTTTTTCTGGTAATATTTTTATTGGGAATAAATTTTAATTATTAGAAGAGAAGAATGGAGGCGGATGTATTTAAAGGAAAAGGGTGGATTCCGATTGGGTGTAATAGATGTAAGTTGTAATATTTATATAGATATTTCTGAAAACCCTTATTTTATTTTTTCTATGTAAGAGAGATGAAATTCAACAGATGAGACTATGGAAATTGGGGCACACTGTGGAATGAAGAGATATTTGGTTATATTTTAAGTGTTACTGATCAGTTGTTAATGTTGATCATAAGTGCTGGGGATGAAGGGAGAGGTTTCTCTTTATCTCTTTTTCTTTTTCTTTGCTGCACCTTCCAGTTGGCATATAAATTATGAAAAGAAAAAGAAAAGAAAATAACATTAAAACTACAAGGAGGAAAAATTGCATTTCAGATTGCATGAATATGCAAAAAAGCATTTCATCAAATTTACTCTAACTCAGGAGTGTCAAACTGCCGGCCCATGGACCGGATGCGTCATGGCGAAACCGTGCCCATCCCATTGCCGGCAATGGGGAGAAAGTTGCAATACACAACACATCACATGACATTGAGACTTTGACACCCCTGCTCTAACTTGTATGAAGCATGTGACATGACTGAAGAAAATACATGAATACTTAAAGAAACAAAATCTACTGAGTATTACAAAGGAGCAGAAAGATATTATGAATAGACCTATAATCATAAGGTTTCTGAAGCAATAAAAAAGATTAAATCAGGAAAGCTGCCTTCACCAGATGGATTATCTTATTATAAATGTTTTGAGGATGAATTTTGTACAACCCTTGCAATACACAATGAACTCTATCTTATGGGGAGAAAAGATGCCAGAGACTTGAAAAGATGCCAATATAGCACAAGTACTTAAAGAGGAACAAGATTTGACTTTAACATGAAAGTCTGACATCATTGTTGAATAATGAGTACAGGTTGTTTACAACAATTCTAGCTAATCGACTGAAAATAATTTTAAAAGTATTTATTCATGAGAATCAATTTTTTTTACCAAAAATACAATTGATGGACAATCTTAGAAACATATTGGACAGTTTCAAATATTAGGAGCAATATAATGAAAAAGAAATCATATTGATTTTCTTAGACATGGAGAAAGTCTTTGACAATTTCAAAGTTTTGGAAGATAAGAACTTGGGAGAGAATTGTATAAAATGAACAAGATTGATTTCTATTCCACAGAAAGAACAAATAATGATTAATGAAGATTTAATAGATTTTGTGAGATATAAAAAAGAACAAAATAGGGATGTCCATTGTATCTTCTCTTAATTTGGTCTCATGAAGAACTAAATAGAAATATAAAACAAGATGAGAAAATGGTGGGAGTAAAGATTTTAAAAGAAACTTTAAATTTCTTATAGTCAAGGGCATTTGTACATAACCTGTAGGTGTTGATTTTGGAAGATTCTTTAAATAGAATTGTAACATTAATGGGGGCATTAAAAGAATTTGTAGCATTAGCAGGTTTTAAGATTAAAAAAATGGAAGGCTCAATATTAACAAAAAACATGAATATAAAAAGATCAAATAGATGAATAAAAAGGGTTTTAAGATTGAAAAGAAAGTAAAATATCTGAGTATCTCTATAATGAATATGAATTGTGTGTTAGTTCAAACTCATTACATTAAGAAATGGAATAAAGTTAAAAAGATATGTTAAGACAGAACCAAAAACAACAATTGTCATAGCTAAGAAGCATTTTTATGATAAAAATGAATGTTTTGCCTAGAATGTTTTTGTTGCAGAAAACTCCTGTTTTGACAACTAATACAAAAGAATGTATTTAAATTTGTCTGGTAGGGGAAAAAACACAAGTTAAACTTAAGGGATTATAAATAGCAATGGAAAGAAGAGGATTGGGTCTATCTGATTTCAAACTGATTTGAAATCAGTTTTGCAGTTAGGATGAAAGAATGCTATTACTGAGAAATAGAAAACTTGACTATTTGGTATAGATATTTGTGGAACAACAAAATCAAGGTTAATGTGGATTTTAAAAATCATTATGTCAGTCCAGCCATACTGATAATATGAAATAGATACAAATTCAGGCTGTGCCTGAGATCACATTTGTGGTCTTAGCACAAGAATCATTTTATTGACAGGAAATAATAAGCAAACACAAATGGCTAACTTCTCATGAGGTACTAGAATTCTAACAAGCAAAATACAAAATAAAATCAAGAGAAGACAGTAGAGAGACATAATTGCTAATGGTTATGGTTAATTAGTTATTATAAAAATTTAAAAGACAGAAAAGTTTTTGGTTTTCAACATTTTTCAATTTCCAAATATGCCTTCACACATGAGTTTGAAAAGGAATTACATATAAATGAAGAACATATCATTACTAAAATGTATAAATTTCTATGGAAATTTGAAATAGAGGAAGAACCAGTGAAAGAATATATGATAAAGTGGGTTACAAGTTTTGTTATAATATACAAATACAGGTGAAACTCAAAAAATTAGAATATCGTGCAAAAGTTCATTTATTTCAGTAATGCAACTTAAAGGGGGAAACTAATATATGAGATAGACTCATTGCATGCAAAGCAAGATAATTCAAGCCATGGTTTGTCATAATTGTGATGATTATGGCATACAGTTCATGAAAACCCCAAATCCACAATCTCAGAAAATTAGAATATTACGTGCAATCAACAAAACAAGGAGTGTACATAGAACAATATTGGACCTCTGAAAAGTATAAGCATGCATATGTACTCAGTACTTGGTTTGGGCCCCTTTTGCAGCAATTACTGCCTCAGTGTGGCATGGCATGGAACCTATCAGCCTGTGGCACTGCTGAGGTGTTATGGAAGACCAGGATGCTTCAATAGCGCCTTCAGCTCTTCTGCATTGTTCGCTCTTATGTTTCTCATCTTTCTCTTGGCAATGCCCCATAGATTCTCTATGGAGTTCAGGTCAGGTGAGTTTGCTGGCCAATCAAGCACAGTAATCCCACGGTCATTGAACCAGGTTTTGGTGCTTTTGGCAGTGTGGGCAGGTGCCAAATCCTGCTGGAAAATGAAGTCAGCATCCCCATAAAGCTCGTCTGTGGAAGGAAGCATGAAGTGCTCCAAAATCTCCTGTTAGACGGCTGCATTGACCTTGGACTTAATGAAGCACAGTGGACCAACACCAGCAGATGGTTCCCCAAATCAACACAGACTGGAAACTTCACACTGGACTTCAAGCATCTTGCAGTGTGTGCCTCTCCATTCTTCCTCCAGACTCTGGGTCCTCGGTTTCCAAATGAGATGCAAAAGTTGCTCTCATTAGAAAAGAGGACTTTGGACCACTGAGCAACAGACCAGGTCTGTTTTTCTTTAGCCCAGGTAAGACACTTCTGACGTTGTTTGTTGTTCAGGAGCGGCTTGACAAGAGGAATACAACATTTGAAGCCCATGTCCAGGATCCGTCTATTTGTGGTGGCGCTTGATGCACTGACTCCAGCCTCAGTCCACTCCTTGTGAAAGTCCCCAACACTTTTGAATGGCCTTTTCCTGACAATCCTTTCCAGGCTGCGGTCATCCCTGCTGCTTGTGCACCTTTTTCTTCCACACTTTTCCCTTCCACATAACTTTCTATTAATGTGCTTTGATACAGCACTTTGGGAACATCCAACTTCTTTTGCAATTACCTTTTGAGGCTTTCCCTCCTTATGGAGGGTGTCAATGATGGTTTTCTGCACAACTGTCAGGTCAGCAGTCTTCCCCATGATTGTGATTCCTACTGAACCAGACTGAGAGACCATTTAAAGGCTCAGGAACCCTTTGCAGGTGTTATGGCTTAATTAGCTGATTAGAGTGGGACACTTTGAGCCTAGAATATTGCACCTTTTCACAATATTCTAATTTTCTGAGATTGTGGATTTGGGGTTTTCATGAGCTGTATGCCATAGTCATCACAATTATGACAAATCACGGCTTGAACTATCTTGCTTTGCATGTAATGAGTCTATCTCATATATTAGTTTCCCCTTTTAAGTTGCATTACTGAAATAAATGAACTTTTGCACGATATTCTAATTTTTTCAGTTTCACCTGTAGAAGAATGGGAAAATATGTGGTTGAAAGAAATTTACATTGTTATAATCTAAAACAGAACTTTTATAAAATGATGGGATATGTTATCAGAGAAATTATCTAGAATGTATAAAAGCATTTTGAATTCATGTTGGCAATGTAAGCAACTAGAAGGGATATTATATCACACTTGATGGATGTGTAAAAAAGAATTCAAGAACATTTTGGATTTATATACATATTCAGATTCAGAAAAACAATAGTAAGATATGGGTTCAGCATATCTTTTTTTTAAAAAAGCCAAAATTATTGACATTACCCCCATCCATCCAAACTAAACCCATCTGTATTTCAGCTTTATACAATTATACAAAAAAAATTGCAAACACAGAATCTAATTCAAAGCACTAAAGTTGGGAAGTCAATATTTAACCTTGAAGTCATCTAATTTTAAAGGTGCTATAATAGTTTACTATCCTGAAATTTTTTTTTCATAAATGGGAATAATTGCTAATTTTGATTATTTTAGTGGAAGCTTGTCATGTTATTACCTAGAGTCCTCATAGCTTATATGTAGCATGTGGATTTCAATGATGATTGTGTTGTTTACGATGATGATTAAAAAAATAAACTCTGAAAGTGATCATCTCTGTTTTGCTAAGAAAAAAATTCACTGATAATACTGTACACAGACCTTCCAATTCTTACTAGATTTTTAAAATTAAATCTTAGAACTGGATTTCTAGATTCTTAGAAATTAACAAATTTGACTCCTGTTTTAGAGCTATACAGGTAGTCCTTGCTTAACGACTGGTAACCTAATGACTATTTGAAGTTATGACAGACCTCCCCAGAACTACTTATGACCTCACTGCCAGTGGTGGGATTCAGCTGGTTCATACTGCTTCGGCAGAACCGTTAATTTTTTATTGAGTTCAGTGAACTAGTTTGAAAGGCCTGACTGGTTTGTAAGCCTTTCCCCTTTTGTTGGAAATGACTTCATCCCCACCACCACCACCACCAATCCCAAGTTTTAGCCTTTCTTTCAGGAACCATGACATTCACACAGGCATGACCAATTCCTCTTTTGGCATGCAGCCACAGTGTCCCAGTTCCAGGAATTACCCTCTGCAGCCAGTGGTCATTCAGCCTTTGTCTCATCCTCTTCCCAAGTCACCAGAGCATCTCTTGTCTAAACTCACAGGGAGAGGACAGGGGAAAGGCCTCACTGGAGTTTCCCGCACCACCATCAGCCTCCCACCATCCTAACCACCAAAATCCCACCACCAAGGAGACAGGTGGTACTGAGCTCCTCTGCCCAGTCACTCCTTACCACAGTGACTCAGGGTGGCTAACAACTTTTTGCTGCTGTTCAGCCATTCTGTTGTTTCTGACTTTATGAGCTTCTGCAGGCTCTGCTTCTCTGCAGGAAGAAGTTTGCAGCTATGAGCCCCTGGTGGGGGTGCTTTAGAAGGCTACCATGGCCCTCACCATTATGCTCAGCATGGCATCGCCTTCCCTGCAGTTCACTTTGGGCTCCTCGGTGCCCTTGGCTGGCTGAGGCTGGAGAAACAAGCCAAAGACTGGTCCTGCAGGATTCAGGCCATGCTTGGAAAGGGCCCTTCTTGCCTCTGGTGCTGCCACTTGCTTCCTCCTCCACCAACTTTGCTAGGCACCAGGCCAGCTTCGGCAGTGTCAATCTTACCTAGGCTACCCTGCTGACTGACAGAGGCCCCAAGGCACCCCAGCTTCAAGCTGTCTGGGTCAAGGAATGCATGGAAAAGCTGCTGCTGGGCTCCTTTCCATAGGTTCCAGATCCAGGCTGCCACAGGACTGTGGCATGGGTAGAGGTGCTTCCTGTTGGGCCGGAGGGAAGAGGATTGTCTGAGGATTTTCCAGATGCTGCAGGCTGGGCACTGTTCCTTGTAGGTCTAGGTGCGGCTGTGACCCAGGAAAAATTTCCACACTTCCTCCACCCATCTTGTCCTCTTCCTCCAGCTGCAGACCTTGAGGCTCGTCACACCGATTGCACCGCTGCCACTGCTCATAACAAGATTCTGCATGGGTCTTCATGTCACTCATGCTGGTGCCGCTGCTTGCTGCAGGAGGCCATGAGGCATGGCACCGATGCGAGCGGTGCGAAAAGGCACATGAAGCCAGGTGCCTTGGGGCCTCTGCCAGTCAGCAGGACAGCCTAGGCAAGATTGGCGCCAATGAAGCCAGCCAGATGCCTAGAAAGAAGGTGAAGTTGGCAAAGGAGGAAGGTGAGTGGCAGACCTAGTGGCAAGAAGGGTGAGGGGCTGCCCCACCCCACCCCCTGGGTGCATGAAAAGGAGGCAGAGGAAGGAAGGAAGGAAGGAAGGAAGGAAGGAAGGAAGGAAGGAAGGAAGGAAGGAAGGAAGGAAGGAAGGAAGGAAGGAAGGAAGGAAGGAAGGAAGGATGGATCTGGGAAGGAGACTGCCTTCTGAGCACTTCACAGGTTCATTTTTTTAAGCTGTCATAGGCTCTGGGCAGGAGGCTTCCCATTTTGAATGCTCTCCCCCCATTGCCTCTGCCTGAAGGACCTCTGGGTGGCTCTCAGCTCACTCTCCCAGATTCGCGCATATGTGTGTGTGTGCATGCATGCCTGTGGGGGGGTTCTCACCTCTTGCAGCCCACGCTGTGACATTAAGGAAGAAAAGAATGGGAGAGGTAAGAGAAGCTATGACTGGACTCCAAAAAAAACAGCTTTCATTAGTTTGCAGCCTGCCATCACAGAAGGCATGGGGCTGCAAGGGGTGAGACACACACACACACCTCACATGCACACTCGCACACACACACAAACATGTGCATGGGTCTGGAGAGGTGAGCTGAGCCATGCAGAGGCAATGATGGGGACGGAAAGCCTCTGCCCACTGCTGGTTGCCACCTGTGCCCACAGCCTCTGGCAGTTTTTAAGAAAAAAGCAGGGGAGGGAGAGAGGGAGGGAACTTGGTTGGAAAAGCAACTTGTTTGGAAATGTCCCAGTTTGAAAGAAGGCTGTCAGGGCTGGGCAAAACCCAAGATCACCATGAAAAGCTACAGCTGATTGGCACTTCTGCAGGGCTATGGGGGTGAGACAGAAGCCCCAGGATAGGTGCTTCCAGTGCACATGGTAAAGAAAAGGAGGGGGGATGAGAAGAGAGGCTATAAAAGGTGGCTTTGGCAGGAGGGAGAGAAAAAAAGACAACAGGGGAAAGAGAAGGGGACTGCAAGAGAGACAGAGAAGTGCAGCCTTGAGAGGAATCAACTGGAGGTGCACAGAAAAGGGGGGAAGAGAGGGGAGAGGCTATAAAAGAAGGGAGGAAAAAAGAGATGATATAAAGGAAGGGGAGAGGAGACGATATAAAAGAAGCGTGAGAGGAGGATATAAGAAGGGGGAAGAGAAGAGAGGATGTAAAAGAAGGGGGAAAGAGGATATAAAAGGCGGGAGAGAAGAGATGATATAAAAGAAGGGAAGAGAAAAGATTATATAAAAGAAGGCAAGAGAAGAGATTATATAAAAGGGGAAAGACGTTTTGGAGGGGAGAGAAAAGATATAAAAGAAGGGGGGAAGAGAAGAGAGGATATAAAAGAGGGATGAGAGAAGAGACGATATAAAAGGAGGAGTGAATCTGGTTTCTCTATTCACTTTGTTTGTCAGAAGGCTGCAAAAGGGGATCTCATGTTCCTGGGACACTATGGCCATCATAAATTTGGATCAGTTGCCAAGCATCCAAATGTAGATTGACCCTGGGGATACTGCAATGGTCATAAGTGTGAAAAATGGTCATGTCACTTTTTTCAGTACTGTTGTAACTTTGAACAGTCACTAAGCAAACTGTTGTAAGTCAAGGACTACCTGTATTTTATCATTTTTTGGGTCATCAAGTTTTTGAAACATTGCTAGGCAACTGGTGGTACTTGAATATTGCCATATCCTAAAAGTGGTACAATCGGTGAAAAGGTTGAAAAGCCCTGTTCTAAAGCACCCCTGCCAGGCACTTCTAGCTGCAAACTTCTGCAGAGAAGCGGAGCCTGCAGAAGCACCTCTCTGAGCAGAGGAACTCAGTATCACCTGTCTCCTTGGTGGCAGGACTTTGGTGGTTAGGACAGTGCAATGAGCTTTGAAGCCTGGAGGCGTGAGTGGTGATAGCAGCACAATCAGTGCAGCAAGCCTCAAGGCCTGCAGCCATGAGCAGTGGCAATGGCATGAAGTATTACGTGGCGTGCAGCCACAAACAGCCGCAGAACTCAGGCAGTGGCTCAACTGGTATCGGGGTGTGGGAGGTCTGGCTGCAGAAGTCCTAAGGTAAGTGGGGTGCAGGTCGCCTGGGGCAACTCCAATCCCCACCCCACCCTACCTTGATTTTTACACATCATCAGGTATTATTTAATATTTTTTCATTAATATTTTAAAACTCTTTCTTATAACACAATCTAGTTTTGTGTACCTTTTTAAATGTTCTTATTAAGTATTAAATGCATGAAATAATAAACCTTTCGGTATATTGTGTTTTTATACTTAAAACGGTCGTTAGGGCAGAGAAACAGTTGTTAAATTGTTTGAATCCCACCACTGCTAACTGCCGAGTTTCAATGGCTGCAGCTTTGTGATCACATGAATGCACTATGAGCAGATTTCCAGCAAAAAATGCCCATTGAAAAAAATCAGGTTTGCTTAATGACTGCCGCAAACAAATTTGTAAATTCTGGGATGGTCACTTAACAGCCACCACAGCAGTAATTCTAGGCTCAATTAGAGGTATTAGTTGAGGACTACCCATATAGCTAAATAAACTGGTTCAGACTTCAGTGAAGACAATGTTTGCCAGGATATCGAAAAACTATTATAGTAGGCATACAGGGAGGAAGAAATGCTCTTGTCTAAAATCCAAAATGGCTCCTATCCATCCACATAAATGAAGGCCTTCAATTATTTGAAGATATTTAATATTATAGACATTCTGACAAAGCAGGGATATATTTAGTACATAGTGATCTTGATCTTCTGCTATGTCTTATTTGTTTATCAATTTAATATTTTATTATTGTTACTTTATCTTCTTTGAAATAATAATTTTGGCTTTTTTAAAGGTAAGCTACTGAATGCCTATAAGAAAAGCACATCATTGCTTTTCTGAATTCAGAAGAGAAATGATAGGGGACAAGAAGACAAGTCTTCTCTAAAGTTCACAGTGCCTGTGAAATAAAAACAGCTTATTATTGTTATTTATTAGCTTTGCTCAATTGTATCTGTTCTGCATCACTACTGACCGAATGACAGCAAAATAGTCCTTGCTGTCTAGGAATTAAACGGTGCTTTGGAAAGTAGCTATTATGCTTAGTGTATTATATTAACCCTAACTAGTTGTAGTTGTAAACAAACTATGGCTGAGGATGACAATTGTATAGGCAATCTATGTTTGTGAGGAATACGTGGATGGCTTGGGTCCGGGATATCTGAGGGAACACCTGCTGCCGGCATCAAGCTCCCTTCGTCCAGTGCGCTCCCACAGGGAGGGTCTTCTCAGGGTGCCACCGGTAAGAGATTGCTGGCGGACGATACCCAGGGATAGGGCCTTCTCAATGGGTGCGCCTGCCCTTTGGAACCAGCTGCCAGTGGAGCTGAGGACTGCCCCCGACCTCCGTTCATTCCGCCGGGACCTGAAGACCTGGCTCTTCGAGCTCTCTGGCCCAGGCTGAGAATTTTAATTTTAGTTTTAATCTTAATTTTAACTGGGGTTTTACTTATGCAGGGACGAATATACCGTAATTTTTTTAATCTGTTTTTAACTTTTGCATCTCTGTTTTTTTAATCACCCTGTAAACCGCCCTGAGTCCTTCGGGAAAGGGCGGTATATAAATGTAATAAAATAAATAAATAAATAAATACTGAGCCTTGAAGCTATTGCCAGGATGTTCATGTGTCAGATGATCAACATCCTAAGAACTGCTTCAAAGTTCACTCTGTGGCTTGGCTGACCAGGTTGCCTCTTTGAAGACTTATTCATTCATAGCCATATTATTGCATGCAGATAATTTAGAATTTTATTGTAATATCCTTCTCCTAGAGAATCATGACTCTTTATCTGTACATTTGTTCAGTGCCAGTGAACCAGTGTAAAAAGGAATCTACATTAATATGTTTTTAGAATTCACTGAATATACAAACCTATTATAATTATAGTGAAGTAGAGCAAATGGGATGGAATAAGCAAACTAAATAAAAGCAACGAGCCATAAAATTCACAGCATGATTTTTCTCTTATCTAATGTGCAGCATTATGATATAGGAAAATATGCTGGTGTTATAAATATGTTAAAAGTTTTGCTAAAATGATTTCATTTTGCTGTATGCTTATTTAGAAATATTTTACAACAGTAAACCAATTCACTTAGAAATTTGAACAGCACTCCTTAAAGAAAAGTGTTTCAGATCTCTCTAAAGTAGGAAATCTATTTAAACCAATTCACTTAGAAATGTTTGTCAAACAGAAATTTTATACGCTAAGCCCAATTGTTAGAGGAATCCTCTATGGGATTCCGTTTCTCCAGTTCAGAATTTGAATTTGTCATTTCTGGACCTTTTTTTAAATGAAGGTGGATCATGTAGACCAGATGTCCCAACCTTTTGGGAACCAGGGAGCGGTTCCATGGAGAGAGGTTTTTCCACAGACCTGAAAGTGCATGGTTTTGTGTGCTGCCTGCATCCCATGGATGGGGTTTTGCTTGTTTGTGCGGACCGGTTGCTGGTATGCCGTGGTCCAGTACTGGTCCATGGACCAGGAGTTGGGAAACCCTGATGTAGACCCACTTCAGTCTCATTGAGATGAGGCTGATTTCCCAAATCAACGAACAGAGATTAAAGCCAAAAGTTGCTGATCATAAAAATCATCATTCTGTAAAGGACCTTGGAGGTATTTCAACTCTCTTCATGGGACAGGAGTCCTTATTGTATCCCAGACAAATGGTTGTCCAATCCTTTCTGGAAAATCTCCAGTGGTCGATCACCCACAACATCTGGCTGTTCCACTAATTGATTGTTCTCACTGTCAGGAAATTTCTCCTCAGTTCCAGATTGGATCTTTCTGTGACGAACTTCCATCTATTGCTTCTTGTCCCACCCTCAGCTGCTTCGGAGAATAAATCAACCCCTCTTCTATGTAAGTATTGGAGGATGGCTATCATGTCATCCCTAAGCCTTCTCTTAGGCTAAACATAGCTAGCTCCCTTAGCCATTCATCATACAGTTTGCTTCCATTTGCCTTATCATCTTATTGCCTACTTCTCTGCACACTCTTGGCATCTTTTTTGTATCGTGGTGCTCAGAACTGGACACAGTATTCTAACTGTGGCCTTACTAGCACAGAGGAGTCTCCCAAGGCTTAACAGTCTGAGGAAGAAATTTAGGAAGGACCACCCTAATTGATCAGGAATTAAAAGGGCCTTCTGGTCCAGGAATGGTTGCAGCTGGCACACTGCCTGAAGATGTGTAAAGGTTCTCCAAGCTACAGCTGCCACATACTCCTCAAGTAGGAGCCGAGACTCTCAGAAGACCTACAGATTGCACATCATGTCTGTCTGGGATAGTGCCAGCCCATTCAGAACTACAGATGGAAGAACCTTATCTCCAGAAAGTCCAAACAGCCACAGCAAGTCTGTCGAATTGGAGCCCATTTTGTCCCACTAAGAGCTGAATAGCACACTGGGATAGGGTATCCAAAGCCTCATTCAAGAGGCCTGGAGAAGAGATATAAAGCTCTGTATTATCTACATATTGATGATATCTTATTCCAAACTGAGGGTTCATCCCTCACACAATGGCCTCATGTAGATGAAAAATAGGAGTGTGGAAAAACAGAAGCAACCCACAAAGCAGAGGCCGTAGCCTGGATCTCTCCCTCTTATCAACATCACTGAAAGTGACCCTGGAGAAAGGAGGTGAACCAGCAAACACAGTGCCACCCATCTCCAGCTCCAGGGGCAGCCCAGAAGGATACCATGATCAATGGTATCAAATGCTGCTAAGAGGTATATATATATTGTCCAGAAGTGCACCACTAGTTTTGAAGCAAGGAAACATGGGGTGTTATCTTAAACTCAGATTTACATTTAAAAATTAGTGCTAAATTATCAAATGTAATCAATGTCTGAATATAATAAGGCAGGCTCATTGTAAACATTTAAATGTTTTTTATTTCTTTTCATAGTCCAGCATAGTTACTGTTTCATTTCTTAACTGTTGCTTTCATAACTCCTGCTTTTGTTAGTTAATTAATTTCTAGTTATTACTATTTTATTCACAAACTGTTGAGCTCTTTTATATTTTATTTGATGTTTAGCTAGTGCTACCTAAAATTTCTAAAAGTGCTGTCTTTCAGAACTACCAGAATATATAATTTTAAGTAAGGTTACTCTGAGAATGTAATTTATGATATAGAATATCTGGGATTATTTCATCTGATTGCAGATTATTTATCATTAGAATTTACAAACAGATTAAAATTTATATGACAATTGCTGAATTATAAAAATATAGAAGACACTTTTACAATCATGAGCTAAAATACTGTGTCAATGGATATAAATTGAAGTATAATTCAGTTGTGATTTTATTATTCTTGGCTGACTAAAGATATGTTGGACTGAGAGGAAGTATACCTTCATCCTGTAGAAATCAATGGAATGTAAATTAGTGTAGGCATTTCAAAACATAGTGAAGCACCTGTCTCCCAAACAACTTCCCCAGAGAAAAGAGAAAAAAACAGGCTAAAGAAGACAAGTAGCCTTGAGAAAGATGATAATAGGAAAGTTGCAAGGATAATCATTAAAAATGTTGGGGAATATACAGATCATCAATATAGCTGACAACAATTTAAGATAGTTAGAGTAATAGGAAAAATAGTACCATATTTATAATGGAAGGAATTGATTAGTCTCTGGAAGAACTGAATCATGTACTGCAGGACATGAATTATATTTTGAAGATAAAGAAATTATTGTAATAGAACATTAGATATTCACATCATTATAATTATGCTTCTATAATTCATATGGATGCATATATGTATGCACACACTTATCTTTACATAGGATTTTGCAAAATGAAACCAACTTTTAATTTTGCTGCTCAAAACATCAAGGTATATAAATTTATTCTTGATCTTTTTATACAATAATGTGCAAAAATAATACAGCCAAATAATTTTATTTTAATGTTAATTCAGAGTTCAAGAACGATAATTTACTTCAATAGTGAAACATGTGCTCTAAAATTATTTTCATTTAACAAATGTATAATACTTTTAACAAACATTAGAAAAAATAATTTGAATCACAGGAGTAAGAATATTTTAGAAAAAAAGATATCCCTTTGAATGTTGACTACAACATCTGAAATTAAAGTTTTCTTCTCTTAGGTCAGAAAGCTAAATGTCAATATTTTTGGAAGATTATTTCAGGTTAGCAGTCCTTCAATAATATGTCTGAAAAAGAAAGAAAAGAAAAAAAACTGTTCATCTGAATGGCTATAGGAAACCTGTAGAAAACTATTATTTTCAAATAATGTCTTTGCAACCAGAAATTTATATTTTTAGTATGATAGAAAAAGGAAATAATTAAATTCATTGGGCATAAACATATTCATTTTGATCAGTTTAATGTAAATTATATTATATTTGGTCTTTGTCCTGTCTTACCTTTTCACATGAGGTCCTGAGGTAACACTCAAAGTCTGCCCCCCCCAAAAAAAAAGTATTACTCCAGATTTAACATGCTAGACACTCCAAAATGTTCCTTTTCTCAGGTGTCTATTTTTACTACTTTTCTTAAGAGCTGATCAGCCTTCTATACTCAATAAATATGCCGTATATATAAAAAGGTAAAGGTTCCCCCGCACATGCGTGCTAGTCGTTTCCGACTCTAGGGGCCGGTGCTCATCTCCGTTTCAAAGCCGAAGAGCCAGAGCTTGTCCGAGGACATCTCTGTGGTCATGTGGCTGGCATGACTAGACGCCAAAGGCGCACAGAACGCTGTTACCTTCCCACCGCAGTGGTCCCTATTTTTCTACTTGCATTTTTACGTGCTTTCAAACTGCTAGGGTGGCAGAAGCTGGGACGAGTAACAGGCGCTCACTCTGCTACGCAGCACTCGGGATTCGACCCGCCAAACTGCCGACCTTCTGATCAACAAGCTCAGCGTCCTAACCCACTGAGCCACCGCGTCCCTGCCGTATATATACTAGACTGTTTTTAATTAAATTCCCTATGTACTGCAAAAATCTGCAAAAAAAAAAATATCACAAACTATTTTAATAGTGAAGGATAACAACCAAAAAGTTAGATTACACCAGCAATATTACAATAAAAGAACACCTCCAGTACATTAGAGAGATTAAAATAAACTAAAAAGAAAAAAGAAAAAAGAAAAAAGACTTTATAAAATATTTAAGAATAATTAATATTCATATTATATAGAACTATTTCTTTTTTGCTTTGTTTCCTTTCCCTCCTCTCTTTTGTTTTCAAAAATCAAACCTGATACTTCCTTTCATAGGTATGGAAGGACCAGCACTTACAGAATTATTATCACTATATATACTTGCTACTTATGGGTGAATTCATTAGCAAGATATAGCAAACAAAGATAAAAGTGTATGACAGCATACATTCCTTTCCAGTAATCAGAAAACAATTAAGCTGGGCAACATAATGTAATTTTAGTTCTATTAAAATGCAAATATTTGGAAGTTTAAATTGCTAAAAATGGGTGGACTACAACAGTTAAATATATAAACTAATATAAAATCAATGTCTGTTGTCAAAGTCAAAATATTGTTTGTCAGTCAAAAGATAAGACGAGCACCCATATCAAATTCCAAACAAAACTAAAAAATAATCTTTCCAAGATAGGTTTTTTTTAACCTCAGAATAATTCAGACTTTAAACTAATTCTGAAACAAGAACAATATGGAGAAAACACGAGGAATGAATTTGTATTATTTAAAAGCAATGAACAGCCAGGGCTGTTTTTCAAAAACAAATAATGAGTTTGTCATTAATTTAACACAATTCAGCAACAGTATAAATCAGAGGTCCCCAACCTTTCTAGGTTGGCAGCCTGGGGGGAAAGGAAGGGAGAGGCATGGGGCTGCATGCATGCAATGCAAATGAAGGTGGTGCAAGTGTGCGCAGGTGCTGGGGGCACAGCTACTGCCCATGTGACACTAGGGGCAGGACTAGCATCTGCACAAAGCTGAGGGCAACATAGGTGCCCGCACAAAGCTGGGGCAGTGTGAGCAACCATGCAACACTGGGAACAGGCCTAACTCCTGTGTAAAGCTGGGGGTGGGCCTTATGCCTGTGTGACATTGGGGTGGGACTAGCACTCACATGATGCTGGGGTGGGGCTAGCGCCCACATGAAACTGTAGATGGTGGACTTCTGGTCCTGTGCGGTAGCAATTGGTCATGGGCTTGCAGATTCTCCACAACCCCGCAGCTAATTTCACCCTGCCAAGGGACCCTAAATGGAGTCCCTGGAGAGGTGATGAAGAAAGAAAAGTGCTCCAGCGATTCTGGAATGGCGGTGGCCATTCCGTTCGACTTGGGGAAAGCCTTCTAACCCAAGAGGAGAAAGGCTAGCCATATTGCATCAACCAGCCCAAGCTACTTGCAACCAAAGTCCAAAAGCACTAACCAGCACAACTGTGAACAGCGTGCTTCAAACTGGGTGAGGTATTCAATCTTCTCTTTTCTATTCTGCATGTAATTTCCTGGAAAAGTTCCCCAAGAAGTAAAATACCTCCAAAAGGGAAGGAAGGGGATTTCTGCCCCACCTTTATACAAACGGAAGTGGCGAATTAATCTTTTTATGGAGGATCAAAATATATGGATGTGAAATAAATAAAAAACCTGAAATTTAAAACTTAAATCTGGATAAATCTAAAATTGTTTGAATATGTTAAGACTCTCATTCTAAAGATAATTGTTCATTTTGGAAATTGAAAAACAAATAGTTGCTGACACCTAGTGGTGGATGAAGACTATGACAGCTATGACTTTAATATAAGACATGGGCAAAACCTGGGAAAAGCTAATCTATGTTTGTGACCTTCAAAGCTTTAACAACAAAGAACAGCTGTGACAAAAAAGACAATAATCTGGGCTGTAGACAAAGATAGAATTATAAATTTCAGAAAAAAAATCTTCTTTCAACTATTTGGATTACAAATATCTATTATTTGGGACTCTAAAGCTATTTGCAGAAAAAAGAAAGGAACAGAAAAACTCAAATTCTTGGCCATCATGGATCAGACACATATAGAAAGAACATATCAAGAAAACATAAATACTTCACAGGAGCAGATATATAGTTTACTGCAACTAATTCAAACAACAATGACTTTAAACCACAAAGAAATCCAAAATAACTTTGAAAATATAAATTAATCTATTTCCAAGTTAACTTTACAACAAAAACAATAAGGAGCAGATAAAACAGATAAATGGATATAGAATTGAGAATAGAGACTTAAGGATGAAATTTAAGAAAACGAAACCTGATTTAATCCCAGTGGGGAAAAACTCACAAGTATTGGGAAAACCAACTTATCCCTTAAGACTACAAAATAAATCTGAGGACAAGAAAACATTGGACAAAATGTAGAGATGTCAGGAACATTGGAAAGAAAGGAAATGATAAGAGAAGTGGAGAGAAGAAAAAAGAAAAAGATTTTCAACAAACATGGAAAGGCAAAAGTCCCATACAAAGACACTTCACCTGATTTACTTTTTATATCTACAGCAACATTTATGAACATACAGAAAAACGTTTTGATTCAGCAAAATACATTGATTAAGAAAGATACTGGGCAAAAGAAAAAGATTAAAGTGGAAACAAAGAAAATAGATGATGGGACTTACCAGAGAGAATACTTAAAGAAGAAACATTTGTTTGAATATGGTTAAACAAATAGAAATCTTTTGGAATATATAATGTCACTCTAAGAGGGATGAATTCTCTAAATATAGTATTTGTTGTTGTTGTTTCTGCTGCTGTTAGTTGCGAAGTCGTGTCTGACCCATTGCGACCCCTTGGACAACATTCCTCCAGGCCTTCCTGTCCGCTACCATCTTCTGCAGTCCACTTAAGTTCACGCCTACTGCTTCAGTGACTCCATCCAGCCACCTCATTCTCTGTCGTCACCTTCTTCTATTGCCCTCAATCTTTCTCAGCATTAAGCTCATCTCCACTGAATCCTTCTTTCTCATTAGGTGGCCAAAGTATTTGAGTTTCATCTTCAGGCTCTGGTCTTCTAACCTGTTCAGATCTTTCTGTTAATTGTATCCTGAATTAAGACTGTTGTGTAATTCTGCTTTTAGCAGAAGTGAATACTTAGGGGGGAAAACAAACTGTAGAAAACTACAGAAATCTCTGTAAATGGATAGTAATTAAACACTGGACAGATTAGGCAGCAAAACTGGTAAGTAATTTAAAAACACTTTTCTATAGCTTTTCCTCCAAGTTCCCATGAATTCCTTGTATTTCAAGAGTTTATCTTGAAATTATAGAACTTACACTATACATTGCACTTTCTTCTATGTTGTTGTTGTTGTTGTTAGTTGCGAAGTCGTGTCCGGCAGCAGGTGGTCCCTGAGGTATCCCGGACCCATGCCATGTAGGGACTTAAAGATCGTAACCAAAACCTTGAACCTCACCCGAAAGACAACTGGTAACCAATGCAGCTCGCGGAGCAAAGGTGTAACATGGGAGTACCGGGAAACTCCCAAGACAACTCTCGCGGCCGCATTCTGTACCAGTTGGAGCCTCCGAGTGGTCTTCAAGGGAAGCCCCATGTAGAGAGCATTACAGTAGTCAAGGCGAGAGGTCACGACCACCTCAATGTGGTTATCAGGAATGTTAAGCTTGTTCTTGTATAGTTCTGTGTAATTTTGCCACCTCTTCTTAATCTCTTCTGCCTCTGTTAGGTCCCTGCCATTTTGGTCCTTTATCATGCCCATTTTTGCATGAAACATTCCCTTCATCTCTCCAATTTTCTTGAAGAGTTCTCTGGTCCTCCCTATTCTATTGTTTTCTTCTATTTCTTTGCACTGTTCATTTAAGAAGGCATTCTTATCTCTTCTAGCTATTCTCTGGAATTCTGCATTCAATTGGGTGTATCTTTCTTTTTCTCCCTTGCCTTTTGCTTCCCTCCTTTCCTCAACTATTTGCAAAGCTTCCTCAGACAGGCATTTTGCTTTCTTGCATTTCTTTTTCTTTGGGATGGTTTTAGTTGCTACCTCTTGTACAATGTTGCGAACCTCTGTCCATAGTTCTTCAGGCACTCTGTCTATCAGATCTAATTCCTTAAATCTATTTGTCACCTCTGCTGTATATTCATCAGGGATATGATTTAGTTCATTCCTGAGTGGCCTAGTGCTTTTCCCTACTTTCTTCAGTTTAAGCCTAAATTTTGCAATGAGAAGCTCATGGTCTGAGCCACAGTCAGCTCCTGGTCTTGTTTTTACTGACTGTATAGAGCTTCTCCATCTTTGGCTGCAGATCACATAGTCAATCTGATTTCTGCGTTGATCGTCTGGTGATGTCCATGTGTAGAGCCGTCTCTTGGGTTGTTGGAAAAGAGTGTTTGCTATGACTATCATATTCTCTTGACAAAATTCTGTCAGCCTGTGCTCTGCTTCATTTTGTACTCCAAGGCCAAACTTGCCTGTTATTCCTGTTATCTTTTGGCTTCCTACTTTAGCATTCCACTCCCCCATGATAATAAGGACATCATTTTTTGGTGTTAGTTCTCTAAGGTGTTGTAGGGCTTCATAGAACCGGTCAATTTCATCCTCTTCAGCACTGGTGGTTGGGACATAGACTTGGACTACTGTGATATTGAATGCTTTGCCTTGGATTCGAACTAAGATCATTCTGTCATTTTGGGGATTGTATCCCAATATTGCATTTCCTACTCTTTTATTGACTATGAAGGCTACTCCATTTCTTTTGAGGGATTCTTGCCCGCAGTAATATACCTGATGGTCCTCTGAATTAAAGTCACCCATTCCTGTCTATTTTAGTTTGTTGATTCCTAAGATGTTGATGTTCAGTCTTGTCATTTCTTGTTTAACCATGTCCAGCTTTCCTTGATTCATAGATCTTACATTCCAGGTTCCTATGGAGAATAAATCTTTACAGCATCAGACTTTCCTTTCACCACCAGATATATCCAGAGCTGAGCATCCTTTCGGCTTTGGCCCAGTCGCTTCCTTATTTCTGGTGTTACTAGTACTAGTCCTCTGCTCTACCCCAGTAGCATAGTGGACCCCTTCCGACCTGAGGGGCTCATCTTCCAGCGTCATATCTTTTTGCCTTTGGTACTATCCATTGTTGTGATTCAGGGTCAGCCTGTGGGTCCGGCAGCCGGGTCGGATGACTCGGATGACTCAGACGAGGGGGAGGAGGAGGGTATTGAAGACGAACTTGCTGATGATGGCTTGGAGGCTTCGCAGAGCCCCCAGCCAGGCCCCTCTTCTCAGCTGCGCGAGCCTGACAGTGCGGATGATGATGACCCACAGCTGGCCCTGTTCAAGGATGCCCGACGCAGGAGGCAGTCAAGCAGGAGCAAGCAGAGAAAGGCTGTGGGACTCCTCGGAAGGAGGCACAGGGAGGCCACGCCCTGAACTCTAATAAAGGGAGTGTTTGGGGAAGGGCTGGTTGCTGAAAGCAACCGCTCCGTTTGAGGATCAAAGTTCCGGTATCTTGTTTCATGTTTTGTTGCTTGTTTGTATAATAAATCTTGGCAGACGTTTTCCAGCCTCAGACGCTCTCCAGCCTCTGCCGTTTGTACAGGGGTTGCCTTTCTGCAAGGCCGGTAGCAGGCTGGTACAGAACATCCATGGGGTTTTCATGGCAAAGATACTGGAGTGGGTTGCCATTTCCTTCTCCAGTGGATCACGTTTTGTCAGAACTCTCTGCTATGACCTGTCTGTCTTGGGTGGCCCTGCACGGCATAGCTCATAGCTTCATTGAATTATGCAAGCCCCTTCGCCACAACAAGGCAATAATGCTTTTTTCCTTTTTTTGTTCTCTTTCTTGATATGAGTAATATAAAAAAGTTGAAATGATAAAGGAAAATGTTAGATAAAGGAAATGTTTTAGATATTTAAATGTGATTGAATTTAAGAAAATTATAATGGATAAAAATGTTTTGAATAAGAATTAAAAGATGAGATGACTAGATGTATTAAATGGAATGTTTAAAGATTAAACATATTTTTAATTATGGTTAAAAAGAATAAGAAATTTAGGAAATAAATCTATATTAGATATATATTTTAAGTAGTATGTTATTTTTTGTTTCTTTAATCTTGCTCTCCTCTTTTTTTCATTGTTTTATCTATTCCTTAAGAAATGTAAAAGTGTAAGATGGCTCATATGGAAAAATAGAGTTAACTTTTTAAATGTAATTAATTTTTGAGCAAATCTTAACCAGTAAGAATACCTAGAATTTCGTGGGAGAAACAAACTAAAATGAGGACAGTAACAGGATCTATGATAAGGCAACCAGAATGATTGGATAGAAAAGAAATATTATATTGATGGGTCTATTATTTTTAGGAATATTGGGAAAAATATATAGTGAATTGTTATCTATCAAAACAATAAGAATTGTATTAACTCAATGTTTGCAAAAGAGGATATTTTGGGAAAAGAGGAAATGAACTAAAACCGTTATGTGGATTATGGGTTATAGAAATCAATTGTTAATGATTGTTTTACAAATGTAATCCAGACAACACACCGTTCGCCAATTATTAAGTGATTTATGTTTTTTTTTTAAAATCAATAAAATATATTAAGAAAAAAAGAAACTCTAGCTGGCATGAGCGCCCGTGTGGGCCTAGTGCCTGCACGATGCTTGGGAGGCGCTAGCACCTATGTGATGCTCAGGGCAGAGCTAGCACCTGTGTGACACTCAGGGTGGGGCTAGCAGCAGTGTGATGCTCAGGGCAGTACTAACGCGAGGGTGTGTATGTGCACACTGGCCAGTCATTCACAGGTCCCAGTGACCAAGAGGCCATGGCCCATTAGTAGGCCATGGCCCACAGGTTGGGGACCCCTGGTATAAATGTTGCTACATTGACAGATAACCTTTGGAATACCTTAGAAAAAAATACTATCCATAGCATGGTGAAAGTTTTATTTCAGTTGGAGGAATGGATCAGAACAAACTAGAAAAATCTGAATAAATCAATCAATTTAAATTAATTATCTATCCTTATATTTATCTACGTAAGTCAAAATATACAAGGCATTAATATGTAAATTAGCCCCATTTGAACCAGATATTTGTGTTCCACCACAAGTTGGTGTGGTGTAATACTGTAATACTCCACATATCCACATATGTGAGTATTCGTTTACTATAAAATATAATACCTAACTTGCCACAAATGAGTGACAGGATCCAAAACAATAAAGGTAAAGGTAAAGGTTCCCCCGCACATGCGTGCTAGTCGTTTCCGACTCTAGGGGCCGGTGCTCATCTCCATTTCAAAGCCGAAGAGCCAGCGCTTGTCCAAGGACATCTCCATGGTCACGTGGCCGGCATGACTAGACACCAAAGGCTCATAGAATGCTGTTACCTTCCCACCGTAGTGGTCCCTATTTTTCTACTCGCATTTTTACGTGCTTTCGAACTGCTAGGTTGGCAGAAGCTGGGACGAGTAACAGGCACTCACTCTGTTATGTGGCACTCGGGATTCGACCCACCAAACCGCCGACCTTCTGATCGACAGGCTCAGTGTCCTAACCCACTGAGCCACCACGTCCCTTTCCAAAACAATAGAAGTTCATATTTGGCTTGCAAGAGAGAAATGAGAGGAAACAAGGTTAATTGAACACAGAACCAATCTTTGTCTAAAAGTCATACATACCCAACAACTGATGACTATAAGAAAATGATACAGTTTGTCTCATTACCAATCAACTCAGTTTTCAGCATGGCAAAATTTAGATTGCTTAAAAGCAGCAGGCCAGGTTCACTACCTGTATCATTCCTTCTATGTTCTCATGCAAATGCTAGAGCTGTGTTTCAGCAGCAGAAACATCGGTTGCCTTTTCAAAAAGCACCTTTGGAACAGTCACTTTGGATATTGAGGTGGGCAGCATATAAATTTAATTATAAATAAAGAAAACAAATTAATGAATAAATGGGCAAACAGTGTACTCCCACTTGATTAAGATACTTTAAAGATGTGCCTTAAATATCATGAGAGTGAAATCTTCTATAAGTCTATTCAGCTATAAGTTTCAATGAATTTAGTGGTATTCCCTAACAGATAATAGGACTGTATTGTTAAAGGATAGAAAAATGTGTGCAATACTTATTTATTTAAGGCAACCAAAACCTGTTCTTATGACCAGGTAATTCAATGAAGATCCATCCTTGTAAGATTATGGGTTGGTTTAATAGAAAAAACTCTGAATTACTTACACACTGTGCATATGCGTACACTAATGCACAACATACATGCATGCATTTTGCATTTTATATCTATGTATCTATTGTAGAAGTTTAATGTTATATAGTGGTGGTAGGGTTATTATTTATAATTTTATACCCGGGTAACACTAAATTGGGTGGCCTTATGAATCTTATGAATAAATAAAGCAATAAATACTAACTCTGTCTCCATTTTACCCTTGCTCCCTCGGAGCTAAATTGGGAAGTGGAAAAGCAACTGGCAAGGAGGGATAAGTAACATTTTACAACTTTTTCCCCCAATGGTGGTGCAAATCCTGATCACATCAATAAGGATGCAATGAATGTTGGGAAATTCCACTTCAAGAAGTCTAGTCACTGAAAGGGTAAAGGAAATGTGGAGATAACCGTAGCCCAGGAAATTCAAACACTTACCAATCACTCAGGAGAATGGTTTTTCCTTATCAGGTGGGTGTTTGTAAAACATAAAGATATCTTCCATTTTCTTTCTGTCTTTCAGTAGTCTCCTCAGAGGTTGCCTGGAACCAAGGCAAAAAGAAGTTAGCAGCAACAGAGAAAGATCTAGGAAAACTGGTCAGCAAGCTAGGATCAGTGAACCTAGTAGCAGTGTAAGTCTACTTATTTCACAAATAAAGATGAAGTCTGTATAAACCTGTCCTGATTTAGGTGAATTCATGAAATAGTACCTATAGGTTAAATATGATAGATATAAACTTCTTTAGAAAAACAAGGGATTTCTTAAAAATCAGATGGGGATCAGTGGGATGTAAGCTACCGCAACCTGTGATGCATGTAAATATGACAGTTAACTCTCACATTGTCAGTAAAATGCAATGGAACAACAAATTTGTCTATTGTTAAAAATAAAAGGTTAATCAAAGCAAGACAGTCAGCTGAAAATGCAGGTCAAATAGTCTGTTATGTCGAACAGGGCTTTTCAACCGGTAGTACGCATACCATCTGTGGTGCATTAGCAAGTGACAGGTGGTACGCAGCCCTGCCCAGCCACATGTAGTGGGGGAGCTAGCACAGGCAAGAACTTACTGTGAGAGAGTCCTCCAGAACTGCAGAGTGGCTGGGGCAAGGCAAAGGCCCCAGGCTCACTTCTGGCTCACCTTTCTCTGGAAGAGAAAGGAGGAGGAGCGGGGCAGAGACAGGAGAGGAGAGGCTATAAAAAGAGTGAGTTTGGGTGGGAGAGGGAGCCAATCTATAAGTGCTGTGGCAGCCACCTGTGCTGGCAGCAGCAAACAGGCAAGAAATGCAGCGGGGGAGGGTCACCCTCTACCAAGAATGAAGAAAGGCAGCAATGAAGAAAGGCAGCATCGGCTGGAGGTGAGGCACAGAGGGAGATGGAGAGTGTTGTGTACTGGGTTCTTTGCTTGAGTGACAAGACAAGGTGAGTGAGTTCAGGCAGGAACATGCTTTATTGAAGAGCAGAAACTGAACTGGGAAAACAGGGCTGCAATGCAGCTATTTACAGTATACACTGGCCTCTAGGTGGTGGCCAATAGGTTTAAAGCAACCTATTGCCGCCCTAGAGGCAGCCAATGGCAGCTCCGGAGACAGGTTGTCTGAGGCACTGGGAGCCATTAGCCAGCTACTTGCTTAAGCAACCTTCCAGCATTCAAAACCTACATGGTACACTCAGCAAAACAAGGCCCAAAACATTACACAATACATTATAATTCCTCAGTAGCAGCTTGACATGGGTCACATGATCAAAGTGAAAGCAAGAAGGTATTAAGAATGGAGAAGTTATCAGCATTCTGAGCCATGGCCCAATTCCTAGAGCAGGGATGGTGAACCTATGGCACGCGTGCCACAGGCGGCACACAGAACCATCCCTGTTGGCATGCACACCATCACCCAAGAGGGAGGCGGGGCCAGGCTGCCCCGCCCCCTCTGCACGTGCTCCTGTGCTCTTGCTCTCTTTCTCTTTGCACTGAGAATCAGGGAGCAGCTGCAAGAGCTGGGCGGATCTGGGCTGGATGGTGGAGGCAGTTAATGCACAAGTCAGGTAAGCTTCTGGAGCAATTTTGCCCCCCCCCCACAGCCGATCGGAGCAGCAGAGACCTTTTCAAAGCCTCTGGAGCTCGCATCCATTGCCAGGGGGCAATTGTGCGGTGCGCCAGTGACCCAATCTGGGCTCCAGAGGCCTGCAAAAGACCTCTGTCCCATGGATCTAGGGCTGCATAATGATTTCATGCCCTCCCCACTGCCAATCCAGGCCACTGAGGCATCACAAAATCACCCCACAGCCATGGATGCGAGCTCCAGAGGCTTCAAAAAGGCCTCTGCTGCCTGGATCAGCCGTGATCCTTCACAGCTCAGTTTTGAAGACCGCATAGGAGCCATGACCAGAGGGGCTTTCGCCCAGGTTCGCCTGGTGTGCCAGTTGCAACCCTAACTGGACCGAGATGCCCTATGCACAGTCACTCATGCGCTTGTGACCTCCCGGTTAGACTACTGCAATGCTCTCTACATGGGGCTGCCCTTGAGGACCACTCGGAGGCTTCAGCTGGTGCAGAATGCAGCCACGTGAGTTGTGATGGGGGTTTCCCGATACTCCCATGTAACACCTCTACTCCGCGAGCTGCATTGGCTTCCGGTTGCCCTCCGGGTGAGATTCAAGGTGCTGGTGATGACCTATAAAGCCCTAAATGGCTTGGGTCTGGGATATTTGAGGGAACACCTGCTGCCGGCATCAAGTTCCCTTCGTCCTGTGCGCTCCCACAGGGAGGGCCTTCTCAGGATGCCGCCGGTAAAAGACTTCTGGCGGATAACACCCAGGGGGAGGGCCTTCTCTGTGGGTGCGCCTGCCCTTTGGAACCAGCTGCCCATGGAGCTTAGGACTGCCCCCGACCTTCGCTCATTTTGCCGGGACCTGAAGACCTGGCTCTTTGAGCTTTCCGGCCCAGGCTGAGAGTTTTAATTGGGGATTTTATATTTTTACTTCAGGGACTGAATTTAATCATTTTTAATTGTTTTTTAATTTTTGTATTGATGTTTTAAACACCTTGTAAACCGCCCTGAGTCCTATGGGAAAAGGGCGGTATATAAATCTAATAAAATCTAAATCTAAATCTAAAATGTCCAGTTCGGCCTGGTGTGGTTGTTTGGCTCCGGCCGGAGGCGAAAGGCCGCCTTGTGCATTGCGGCAGAGGGCCGGTTTCGGGTGCGTAGCAGCCACTCACCATTCTCCAGAGGAGAATGCCTGCCTGGTGTGTTGTGGCAGAGGGCCGGTTTCAGGCACATAGCAGCTGCTCGCCATTCTCCAGAGGAGAATGCCTGCCTGGCGTGTTGTGGTAGAGGGTCGGTTTCAGGTGCGTAGCGGAGGCTCACCATTCTCCAGAGGAGAATGCCTGCCTGGCGTGTTGTGGCAGAGGGCTGGTTTCAGGTATGTAGCAGCCACTTGCCTCCCTCCAGGGGAGAATGCCTGCCTGGCATGTTGTGGCAGAGGGCCGGTTTTAGGTGCGTAATGGCTGCTCGCCTCCCTCCAAATTGGCTGTGGGGGGGAGAGAAATTGCTCTGCAGCCCTAGATCTGGGCAGCAGAAGCATTTTTCATGCCTCCAACACCCAGATCAGGCCGCTGGAGCATTGTAAAATTGCCCAGCAGCCATGGATGTAAGCTCCAGAGGCTTCAAAAATGCTTCTGCCACATCGGCAGCGGCAGGGCGATCCGTGCATGGGGTGGGGGGGTGGGGAATGGGAGCGGATTGCCATTCCCCCCCATGGATCCCTCTGCCGCCACTGCCAGAGTTTCCCATCCCCCATCCTGTGCACGGATCACTCTGCCAGTGCTGCCGGTTGGAAAAGGCCTCTGCCCCACAGATCTAGGGCTTCACAGTGATTTTGTTCCCCTCCCATGGCTGATCCAGCTGGCAGAGGCCTTTTTGAAGCCTCTGGAATTCGCATCCAGGGCTGAGGAGCCGAGGTAGGCAAGGCGGGCAGTGCTTCATCAGCTCCACATCGTGCGAGGCGGGAAACTCCTGGTTTGGGGAGTGGCGTGACACGGATCTTTGCCTCCAGCCTTTTAAAACCGGCCATTTCCCACCATGCACGTCATGGCAAATTGCAGCTTTGGGGAGAACGGCCAAGAGCCAGCCATCCCGTGAGAGCAGGGTTGGGTGGGGGGAATGGGGATCTGGCCCCTTTTACCTCATCCAGGGGCCGGGGAGAAGTTGCCTGCCAAGCCATGTGTGCAGCAGCAGTGCCGGAAGCAGCGGCCGCCCAGGCAGGATCTGGTAAGCCAGGCAGCCAGAGAGAGCAGGGGATCTGGCCCCTTTTACCTCGTGCAGGGGCTGGGAAGAAGCTGCCTGCTAAGCCTTGTGTGCACAGTGGCGGCAGCCTGGGCAGGCTCTGGTAAGCAAGGCAGGGCCAAGGAGCCAGCCAGCTAGCCAGCCAGTGAGAGCAGGGGATCTGGCCCCTTTTACCTCGTCTGAGAGCTGGGGAGAACTTGCCTGCCAAGCCATGTGTGCGGCAGCGGTGCCAAAGGCGGCAGTTGCCTGGGCAGGCTCTGTTAAGCCAGGCAGCCAGTGACAGCAGGGGATCTGGCCCCTTTTACCTCATGCAGAGGCCAGGGAAAAGTTGCCTGCCAAGCCTTGTGTGCGCTGCCGCAGCAGCCCAGGCAGGCTCTGGTAAACAAGGCAGGGCCGAGGAACCAGCCAGCCAGCCAGCCAGTGAGAGCAGGGGATCTGGCCCCTTTTACTTCGTCCGGGGCTGGGGAGAAGTTGCCTGCCAAGCATTCCTGCCTGCCTGCCCACGCTCTTCTCCCTGTCCCTGTCCGAGGCTTTCGTTGGTGTGAGCATTTCTGTTGAGGATTGGGGGGGGGGCTGTTTGGTCTTTACTCCCTTCCCATCTTCTGGGTGGTTGCAGCAGGTTTTGGTCTCTTCTGTCGTGCTTTGAGGTTACCCACGAAGCACGTTTGTTTTTTTTGGGGGGGAATCCCCACTCCAGTTGCTAAGCTTGCTTAAAGCCTCTTCCTTCTCCTCACCGGAGCCACCCTTTTTTTTTAAATTCCATTTATATCCCGCTCTTCTCCGAAGACTCAGGGCGGCCATGCCTTGCCTTGCCCCATGGCAATGGCACCCTTGCCCTGCCGCCTCACCTCACCCTGCAGGATGAGCCTCCCACTGCCCCACTCGCCAGAGAAGCCCTGGATCTCCTCCGATCCTGCCCTGCCCTCACAGGCATCCCTCCACAGGAGCAACATCGAGGTGGCCACGCCCATCCCAGCCATGCCCAACCATGTTGCCATGACTACCATATCCATGCTTAATCAGTGGTCACACCCACTCAGTGGTCACGTCCACTCGGTGGATTTCACTCATTTTCTAATTGAATTTTTCTTTTGCTGTTTCCCACAAACACACAATACCAACTATGGTCTAATTTTGTTCTATTCTCAGAGATTATTATGTTAACCATCAGGCACATCATGTTCCAAGTCTTTTTATTTAATTTCTTTTCAATTTTCTATCTGATTGGAAAGGAGGAAAAAGAAAGGAAAAGAACAGTCTCTTATGAAGCACAGCTGGGAGAGAACAAAAACAAAAACAAAATCCTGGTGCAAGCTAATCCTGAAAGTTTAGTGATAGGGATTATAGATTATAAAAGGAAAATCAAGGCAGCCACAAAGCTCCTGAATGCCACCTGGCAATTATAAAGAGAATAGCAAAGAAAACAGCCATTAGTTAACATTCTGCAAGTCATTAAAAACTATCTAGGGGTTCATTTTGCTAGTCTTGAAACTAAAATTAGATTCTCTATTTTGACCAATGTAATCCTTTCCATAGACTAAGTCAGGCATGTCAATCTGCCGGCCCACAGGCCAGATGCGTCACACCAAAACTGCGCCCACCCCACTGCCGGAAATGGGGGAAAAGTCACGATATGTCATACGACATCACGTGATGTTGCAAGTTTGACATGCCTGGACCAAGTAGATATTGTGTATTTACCGAATAGTCATCAGGAGAAGTAAAAGTAAAATCTTCACAAAAATAGTGATAGTGGTAATTTCTTACCGTTGTCATTGAGATGCATAAGATTTCATTGGGTGGAATGTCTGAAATAAATTTAAAAAAATGGGTTTAAAACACTCTGTAGCAAATTCGCAGCATGACTTTAAAAAGGCCATTGACAACATAATTCCATATGTTGAGTTAAATAAAGGAATACTTATCTGATTAGTTTCCAGGAATCCTTTTGGGCTTCTAATTCTTGAGTTAGAGGAAGGTTTTATTTTTTAAAAAATGTAATATATGCTCATAATTCAAAGAGAACAAGATACAGCTTGCTTTTAACTCATTCAGGCACACAATTGAGAAGATCAGCTTAATTATCAAGGAATGTGAGATAAGTTTTTTCTTTATACAATATAAGGAAAAGTTCCAAGAGGAAAATACTACTTGGCCTGTGAGGACATTTTCTAACTACAGAAGAGAAAAAAAAGATAAACTTTCCTGAATATAGAAGAAAAGACTCAGCCTTGGATGTTTTACCAGTTAATAAAGAATAGATCATGTTCTTCCGTAAATATTTTCTAAAAGTTTTTAAAGAGCTTGCAAACATGAGGCACATGTTGCAAAGGTGCAAAGTTATTCCAACTCTGCCTCATTCTTGTAAAACCACAGAGCCTTGTCACAGGTAGCAAAAAATAAACTTAGAATTCAGTGTTGAACTTTCCCTTTTGAAGTAACCTGAAGAACCTAGAAAAGAATGTTCTTAGAATGATCCTATCAATAGATAATAATGATGATAGTGATGATTTTGTCCCCAGTTTTATAATCAGAGAACAACACAAGGAGATTAACAGCCAAAAAGAAAATGCACATAATAAAAATGCTTGCTTGCTAATAAAAATCAATAAAAGCAACTAATACAGATAGTCCTCAACTTACTATTACACTGGAGCCCAAAATTTCTGTTGTTAAGTGAGATAGTTGTTAAGTGAATTTTGCCCAATTTTAAGACCTTTCTTCCCACAGTTGTTAAATGAATCACTGCAGTTGCAAAGTTAGTAAATGATTGTTAAGTGAATCTGGCTTTGCCATTGACTTTGCTTGTCAAAAGATTGCAAAAAGTGATCATTATATGAGCCTGGGACACTGCAACCATCATAAATATGAGTCAGTTGCCAAATTTTTGATCTGTGACCATGGGGATGCTGCAATGGTTGTAAGTGTGAAAAATGGTCATAAGCCACTTTTTCAGTGTTGTTGTAATTCTGAACAGTCACTAAATGATCTATTGTGAGTCAAGGACTACTGTATTATTAGTGCAACTCAACCTGCTAGTTATATCTTGTCTCTTTTCCTAAAAGCAGAAAGAATAAGGACTCAATGCAACCTTTCAAGGAAAACATTTTGCAACCTGAAGCTGTGTAGGTAAAAGTACAGAAACATTTAAAATGATTGTCCTTGCAGGTCTTGATGCATAGGTAAGTGCATATTAAGCCAAGTACTTCTTTACAATGTACTGAGGGATTTAAACCAAAGTGTTCTACACTAAAAGCCCAATTTAAGAACTAAAATTACTGTTCTGGAACAGTACAGAATGTTGTTTGTTCAATGACTCAAATGTCTATGAAGGTTCTCAATCATCCAGGTCATGGTTGTCCCAAAGATATTTTTTTTAAGTCAACTGGACTTTCTGATTTTTCTTTATGATGTTTCACTTCTCATCCAAGAAACTTCTTCAATTCTAATTAACTGGTGGGGAATGGAAAGGATTTATACTCTCTGCAAACAGCCATTAGTTAACATTCTGCAAGTCATAGAAACTACCTAGGGGCTTAACTGTGTCCTCAGAGTTCCTGAATCTGAATGTAAAACAAGTGTGGAACAGTCTTGGGACTGCTGAAAGGACTGCATTGTTAGCAGGAGATAAATGATCTTGTACCCCTCCCTCTCTGTTAAACAGAGGGCTGTTCAATTTTAACACAGATAGCCTCTTTTAACTCCTCTTTCAATCTAGTGGTCCTCTGTCCAGAATGTGAACCTTGCTGTCTTCAAAAGAGTGGCCATTTTCAAGTGCAGATGGACTGGTGAATTCTGTCCTGATGCATTGATTCTTCTGTGTTGAGCCACAAAGTGAGAATAATAAACAACTCAAAATGTACAAATAAACATTTCTGACATTTCAACAAAAAAAATCAGTGAACAATATAGCCGCTCTTCTTTTCAATAGTAATTATAAGTCTTCGATTCATGGAATCTGTCAATTTCTTGATCTGTTGACAATCAATGTTTTGAGCAACAGCAACCACAGCTTCCCAGACACTGTTCAAAGTGGTGTGCTGTTTTCCTTCACTGTAAATCTCCCATTTAAGAAGGCCCAAGAGGGTTTGGTCAATTGAGGAAGGGGGCCATGTCATTATTCATTCATCTTTAAGGCCTTTACTGGCCTTCCCCCAGTGGAATATTTCAATGCATGCAATGGAGCATTGTCCTGCATAAAAATCATGGTCTTCTTGAAAGAAGCAGACTTTTCCTGTACCAAAGTTTAAGAAAGTGTCTTCTAAAAACTGGCAGTAGGTTTGAGAGTTGATTTTGAGACTATCTTCAAGCCGAAAAGGTCCAACTAGCTCACCTTTAATAATACCAGCTCATACCAGTACCCCTCCTCCACCTTGCTGGCATCTGAGTCAAAGTGGAACTCGGTGCCCGTTACTGATCCAGCCATGGGCCCATCCATTTGGTCCGTCAAGAGTCACTCTCATTAGTCCATAAAACCTTTGAAAAATCTGTCTTTAGATATTTCTTGGCCCAGTCTTGCCATTTCAATTTATGTGTCTTGTTCAGTGGTGGTCGGGCTTCAGCCTTCCTTCTCTTCCCTGAGCACTGAACATCTTGTACTTCTGGGCATTCCAGGTAGGTTGCAGTTTTGGAATATGACAGCACTGGAGGATGATGGATTCCTGGTAGCTTCATGTTTGATTCTTCTCGAATCTTTGCCAGTTAATTTGTGTCTTTTTTCCCCTCAATATGTTTCTTGTAACCCTGTTGAATATTTGCAGCAAAATGCTTGATGGTAGGGTGATCACACCCCAATATCATAGCAATTTCAAGAGTGCTGCATTCCTCTGAAAGACCTTTTACAATTTTTGACTTTTCAGAGTCAATTAAATTTCTTTTTTGGCCCATTCTGCCTGAGGAAAAGAAGCTGCCTAATAATTATGCACGTGTTGATGTCCTTAGGCCACACCTTCCCTCATTACACAAATACACATCACCTGATATGCTTATATCCACTAAGCATTCAGGTTTCTACAGCTTGGAGGTGGAAAATATATATGAAATTAACCAGTGGAACAACCTGCCTCCAGAAGCTGTGAATGCTCCAACACTGGAAGTTTTCAAGAAGAGACTGGACAGCCATTTGTCTGAAATGGTATAGGGTTTCCTGCCTGAGCAGGGGGTTGGACTAGATGACCTCCAAGGTCCCTTCCAACTTTACTATTATGATTATGATTATGAAATGATGATATGGTCAAAATACTCACTTGCCTAATAATTGTGCACGCAATGTATAATCACAGAACCTATAAGGCAGCAGCAAGAGGAAAGGTTGCAATTATTTAAAAAAGAGGAAGAGAAGCTTTGGAGGGAGAGGAAGTTTTTACCATGTTCAAGATGACTACCTCTTGTAAGTAGCCTGAGAGTGAATGAATGGCCCCACTAGCCCCATGTTTAACAGAAGGGCTTTGAGAGTATATAGTAGTCTTCCAGTAAGAGTAAGGTAAAGGTAAAGGTAAAGGTTCCCCCGCACATGCGTGCTAGTCGTTTCCGACTCTAGGGGCCGGTGCTCATCTCCGTTTCAAAGCCGAAGAGCCAGCGCTTGTCCGAAGACGTCTCCGTGGTCATGTGGCCGGCATGACTAGACGCCAAAGGCGCACGGAGCGCTGTTACCTTCCCACCGTAGTGATCCCTATTTTTCTACTTGCATTTTTACGTGCTTTCGAACTGCTAGGTTGGCAGAAGCTGGGACGAGTAACAGGCGCTCACTCTGTTACGCGGCACTCGGGATTCGACCCGCCAAACTGCCGACCTTCCGATCGACAAGCTCAGCGTCCTAACCCACTGAGCCACCGCGTCCCTCCAGTAAGAGTAGTAGTGATTTATTCTCATATCAAAGAAATAATCCTACAGAGTTTAGTGAAAAATACTAATGATCTCAGGCATGTCTTTTCATTAGTTCTGATTCATTTTCCCAGCACTTTACAAAGAAACGTACCATAATAATCCTTGCAGCCTAAGCATTGAAATGGATAGATGTATTAGTTTGGATTGGATAATTTAAGAGCACCTGTCCCTTACAAGGCCACAAGGCTAATCCTTTTCTCACTACTTCCAATTAGAATGCAATCACTGATTTCTGATGGGTACAGCAAAAAGTTAAGATTCCTCAGGCTAAATAATCCAACCAACTAAAGCCAAAAGGGTTGTCAAACTAGGATACCTTTAATATATTAAACTGACAAAGCACCCTCATTATTGCTGAAACATGCTAACCCTTTTGATTCCTTGTCTCCTATATTTTCAACCCCCCTACTGCTCTGGGAGGATTCTTCTCCCATCTTCACACCCATATGGGATTTATAATCCTGTCTAATTACATTTTAAAGCTCTACCTCTGTAATAATCCATTCCTTGTGCTGAATGAATTAGTGAGAAAATTGAATGTTTTGAGCACTATATAAATCTGAACCCCTTTTCCTTTTCTTACATTGCACAAACCTCTGGCCTTCAATCATGTTCCTAGAGGTTGCTTAAATGAGAAACAATGGGAATCTGTGAAACACCTGACAAAATCGCTCAAATCTGTTCCCAGTTGGAATCCATGTGTAGTGCAAGTACCTCAGAGATACCTGGATCAAGTTCTTATGTTGTTATCTATAAATAGTTTCATATGTTACACCTGATGAATTGGACAGGATTTTAGATGCTGTCAGTGAAACCACCTGTCAGTTATATCTCTGTCCCTCCTGACTGGTGAAAGCTTCCAGGATGGTTACTGCCAGGTACATTCAGGCAGTGATAAAATCTTCATGGAGGGGGGATGTTTCCTGGACTTTTCAAGGACATCTGGTCTGGTTCTCCTCTAAAAACACCTCTTGATCCCACCTGGCTGGACAATTTTTGTCTACTCTCCAACTGTCCTTCATTAGGGAATGTGGTAGAAAAGATGGTTGTGTGGCAGCTTCACAGGATCCTGGATGAAATAAAGTATCTGCACCCCTTTCAGTCAGGGTTCAGTCCCAGTTATGGGACAGAAACAGCATTGGTTGCATTTATTGATGATCTCTAGCAAAAGTGGGATGGAAGTAATCCATCAACCTTGGTCTCAGCCTCTCAGTAGTTTTCCATTCCATTGACCATGGTATCCTTTTGGGACAGCTGCAGATATGGTTCAGTATTTCATTGGTTTGGCTCTTTTCTCTATGGCTGGTCCAACTCGTCTTCATAGGGAATAAGATGTCCCATCCACAGCTGCTCCTTTGTGGCATGCTACAGGGCTTGGTAGACCCTGTACTCCTTTCTAACATCGATATGAAACTGCTGGGTGAGATCATCTGCCACCATGAGATGAGATACCATCAGTATGCTGACAATACTCAACTTTACATCTCCATCTGGAGTGACCCAAGTGATGCTGTTTCTGCTATCTTGTGGCACCTGGAGATAATGAGATTTGGAGGGGGGGTAAGGGTAGGGGCGGGACAAACACACTTCAGTTGAACCCTGGTAAGACTTGAGTGGCTTTGGATACATGGAGCTTTTGGATCCAGGATTTTAACGTATTCAGTTCTATGTAGGGTTGAACTCCTCCTGATAAGCCTGGTGGAGAACTTAGGCATTCTCTTGGATTTCTGACTCCTGCTCAATAGCGGGTGGCAGTCGTGGCTTGTAGAGGCTTTGCACAACCATATATTGTGCTTTAGTTGTGCCCTCTCCCAGATCTGCTCACTTTAACCCTCAAACAATATTGAAAGCTAGAGGCTTTTGCAATGGAAGCAAAGGGAAAGGGGTTCAGATTTAAATAATACTCAACACATTCAACAATGTAGTCTACATGAGGATATTCTTGAAGAGTATTTGGACTGGTACTATGACTGGTACAAAACTCAGCTGCACACAGTTTTGGAGCCTACAAGGTGGCCTATGTTATATTGCTATCCTTGAGCTGTACTAGTTGCCAGTTTGCTTCTGGGTCCAATTCAAGGTATTGGTTATCACTTTTAAAGTTCTTCATGACAGGTCCATGAGTCCAGACTGAGAGGAACCATCTCACACAATGGCATCAGCCCACCCAAACTCTGTTGGTAGAAGGGGTATGCTACAGACCCCAGGGAATTCTGGGTCTAGAAGAACCTTTTCTGCTGTGGTTTCTGTTCTTTGGAATATCATTCACCCAAGGTGAGACCCGCACCCAACCTTTTGTCCTTACTGAAACCTGGCTCTACTAATTGGCTCCCAATGGGGAGGTGGTATCCTGGAGGTGGTTAATGATTAAGATAAGATCCTAATTCCTCCTTGTGTTCATCTGGATCCCTTCCTTCTCATCTTGCTAGTTCTAAACCACTTTTAGTGTTATTATTGTTTTAAGGGTTTAGCTTGTCACTTCTAGGCAAGATGGGCAGCATATAGGTTTACTAAATAAATAAATGTCAGCCTGTCCCATATTATTTGAATCTTTCTCTATTCAACGGTTAAAGTAGAAAGGCTGGCCCAATCCCAATTCATTGAGCCCAATGAATTTAATGCTGTGTAAGGGTGTTTTGCAGGTTTTTATTTGTTTCTATCATAATGTAAACATTATGTAAATCATCAAAGTGATTATGCCTAAATGTGGGTAGTGTGGGCACCTGAAAAAACCCTCGTGGAGTCATTTAGGAAAAGGATAGTGTATTTCATGCATTTTCTAACTACCTAAAAAACTTTCTGAATATAGGCTACACAAAAAGTTTAGAATGGTTCACATTTGGCTGCTAATCTCAAACATGGCGAAATAAATAATTTTGAAGGCATAATAGCAAAGAAGTCTACCAACCCACATTTTACTTGTTTAAACAAAGAGGCATTAATTATTTAATAATAAGATCAATTACTTTTAATCATTATGAAAACATCTGTATAAATGTATGATAGTTTCTGAAACAAAACACACACAAAACAGCGAACACTTTAATAATTATTTTCCCCATGCATTAGAGAAAGGTAAATTGCTCTTTAAAAATGTTTTTACATTGCTTTTCAGAAGCATATTTTTCTTTTTAAAAACTGCTGTCAGAAGCTGTCACAATTATTAAACTGATCAACTGATCATTACTGTAGTCAAATTGATCACAATCAGCATTTCATAACTGAGTCATGTAAGTCAAAATTGTGAGAAAATTTGGCACAGCAATACATAAAGTCCTGATGTACATACTGCCTTCAGAATTATCCATTTATATTAATAACAAATTTTCTCTTTGCTGCTCAGGCCAGAGATTCTAAAACAAACAAATTATTAATCCATAGTGTACAAAGCTCCATTCAAAAAATCGAAGAACCATCAATGTTGCACAAACCTGGTCCTAGAAGGCAGCAGTTTTTCCCCATTTTTTATTTTATTCAAAAGGAAGTTAAAATACCCCCAAATAAAAAACAGTCAAGACATTAAAAAAGTTGCATTGAAAAACTAAACTAACATATACACATATTATCTCCCCTAATTGAATATTGATTAATATATTACTGTAATATTGGTTTCCACCCCTTGCAAAAGAGCCTCCTGAAAATTTTTAAACTAGTAAATCTATTTGCAAATTATTGACCTGTCATCTATATACTATATTAATGACAAAATCATAAACAGGGAGAGCAATAATAAAAAAAACAAATTTAAAATGTCAGAATCCTCTGTTAACCAACTTTCATTGTAATCAATTCTGAGAAAATTTGCCATCTTACCTATCCCAAATCATCCCAAAAGATAACAGTGATTCATCCTGGAACAAATACCCATTTTTATATCTTGTTATCCATGTTTATATCTTAATGGCATCTCTTACCAATTGTTGTCTAATTAAATATAATAAATTCAGTTTCCATGGTAGATTTATCTTCCCAACACAGTCTAAATAGAAGTGGTTTCCAATTAAGGGTAATAAATCCATTCTCCAATCTCCCTCAGTCCTCCTAGGAAAAACAATTTGTCATTTCTCCTTTCAGTCAAGTTTCTAATATTATAAAGAAATACAGACTTAAACTTCAAAGAGCCATATGTAATTGGCTGAGGCTCTCTGCATTGTCCCTGGGCTGCAGATTTGGGCCCCCTGACTCCCTTCATGGCTCTGCCCACATAGCTGGAGTCATGGCAGCTGGAGTCATGGCAGCACAGTCTTCGGAGTACCCCTGAAACCGCCAGCCCAGGGATGATGCAGAAATCCTACCACTGGCCTCCAGAGCTGCAACCATTGAAACTATACAATACAGGCAGCGAACTGGGAGCAGGCAGTGTGAGGCGGTGCCGCAGAACCTAAGTGGCAGGTTGAAAAGGTGGTGGCTGCTGGATGTCAAGCCCCATAGGCCCGACACACAACAAAGGGGAGGGAACCCAGTTCTGACCCACCGCCTCCCTCCCTGTGGAGGTCGGGGCTGGGTTCGGGCTTACCGCCTCCCCCCCCCCCGTTTTCCTCACCGGCTGGGCCACTGGACGTCCTCAGGGACCAGTTCGGCAAGGTGGGGTACCAGGATCCCCCATCATGGCCTAGGCTGGTAGCTGCTTTCAACCCAAGGAGGACGTTGTGACACTGGGCAGGTCATCTGCAGGGAGGGAAGAATTGGCAGATGTGGCTGTTGTGCAGTGCAAGTGAAGGCCTTTCACCATCACTTCCCCTGGCTCTGAAATGGCAGAGGGGGACCGGGAAAGGGGACTGAGCCTCACCTGCCCATCCATAGTATGGCAGTCTGGTTCGGGAGAGGAGTGAAAGGGAAGAGGCAGGCAAGCAGATGGATCATTGAATGGGTGGGGGAGGTTGCTGAGGGGGAGTGGCCTGGCTGCAGGGGCCCTGAGGTGCATGGGTGCAGGGCACATGGGGCAGTTCCACACACTGTCACCTGCCTTGCGCCTTACCTCGCGGTGGCAGCACTGAACCTCTGGACGTGGGCAGCCGCCTCCCTCTGCCTGCTAGACACTCACTGAAGCCATGCAAGGTAGGGGAGGCATGCACCACCTGATCCTTTGATTGCCCCCACCTGTCCATGCTGCTCTCCTCGCCTGAAGGGCGCATTCCACTGGCACTGCTGCCACCTCCTGAGCTTTTTCCCTGGAAAGCCCTGTAGGCTATGGTGGCCGCAGGCAAGCAGGCAGTGGGACAGAGTGGGCAGGCGGCTATGTGACACAGCTGGCAGGGGCCAGACTAGTGATAGCAGGGCTCCCACTCATCTGTGTTGCACAGGCTTTGCAGCCCAAATGCACCAGCAGGCTGCAGCTGCTGCCAGACACCTTCAGCCCTGTGCGCTCACCGCCTCCTAGAAAAATAAGACATCCCCCGAAAATAAGCCCTAATGGGACCAAAAATAAATATAAGACCCTTATTTTGAGAGAAACACAGTATGTATGATAAGAGGAAGTTAAAAAAGATGCATTAGAATGTTTTGATTTTAGAAATATTTTTGAAGAATAGCTTAGTCTTTTAAAATGCATAAAAAAATATTTTTCCTTTCAGGTTAAATAATCTGAAAGAATACAGTGAATTTTGTTAATACAAATGGTGATAGTTTATAAAGGTTAATAAGTGCAAATGGGAATACATATTATTTCAACAGCAAAGAAGATAAAGCAGTAATGGTTAAATTGATTGTTCTGTTCAAAGAGGAGAATATATTTATGTTTTTATCTGATATCACTTCTGGATTTTATGCTTGTCATGAAAAAAATGAAACTTTGACTTTGGTTTTAGATAGATTTGTTGTTATAGAAACAGCTTGTTATATACTAATATGTAAAAGTAAACAGTTGAGGTTCTAATGTTATTTTGTACTGTGCTAAAATAGTCGGAAGACAACACCTTTTTCTTTCCTCCCTTTCTTTTTTCTTCCCTTAATTACCTATTTCTTTTTCTTTGTATTTTATATTGATAAAACAATAAAAGTTACATAAGATAATTTTTTTGCTTTCTACATTTATTTTACCACTGCTTTAAACACATTTTCTTGCTAATTGATACTGGTGGTATTTATTAAGTTTGTTGGTACAAGGTATAAACAACACACTATTGTATTATGTTCTATTAAAACTCCCAAGACAACATCATTCTGGAGGACAAGGCATGAAAGAAAATGGCACTCTTTTTGTGAACAACATATAAATTATTCACATACTTCATAACTTCTAGCCCCAAGTAGAAAAACATATTATTTTCTTTAAATTGCAGAATTACAACAGGGAGGGACACAACTTCCATATCTGTAATCCAAAGAAAGAATATTATGCCAAACATAATCTTACCTCGTGTATTTAAAAATGGACACTCCAAATTCAGGACCATCTGCCCTAACATAAACTTACATAATAACTAGGATAGTCAGAGTATTTTCTTCATCTGTGTTTATAAGCAGAAGTTTGGTGACTAGCATCAAGGAGAAATATTTCATGATTTCAGCCAAAGCTTTAGAATAAGGAATAAGTTTAAATAATTGAGTTCTCTATTATTAATAACTAGTTCCTGGTCCTCTCCTTAGATATCACATTTCATCTGCTAAATCTGACAAGTGGACTCTGAAGATGCTCATTCCACCAGATGAAGCCAGCAAGGGCCACAACAATTAGATGGGAGTAGAGTCTTCACGCAGGGACGCGGTGGCTCAGTGGGTTAGGACGCTGAGCTTGTCGATCAGAAGGTCGGCAGTTTGGCGGGTCGAATCCCGAGTGCCACGTAACAGAGTGAGCACCTGTTACTCGTCCCAGCTTCTGCCAACCTAGCCTAGCAGTTCGAAAGCATGTAAAAATGCAAGTAGAAAAATAGGGACCACTCCGGTGGGAAGGTAACAGCGTTCCGTGCGCCTTTGGTGTCTAGTCATGCCGGCCACATGACCACGGAGATGTCCTCGGACAAGTGCTGGCTCTTCGGCTTTGAAACGGAGATGAGCACCGGCCCCTAGAGTCGGAAACGACTAGCACGCATGTGCGGGGGAACCTTTACCTTTACCTTTACCTTTAGAGTCTTCACTGCTGGCTAAAATATACTACTATTTTTCATGATTTAATTTTGTATTATGAAATGTTCTTCTGATAGAATCATAGGCATTTAGATTTCATTGCTATATATGTGATATTATTTGGGTTAGTATATATAAATGTACTTTCACAAGAATATTAGTTATCATTCCATTATAACATGGTTTTAAGAAAAGAAAAACAAACATTTCAACTTCTTTGAAGATAATCTCTGAGAAAGATCATAAAATCTGGAAAATTGTAACAGATAGGTCTTTATTCACCCCATTCATTTCGTTTTATTGAACAAAAATGTTTCAGTTGTACATTTTCTCTAAGGGCTTTTATTCCAAGAATGTGTTTGATTATACATTGATTTTTAGAATAACTAAGTGTTTTCTTAGACAAGCACAAAGGTTGCTTTCTAAGAGATAAAATTCAAGGTAATACAAGCAAAGGATAAACAAGAAGCATACGTATAACATGCAGATGTATCATCTGAAAAGACTTATTTGAATGTATTCTTAATATTGGATATTTCAAGAATAAAAAGTGACAAAGAAATAATTTAAGACAAAATTAAACTTATGCTTAGCAATTACTGTTCTCAGTGACAAATACGGCTCTCTTCCCTAGTTATCTTAGTATTCCAATCCTCTTTCATAAAAATAATTTTAAAATTATATCGTAATCCTATGAAGTATCATCAGAATAAATGCCCCACTAACATAATTATGGTCAAAAAATGACCCATAAAATTATAAGGCACACATTTTAAAGGTAAAAGACTGGGCTAGGAAACTCTTTTCAATATATCAGAAAGGTAAATATTTGTCATTGCCCTATATCATCATATTTTCTATGCTAATATTAGACACAAAAACCTAAAATAAAGAAATGGAAGCATTCTTCCTGTAGATGCCCTCTTCCTTCCAAAAAGAAACTTAGTATAAATTGTATGATTTAGTCACTGAAGAGTGAAAACAAAAATAGAACTAAGTTTCAAAACAAGATCACTTAAGACTTATTTTTATAATACCAGTTGATCTGTCTATAAGTAATCCTCATCCTACTGCTTAATGATTTTACTCACTCATTTTCTGTACAAAAGTAGTGGAATCCAATAAGTCCAAAGTATTACTTTTGACTGATCTCTTCATCTGTTTTCAATAAATATAATAATTTCAAAAGAGTTTAGCTCTTTCAAAACTTGACTACAAATAACATGTCTGGTGAACCCTCATTTTACTGGTCCATTTGAGGGAAAAGGGCATCCATTACTATGGAGGGTCTGTTAAAGATTGAAATATGTCACTGCGACCATTTATGATATTTAAATAATTATACAAATAATATAAAATATAAAGCTGATATATATTTAACTGCCTCATCCGGATTATAGATGCAATAAATTGCCTGTAATTTGGTGTGGATGTCTGGAGGGAAATTTGGTCTGTGGAATCAAAATCTACTTAATGAGAATCTGTTAAATCAGGGGTGTCAAACTCAATTTCATTGAGGGCCGCATCAGCATTGTGGTTGCCCTCAGGGGGCCGGGTGGGTATGGCCAGGGTGGGCGTGGCCTACTGGGTGGGCATGGCTAGAATGCATATGGCCTACTGGGTGGGCGTGGCCAGCTCTACATCGTTCACATCAAGGGTGCCTATGGGGGCCTGGGCAGGAGTGGGACAGATCTGAGGGTCTCTGGCAGAAGGAGGGTCTCTGGGCCAGGGCCAAGGCAGTGGGGGCCGTTCCCTCACTGTTTCCAGGATGGCTTCGTGGGCCACATGAAACCACTTCGTGGGCCGGATCCGGCCCCGGGCCTTGTGTTTGACATGACTGTGTTAAATCAAAGCTTATTTTTGTGTATGAGGAAATCTCTGATCCACCCTCAACCACAACCATTGACTGATGACTTGGAACCAGTCATTCCCTCTTAGCCCAACCTAGGTAACAAGTTGTTGTGGGGAAAAATACTAATGTTTTGAGCTCCTGAATGAAAAGTGGGGTATAAATTGAATAAATACATCTAAATATGTGAGAGTCAGTTTGGTATAGTGGTTAAGACATGAGGCTAAAAATCAAAAGATTGTGAATTCTAGTTCTTTCTTAAGGCATGAAGCAACTGGATAGATTCAGCCAGTCAACCTGTCTTCATCCTAAGAAGGAGATGAGGACAAACAACTTCCAAAATCTTGCAAGAAAACTGCAGGGCTTTACTAATTTCAAATAAATAAGATTGTGGCATGAAGAATTTTGAGTAATATGTTCATATTAGGAACAATTTATACTAGTGATAACATGTATTCCAAAAAGCTTCCCTGTTGTTTATACTCTGAGGAGAATGTCTTGCTTGTTGTATGTAGTCATCTATCATTCATCTATCAATTAGAGAAAAATTGCTGAGATTAACTTTGACATTGACTTAGTTCATGAGGGCCTTAGTTTCTTTTTAGTTACAACAGATGAACTTAAAACTGTTTATTCAGTGACCATTCGAAATATGACAATGCTGAATGAAAGAACACTCTGGCATTTTTTCACCTGTTTCCTCTTCATCTAATCCTGCTGGGTCCCCAGAAAATTTAGACATACTTTCCCATCCCACTGGGTTTGCACAAGCTTTGGGCTTGCTTCCCATCTCGGATAGTTATAGAGATCCCTATAGAGTGTAGGCTATGTGGCATTGGCCCAGAAGCAGGTAACATTTCAATCTCCAAAAATAGTGCCAGGTTGGCTCCAACAAGGCCAAGGCCAAGGCTTGCATGCACCCAGTGGGGCAGCAGAGCAGGCTGAAGACTTGAAGGGACCCAAGCAGGGTACTGGGTGCTTCAGGGGTGGGAAAGACCCTAGAAGGCCTAGGGGAGAGCCTTTGTGAGCTGGGGAGATGCTGAAGTGTGGACCAGGTCTAGGCCTCCCAGGTCCTTTTTCACTCTCAAGGCATCCCGTGCTCCAGTTAATAATTGCAATAAGAACAGCAGTGATTGGGGTTGTTAACAAGGAAATCATGGGGGCACCTTGCTTAACAATTGTCATGACCACAATGGGTAGGCTCCATCAGTACAAAAGACTGCAGATTTGTTATCAATGCCTTCATATTTAAAATTTAATAACTGATTTCCAAAATACAAGTAAATTGATATGTGCAAATCAATGCCCTCTTTTTGGCAATGTATAAATGACAGGAAGGCCTACTGACCAAATGATCAAATTGAAAAATAAACCAAATGAACACAGACTGATTCAGAGACTACCTAATTTCACCTAGAGGAAAATCAAAAGAAAGGTGATATATCAATAAACTAAAAGCTACTCATAAAAGGATAGTCACAAGTAGATATGGCTTTGTTTTCATACTTCCATGTATCATATCCTGTTGAGAGAATGAAGCCTGGGAAGTTTTAGTGAATTAAGGGTAGAGATCTTTATGCTGGGTGGCTGAAAACAGAGTTGTCTGAATGACTCTTGGAAGGCCCTGGCTTCTTGTGATAATCAGTTTTGCTTCTCGTCCTGGATTCCATCAGCTCCTTGTTCAAGGCAAAGAAACAGTTGTGCACACAGATGTTTGCTACTGCTTCTTGATCTCTGCTCAAGCCTTGTTCATATAGGGAGCCCACTTCCAAGGGAAATCAATTGGGAAAAAACCCTCCCCAAAACAGAAAAACTTCCCACAAAATAAAGTCAGGTTGCACTCCCTAACTAACCAAGGAACAGCCTGATGTGGTTTTTTGCAACAAGTCAAGAATCTCTGAATGAGATATTTGTATTCATTCACAAGAGTGGAACACTTATTGTGAACGGACTCCTAATATCCGGAACAGCTCTATTCTTGAGGAGAAAGCGTTGCCGGCTTAATGAATGAACCTTATTATCAAAGTACAACATGTATACAGTGAGATTGGCTGAGCCTTCCTTTGTACCCCCACAACTCACAGTGACAACAAACCTACCATCTTGTTACACCATGTGAGCTAATTGCACAACACACTGGCTTCGCAAGTCAATCATACATGGAGTTATTTCCCGTTCAGGAGCCTGACAGCCCATGGATAGAAGCTGTTCTTCAGCCTATTGGTGTGGCTGGCTATACTCCTGTATCTCCTACCTGATGGTAGGAGAGTAAAGAGGTACTGGCCAGGGTGTGAGTCATCCCTGATAATTTTCCTCACTCTTCCAAGGCAGCGGGCCCTGGCGATATCATCCAGTGGTGTCAGGAGACAGCCCACGATGTTCTGTGCTGTGCTCACCACACTCTGTAATATCTTCCTATCCGCGGCTGTCAGGCCAGCATACCAAACCACAATACAGTGCGAGAGGGTGCTGTGGTCTATTCATAAACAAAACAATGATACTCCTGGACTTTCTTGGCAATATTTCAGAAGTGATTTGCCATTTGCCTCCTTTCTAGGACTGAGAGAAAGTTACTGGCTCAAAGTCACCCAAATGCTTCATGGCTAAAGTAGGACAAGAGCTCATAGTATCTCCATTTCTAGCCAAATGCCTTAGCCACTATACCAAACTGGCTTTGTAATGCCATTCTTTATTTCTTTTAAATTAATTCCTTAAAAATGTTTTCCCAAATTTTATTACTGTTTTCAAGAATTTTTCTTCAGAGATTATATTGGCAAGGAAAGAAAAAACATATTTTAAAATCAATTCACCTACTAATTAAAGTGATTGCATCTGCTAATTAAATTGTTTCCAACTGTGAATCATATGGGCATATGTCCTAATACTTAATAAATACCGACACTGTGTTTGAAAGTATAATTCTCCAAAAGATTATTTTCTAAATTTCTACAAAACATCCAGCAAGTTTAGAAAAATGTGCATAATTTTTACTCTGAATATTTTCCACAATAGTGATTTATAGTGTCTTCCAGCCTTCAATAATATATCACTAATACAGACAGGATGTATATTTTCAAAGGAATGGTAGGATGTTGCTATGAATTTCTATTATTAATAGGGAGAATTCAGGTGGTCTTGTGTGTATGGATACAAAGTCAGTCAAAACTAATCTAAAATAATAAAAGACAGATGTTATTTTTTAAAACATGTTTTTCTTATTCTACCTAACAAAATCAAGCCATTATTATTCAGTTCAACCAACATCACAGAAGTGATTTTTTTGGGTATTAGGATAAAATTAGGGATAATCCCATGTTTGCTACCTTGATTAACTTAAAAAGGGCAAAAACCAAATATAAGAAATTAAAACAAAACTAGAGATTTTTCACACCAAAGCTCAGGTGTTTCTAACCATTTCTCTGTGAAGACAGAAGATATAAGGGAAAAACATTTCTACATTTACAGCTCGGATACTGCAGTCTTGGATACTAAAGAATGGATTCATAATAATACTTAAGTAAACTTGATGCTGTTACAAGCAATTTTAAATGATCCACTCTTGAAGACATCACATAACATTTGTCCAAGTTGTTTCTAAGTTCATATTAAAATACTAACGTTGCTTTGTAAAACTCTAAGACGACCAGACTACTTCAGAAGCGACTTGTTATTGCTACCTGTAGAAGCTCTGCTGCCTGCCCCAGAATGCGAAATTGACAATCTTATTACTGATAGCATAATATCCATGAGATGTTTGCCAGGCTGTCTCAGGGGGGTAAGAGCAATCTGTTTTATGGTATCTATACAAGGAATGGTTGGTGTTAAATGGTTGGTGTTCTTTGGCGCAGGAATGAAGACACATAACTGAGTACAGGGTAACTCATAGTTTATTTCGTGCAGAAACTGTACTGGGGAAATGGCTGCAACTAGCCGCAATATATAGTCTAGCCCCTAGGCGGCAGCCAATAGGTTTGAATCAACCATTGCCGCTTGGAGATAGCCAATTGCAGCACAGGAGACTTGTAGTCTGGGTTGCTGGAGAGCCATTAGCTGCTCCAGCAACTCACGTGGTATTCCTCAACAGCCCAGTACACAACACCCCTCCCCTCTTAGAACAGACCATAATAACACCAATTAGTCTCAACAATTGTCAAGACTCATTATCCAAACACACTAAAGTAAAAGTGATAATAATAATAAAAAATAAAAAACAATGTAGGTTACAATGTTATTAAACAACATCTGAATGAATAGGCTTCAAAGATGGCACTTTTAGACAGTTACATCATAGCACTAGTTTCTGTAGTATAGTGGCAAACAGGAATTACAACAATATATAGCTCTTTATTTTACAACGTAATCTGCAAGATATGAAGGAGGCTTGTGTGCCCTAGAGGAACGTCTCGGAATTCCCATCACTTTGTGGTCTACCAGCTTACCCAGTGGGCTGCGTAGACTTGTGTCACTTTGTGCTCCTGAGTCAAGAGGATTTGATGTACTCTGGCTGGCCTCTCCAGGTTGGCCCAGCCCAGAGTCAGACTGTTTGGCAGAGTAGGCACATCGGTTGCTGAAGTTCGGTTGGCTTGCTCCTTCAGGGGGTCCATGTTGCATTCCAGGGCTCCCCAGTTCTCCCTCCGGTTCCACCTCAGTTAAGAAGGAAAAGTCCTGATAGTCCATGTGAGGACTGGCTTGGCTGCAAGTTTGAGGAGCTTGGGAGGGACTTATGATGCAGTCCTCACTTAGTGGCCATTCTGGAAACTGTTTCCTGAGCTGATCAATGTGTTGTCTGACAACTCGCCCTCCCTCCAACCCCACTTCATAAGATAGTGGTCCAGATGCCTTGGTAATTTGACCAGGAACCCACAGATTCCCATGACCATAGTTCCTGGCCCAAACCCTATCACCCATGTGCAGCCCCCTCAGGGGTTTTGGTTGAGAGGCTTCTGCTGCCACTCTATCTGGATGCAGCCTGTCTAGTTTAGTGATCAAACACCTCCCCAACGTAGTTCTGCAGGACTTTTGCCTGTAGCAGTGCAGGACGTAGAATGCAGGTAGAGTAAAAAATCTTCCAATCTGTGATGCCAGTCACCTGTGATAATGCGCTTGAGTGCTTCCTTCATTGTCCTCACCATGCATTCAGCTTGACCATTAGAAGATGGATGAAAAGGCGCAGACGTTGCATGTCTGATGAGATTATCTCTAAGGAAGGCCTGAAATTCAGCAGCAGTGAACTGGGCCCCATTGTCTGAAACTAAGACATATAGCAACCCATGTGTTGCAAAGAGTTTTCTCAGCACCTGGATGGTCCTAGCAGTAGTCATGTTAGGAACTGGAATTACTTCCAGCCATTTGGAGTGGATATCCACTATTATAAGGAAGAGCTGTCCCTGAAAGGGCCCAGCGTAGTCTATGTGAACCCTAGACCAGGGAGTGTGCGTTTCCTCCCACCTGTGAACTGGAGTCTGTGGCATTTCAGGCCTAGATTGCTGGCATGTATAACAACCATGGACTTGAGCCTCAATGTCCTTATCAAGGCCAGACCACCAGAGGTAGCTTCTAGCTAAAGCTTTCATTCTGACAATGCCTGGATGGCCTTCATGTAATGACTGTAAAACCCTGTCTCTTAGGGAAGTGGGAATTATGACTCTGTTTCCCCATAAAATGCACCCTTTATGGGCAGATAACTCATGCCTCCTGACAAAATAGCTCTGAAATTCTGAGCCTGGACTTTTATCCAACCAGCCCATGTATACCCATGACAACACTCTACTAAGTATTTTATCTGTGGCAGTTTCAGCAACAATGTCCCCTGCATGGAGGGGAAATTCAGGTATGTCCTGTATGGACAATATTCTAGCAGCAGGAGCCAGATCTGGATCCATTAGTGGCAGTGGTAGTCTGCTGAGGCCATCAGCATGGCCCATTTCCTTGCCTGGTTTGTGAATTAATTTAAAATTGTATGCAGATAGGAAAATAGACCATCTCAGCATTCTTGGAGATAGTATGTGGGGGGTTTGTTTGTCTGTTGTGAAAAGTCCCAACAGAGGTTTGTGCTCAGTGTAAACTGTGAAATCCCTGCCATATAAATAGTCATGTAATTTTTTTATTCCAGCAACGATGGCTAGGGCCTCTTTGTCAATCTGAGCATAGTAGCGCTCAGCAGAGGACAATGTCCTTGAGTAAAATGCTATAGGAACCTGTTTCCCATTTTTTTCTATGTGACTTAAAACTGCCTCCACCCCATTGGGAGATGCAAGACATACACATTTAGACTCTTTGTAGTGAGTTACAGTGGATTTTTCTGACAATAGTGCTTTTAAGTCCTGGAAACTTTTTTCATGTAAGTTAGTTCATTTCCATGGAGCTTTCTTATCTAGAAGCCTGTAGAGGGGCTCTGCTATTGTGGCCTTATGAGGTAGAAATGTGTGATAGATGTTTAGGAGGCCCAAGAATGCTTGTAGCTCTCCTTTTGATTTGGGCCTAGAAGCCATTTTAATGGCCTTCACTTTAGAATCAGCCGTGTGAATGCCGTTAGCATCAATTTGGAAACCCAGGAATTCTGTTGAAGAAACCCCAATACTACACTTGTTCTTGCTAGCCTACCTTGAGGGGGGGGGAAGCCTTTTCCCTCTAGCGTGCACTGCCTTTCCCTCATAGACTTCAGCACTTTATTCAGTGAAGTAGGATTCCATCCTTGTCACCACTGTTAAATAGCAGGTTCTTTGGCACAGGAATGAAGACACGTAACTGAGTACAGGGTAACTCATAGTTTATTTCATGCAGAAACTGTACTGGAGAAATGGCTGCAACTAGCCGCAATATATAGTCTAGCCCCTAGGTGGCAGCCAATAGGTTTGAATCAACCATTGCCGCCTGGAGATAGTCAATTGCAGCACAGGAGACTTGTAGTCTGGGTTGCTGGAGAGCCGTTAGCTTCTCCAGCAACCCACGTGGTATTCCTCAAGAGCCCAGTATATAACAGTTGGCTAATCAGCATTAATCTCAGGTTTTTATTACACTGACTTTTACTGTTAATCATTGAAGCTGATCTGAAAAAATAAAAAAGTATGACCAGATCCTTAAACCTAAATAACTAATCCAAAAGTTTAAAACACTGAGTTTTTAAAAGAATTAAAAGCTAAATTATTATTATTATTATTACATTTCTGCAATAAAACAATGAAAGGTAGGAACCAAGAAATATCCTCATTGGGCCAAAAGCTGATTTTTCAAACAACTGCAAGCTGGGAAAGAGAACTTCATTAATGTCTTGATTCCTGTTACAATCATATGGTATAAAGTTTGTGTCAGATGCCTTACATCACATAGCAGAATCTGCCACCTATTTGAATAGAGTCTTTGATTCAGACAAGATTGCTAAATAATACTTAATGAGTATAATTTTCAATTAGAGGAAATAAAAGCATTAAATGCCCTTTAACCTGGCTTCTGCTCTAACAGATGAGGACTAAATTTATTCTGACAGCATCTAATCACGTTTAGCGTAGCCTGTGATTCAATGGTCTAAATGTCACATCGGTTAAGCTATTATGTGGGATACTCATAGAGACATGCTTGTTAGTTTCTGCTGCTTTTAAAGAGTGTCACAAAGTTCTGCTATTACCTCTAAAACAATTTTTCCTTCCTGAATACACCATTTCCTCTCCATTTAGGGAGAAATTAGTTGTTATAACAGCCTTAGAGCCACTGCAACTCCACATTTTTTTTACTCTTTTTGTTGCAGCCCTGAGTTTAATATCTATGCTATCACACTATGATTCTGCCTATTATTAGCCAATGATACAATACCTAACACAATTTCACAAATTAATTGCAATCAGTAAGCACTGTAGACAAGAAAACAGCTGGGAACAACTCAATATTCTTCCTCCAATAAAATTGTTTCTCTCAATTTTCCTCTCATTATTTTTCTTGTATTATGAAAAATGTTAGATAGATAGATAGATAGATAGATAGATAGATAGATAGATAGATAGATAGATAGATAGATAGATGATAGATAGATAGATAGATAGATAGATAGATAGATAGATAGATGATAGATAGATATAGATATGCAGTAAGCACTTATCTCTATTAATCAAATTTCATACATTTTGGTTGTTTAATAATTTCTTTAATGAAGGGTGCTTATATTCCTTGTATGACATATACCCTTGTACAGTACCATGTTCATAGAAATGTTCATATCAATTTAATATTGATTGATTTAATATTGATTGAATCTTCCATTGTAGTAGTAGTGGGTATGCATACTAGAGCACTAAAAACTTTATTTTAAAAGAGGAGGAAACAAAAAATTCCGCTCTGTTTTCTTGCAGTAACTGAAACAGGAGGAACTATTTAAAAATATAATGACTGTTATTGGAAATTACTTCCTAAAAAAGTTATTATGTTGTGGGCTCTGGTGAGCAGGAATGAAGACACACAGCTGAGTACAGAGAAACTCATTCTTTTATTAAGCTGGAACTGTACTGAGGACTTGGGTGCACCTTGCCACAATATATAGCCAGACCCTGTGGTAGCAACGAATCGGATTGAACCCATGCTTGCCGCCCAAAGTTGACCAATTGCAGGACTGGAGACGTCCTGGCTGGGTTGCTGGAGAACCGTTAGTTCTCCAGCAACACACGTGGTGAGGTACCAAACGCCCAGTACATAACACCCCTCCCTCCTAAGATCAAACTATAATGCCCTTATTAACTTGACAATAGTCAAGGCTTATGACTCACTCCCAACAACCAAAATACTAAAATAATAATTATAATGCTTATTAAGCCAAAGCAGTTAGAATGACATTATGCGACCTTCACAGACGTGCCTTGTAGAATGGACTACAATGAGATTAAACAACGGCTAAAATAGCTTGTCAATGCAGTATAACTACAAAGTGATAAAACAACGTCTCAATGAACATGCTTGACAGCAGTTACAAATTACCCCCAATTTCTGTAGGTAGTGGTACAATGTCATAGCATTACACATCACTTTATTTTACAATATAGTCTGTAAGATATGCTGGGGGTTTGCATGGTCTGGAGGAACGCCTTGGAGTTCCAGTCACTTTGTGGTCTACCAGCTTACCTGGTGGGCTGGGTAGACCCATGTTCCCTTGTGCTCCGCCATCCAGGGGAATTGGAATGTTCTGGCTGGCCTCTCCAGGTTGGCCCACCCCAGAGTCATACTGTTTTGCAGACTCAGCACAGCAGTCGCTGAGATATGGCTGGTTCGCCTGGTCAGGGGTCCCATGTTGCACTTCTGAGCTGCCATGTTCCTCCTCGGAATCAAGTTCCACTGAGAAAGGAAAAACCTGGTGGTTCTGGTGTGGGCTGGCTTGGGTGCCAGCTTGAGGACTTCGGGAGGGACTTGTGCCATAGTCCTCACTTAGTGACCATTCTGGAAACCTCTTCCTAAGTTGGTCAATGTGTCTTCTCACCAGTCGCCCTCCCTCCAACCCCACTTTGTAAGATAGGGGTCTGGATGCTTTGGTCACCTGACCAGGAACCCACAAATTTCCAGGCCCATAATTTCTGGCCCAAACCCAATCACCTATTTGCAGTCCCCTCAGGGGTTTTGGTCTAGAGGCTTCGGATGCCACTCTGCCTGGATGCAACCTGTCCAGTTTAGTAATTAAGCACCTTCCCCAATGAAGCTCAGCAGGACTTTTACCTGTAGCTGTGCAGGGTGTAGAATGTTGACAGAGCAAGAAATCTGCCAGTCTGTGATGCCAGTCACCTGTGATAATGCGCTTGAGCGCCTCCTTTGTTGTCCTCACCATGCATTCGGCTTGTCCATTCGAAGAGGGATGAAATGGTGCAGACATTGCATGTCTGATGAGGTTAGCTCTAAGAAAAGCCTGAAACTCAGCAGCAGTGAATTGAGCCCCATTATCAGAAACCAAAACATCAGGCAACCCATGTGTTGCAAAGAGTTTTCTCAGCACCTGGATGGTCGTAGCAGTAGTCATATTAGGGACTGGAACTACTTCCAGCCATTTTGAGTGGCTATCCACTACTACCATAAAAACTGTTCTTGAAAAGACCCAGCATAGTCTATGTGAACACTGGACCAGGGAGTATGTGTTTCCTCCCACCTATGAACTGGGGCCTGAGGCATTTCAGGCCTAGACCTCTGGCAGGTATAGCAACCATGAACTTGATCCTCTACAGCCTTATCCAGGTCAGGCCACCAAAGGTAGCTTCTAGCTAAGGATTTCATCTGTACAATGCCTGGATGGCCTTCATGTAAGGATTGTAAGACTCTGTCCCTCAATGATGTGGGGATAATGACTCTGTTGCCCATAATATGCAGCCCTTGTGTGCAGACAACTCATGTCTCCTGACAAAATAACTTTGGAAATCAGGGCCTGGACTTTTTTCCAACCAGCCCATGTATAGCCATGACAGTACTCTGCTCAGAATATTATCTGTGGCAGTTTCAGCAGCAATATCCCCAGCATGGAGGGGAAACTCAGGCAAGTCCTGAATGGATAATATTTTAGCAGCAGGAGCTGGATCAGGATCCATTAGTGGCATTGGTAGTCTGCTGAGGCCATCTGCATGGCCCATTTCCTTCCCTGGTCTGTGAACTAACTTAAATTTGTATGCAGACAAAAATATAGACCATCTCAGCATTCTTGGAGATAGTATGTGGGGAGTTTGCTTATCTGTTGTGAATAGCCCCAAAAGGGGTTTGTGGTCAGTGTAGACAGTGAAATCCCTGCCATATAAATAATCATTAAATTTCTTGACTTCAGCCACTATGGCTAAGGCTTCTTTAACAATTTGCGCATAATTACGCTCAGCAGCAGATAAGGTTCTAGAATAGAATGCAATAGGAACTTGTTTCCCATTCTTCTCTATGTGACTTAAGACTGCCCCCACCCCATAGGGAGATGCATCACATGTAAGACATACAGGTTTAGACTCAATGTAATGAGTTACAGTGGACTTTTCTGAAAGAAGGGCCTTGAGATCCTGGAAAAATTTTTCATGTAAGTCAGTCCATTTCCAAGGGGCTTTTTTATCAAGTAGCCTGTGGAGGGGCTCTGCTATTGCAGCCTTATGAGGTAAAAATGTGTGATAAAAATTCAGGAGCCCCAAAAATGCTTGCAGCTCTCCTTTTGATTTTGGCCTAGGAGCCATTTTGATGGCCTTTACTTTTGAATCAGCAGAGTAAATTCCACTAGCATTGATACGGAACCCCAAGAATTCCATTGATGAGACCCCAATACTACATTTGTTTTTCTTTAATTTGAGGCCCCTATTACGGAGCCTTTGCAAAACAGCCCTAAGCCTATTGGCCAATACTTCTGGGGATTCCCCGGCAATGAGAACATCATCAAAATAAGGACAGACACCCTGTATACCCTTAAGTGTGTGTTCCACAATCCCTTGGAAAATATCCGGTGCAACACTGATTCCAAACTGCAAGCGTTTGACTTTGAATGCCCCTCTATGAGTTACTATTGTTTGAGCCGTGGCTGTGGCCTCGGCAGTTGCTGATACGCCTGCGCTAAATCAATTTTAGCAAAAATGGTTCCCCCTTGCAAAGAGGCTAGAATATGGCTGACTATCGGGGACTGGGTACGCATGTTGATTTACGGCTTTATTTAATGTGCATTTGTAATCTGTGCAAATAATAGGAGTTTCCCACTCCCCCCCCCCCATCAACAGGCTGTAATACACCCTGCTCTACTAACTTATCTATTTCGGAATCGATTTTGTGTTTTAAGGTGAAAGGAACCCTGCGAGGCTTGACCCTAAGTGGTACAATGTTAGGATGTAATTTAAAAGAAATTGGTGGCCCAGTATAAGTTCCCAGTTTTGACTCGAAAACATTTTATTTATTTTATTTATTTTATTACATTTATATACCGCCCTTTCCTGAAGGACTCAGGGCGGTTTACAGGGTGATTAAAAAAACAGAGATACAAAAGTTAAAAACAGATTAAAAGTATAAGTAAAACCTGCATAAGTAAAACCCCAGTTAAAATTAAGATTAAAACTAAAATTAAAATTCTCAGCTTGGGCCAGAGAGCTCGAAGAGCCAGGTCTTCAGGTCCCGGTGGAATGAACGGAGGTCGGGGGCAGTCCTCAGCTCCACTGGCAGCTGGTTCCAAAGGGCAGGCGCACCCACTGAGAAGGCCCTATCCCTGGGTATTGTCCGCCGGCAATCTCTTACCGGTGGCACCCTGAGAAGACCCTCCCTGTGGGAGCGCACTGGACGAAGGGAGCTTGATGCCGGCAGCAGGTGTTCCCTCAGATATCCCGGACCCAAGCCATCCACGTATTCCTCACAAACAGAGATTGCCTATACAATTGTCATCCTCAGCCATAGTTTGTTTACAACTACAACTAGTTAGGGTTAATATAATACACTAAGAACATCAAAATATGGTTACTATTTCTTTTCAATCCTTGCTGGATTAATAGTCATTGCTCTAGATCAGGGGTCAGCAACCTGAAACAATGAAAGAGCCACTCGGAACCGGTTCCCTCACAAAAGGAAAAACTGGGAGCCGCAAAAAATGTGTGCACATGCACGTACATGCGCGCATGCGCAGAACAGGGGTTGACTGAAGAGTGGAGCCAAGGCGAGATATGCACCTACCCTGCATATTTGAATTGATTGGTTGAACTTTTTTAGTCCCACTTTTTTTTTTGGACTGCACATGGCAGAGGACTGGGAGCCGCAGGGGACGGCTGAAAGAGCCGCATGCGGCTCCAGAGCCGCGGGCTGCAGACCTGTGCTCTAGATATACATTATAATCAGTTGTGCTGGAGTCTCACTTCTTTCATTGGTTTAAGCTGTTGATTAACTATAGATTGTGTATTCATAAGAGTTTGTATAGAATAAATGAGCACTGAAATTTCCTTTCTCATATGCATCCTTAGGAGAGGTCTGACACTGTATTATGAACCTTATTCCCAAGTATACAAGCATAAGACTGATGATTAAATGAGTGAAAATCAAGAAGCTGGGATAAAGGAAAAACTGTGCTTGCATATTTCAAACATAAAAGCTAAGGTAAAAAAGCTAAATTTACAGAAGCTAGAAAAAGATTCATGTATAAAAACTGGACTATTTGAAACCTCTTGCAGTATATATATAAAGTCTATATTTAACTCTCAATAGGATCTATATAAAAATACTGTCAACTGTCAACCCTATTTTCTGGCACTGCTTATGCATTGGACCTGATTAATGATTCATGCAGCTCTGCATCATATAGCTGCCCTCAAGAAACTGATTGGCTAAGAATGTGAAATATTCTTTGATTCTATTGACTGACCATAACATGATTTGCCAAGAACTCTAATTAACAAGTGTGCAGTATTACCCTTATCTTTAAAGATGGTTTTTTTTAATGAAAGAGCCAGTTGGAAAGCTAGTTTGATCTAGAAATCAGTTAGAAACCAAGAGAGTAAGAGTTCTAATTCCATTTTAGTTGTGAAAGCCAGTTGGGTGACTTTGAGCCAGTCATTGTCCTTCACTTTCTTTCACCCCACAGGTTGTTGTTGTTGTGGGGAAAAATAGGAAGAGCAGAAGGAGTGTTAAATATATTTGCCACTTTGAGTTATTAATAAAAATAAAGGCAGGACAAAAAAATCTAAATATAAATAAAATGAATTCACACAATGCACTACAATAAAATTATTGATGCCTAGTTTGAGGTTTAGTGGGTTGTACAAAACCAGGAAACTGGTTAATTCTGTAAACCATGGTTCAGTTAAAACCATGACTAAGAGTGGTGATTATTTTTATTTGACCTTATTCATAAAAATACAAAAGTGTTTTATCATTTCCTTCTCCTGGACAGTGTGAATTGGTCACCATTGTCACTAAAGCATGGCTTTTCAACTGGTGGTACGCGTACCACTGGTGGTACGCGAGCACCTGGCTGGTGGTACACGGTGTCGCTTTCTCTCTCTTCTTTTCCTCTCCCCCCCACGAGCTTGAGATACCTCTCATGGCCCCATATGGCCAGCCCGATGGGCTCCAGTGTTTTGGTGAAAACGCTGCATTTTTACTACTAGAGAAGCATTTGTTTTTTATTTCTAGGTTCTTGTTGGTCACTCAGCCTTCAGTGGCCAAAAATAATTTGACCAACTTTGCGGATGCAGGGCAAGCCAGGGAAAGAGTGGGGGGGGGAGAAATCCCCATGCTGCTCACCGGCATGGCAGCCATCCTCTGCGCACTCTTCTGTGCCCTGCTGTTCCTGGGGTTCAGCAGCAATGTGCAGTACTGTCCGGGCATCGTTTGGCACACCGGCAGCCCCCATGCAGGACCCACCTGATTCACCCACAGGGTGTAGCCATGCCTTCCAGACTCCCTTCCTCAGGTGCACCAAGGAGCTGAGCCAGTTGGCCCTGCTGGCACTCAGGACCGCCCTTTTTACCACCTGCTCCCTGCCGCTGATCGTAAGCAGCTGGGGTGGGGGAGAGAACTAATGGGAGAGGATGGACAAGAAGAACTGTTCCCGGTTTGGCTTCGGTGCCCGCCGAATGCCCTGTGGCTGCCGTCAATGCCTTTCTTCCCCCGGGATGCAGCTTAATTTCCCAAAATAAATACAAGGGAAGAGGAAAGCACTCCGAAGGGTGGGGGTGGGGAGCGAGCACCCACTTTGCCTTCAGAATTTCCTGTTAGGTCTCGCTCTTTCCACACGGGGCTGGGAAAGTTTGCTTGAAATCTGTAGCAATCCGTGCCAAAAGCACAACAGATGAACCTGCATCTGCAGGGGAGGGGAGGGAGCAGTGACACCCCCTTGCTGTTTTGGTGGGGTGGAGTGGTTGGGCTGCTTCAGGACTTCCTTTGAGTCGGGATGGTATTGTCTGCAAAATTGGTCAAATTATTTTTAACCAACAAGGCACCTAGAAATTAAAAAAAAACAAAACTAAAAATGCAGCATTTTCAAAACACTGGAGCCTGTCGGCGAAGTTCGGGGCCGGCCATAAGGAGTCTCCAACTGATTGGCTGCCCTGGATGTGGCCTCCTGGGTGCATAGCATTGCGCCAACCCACCAGGAGCTCTCTGCGATGCTGTGCACCCGGGAGGCTGCATCCAGGGCAGCCGATCAGCTGGAGACTCGGTACAGCCAGCCCCGACCTCTGCCAACGGGCTCCAGTCCACAGAGAGCTCCCAGCGGGAGAAAGGAAGTGACAAAGAGGGAAGGAAAGAAGGAAAGGGAGGGAGGAAGAAATGAAGAAACCCCAGATGTGGGGCAAACCAGGGAAAGTTTGTGTGTGTGTGTGTGTGTGTGTGTGTGTGTGTGTGTGTGTGTGTGTGTGTGAGAGAGAGAGAGAGAGAGAGAGAGAGAGAGAGAGAGAGAGAGAGAGAGAGAGAGAGAGAGAGAGAGAAATCCGTGGCTGCAATTTCTGTGAAAGATTTCCCGCTTGCAAAAGGAAAGGACAAAGAGAGAAGAAAGGAAGGAAAGAAGGAAGGAAGGGACAATGGGAGAGAGGGAGGGCACCCACCCCAGTCCCACCCCCCTCCATCAGAGACACATGGATTCCCCCTCACAGGCATCCTGCAACCTGAGTGATGAGCTCCCCCCCCAGCCATTGACTTTGCTTGTCAAAAAGTTGCAAAAGATGATCACATGACCCTGGGACACTGTGACCGTCATAAGTATGAATCAGTTGCCAAGCATCCAAATGTAAATCTGCACTAGTGCCCTGCACTAAAGTCACCACTGAAATGCAGCATCATTTATATTTTTAAAAAATCAGATACTGGACTGGTGCATGTCGTCAGTTTACAGCCGGCTACGATGTGATCTACAGTTTGATATGGGACCCCGCAGGCACAACATTTTCCTACATCACTGCTGCCCAATACAGGTGCCTGTGATATGACCTTATGCCTTGGGTGACCCTGCTGAGTACTCTTCATTCCTGATGCTCTTTACTCATCCTGCTCAAGAACATAACTCTGCCATAATGAGATAGTACCTCTACACTTGGGTGAGGGGAGATAATACCAAGCATATAATCAAAAAAGCAAACTGATGGATCATTGAACAAATTAACCCAGAGAACTCAGTTGAGGCACAAATGACTGGGTACAAATTATCCTACTTCAGACACATTATCTGAAGATCTAGGTTCCTGGAAAAGTCTTTAATGCCTGGAAAAGTGAAAGGAGAGGATAGTCAGCAGCAAGGTAGATCACATTAGTTATGGGGCGATTAGTATATTTGAATATTCACTATATGACAGCAGTAGTAGAATATTTTTCAATGATCATTCATTTCTTCATCCTTTCAATGTTTGTTTATTTTATTATTTATTTTTACAATGGAGGTCTATGGAGATTCTCAGTCATCCAGGCCATGGTTGTCCCAAAGGTGCTTTTTTCGGGAGGCAACTGGACTTTCTTGTTATTGTTGATTTTTGAAGATATTTCGCTTCTCATCCAAGAAGTTTCTTCGGCTCTGGCTAAATGGTGGGGAAGGAAGGATTTATACGCAGACAACACAGACTCATCCCCAACAAACTGTGCCTGTATTCAACAGTGAAGGGACACAAGGCAGAAAACGTCCTGTAGCCAAGAAGGCTCCACACACATTTGCACTACTAAGATGACCCTGAGGACATGGGTAAATCTCCAAATATTTTCAATGACTCTCTTAAAGAATGCAAATGACCAGCTGTCTGCAAGGAATATAAATCCTTCCATTCCTCACCATCTACTGTGCTTCCCCCAAAATAAGCCCTATCCCAAAAATAAGCCCTAGCTTGATTTTTACCCGTGTGCCCAATATAAGCCCTATCCCAAAAATAAGCCTTATTTTTGGGGCGAGGCACATGCATAAAAATCAAGCTAGGGTGGGGGTGGAGGGGTAGGGCTGCCCCATGCACCCCGCACCTGCTTACCTTTGGACTGCCACAGCCAGGTCTCCCACACCTTGACACCTGTTGCGCCGCTGCCTGAATTCTTCTGCAGGTGCTTTTGACCGCACACCATGTGGTACATTGTGCTGCCACCACCAGTTACAGGAGTCACGAGGCTCATTGCGCTGCTACTGCCGCTTGCAAAAGGCGTGTGGCTCATCATGCTGATTGCACCACTGCTCACTCTTGACTGACGGAAGCGGTGTGATCAGCATGATGAGCCACATGGCCTCCTGCTGCAAGCAGCGGCAGCGGTACAACAGATCTTGGGGTGTGACAGCCCTGGCTGTGGTGGTCCTAAGGTAAGCGGGTAAGACCTGGTGCCCTTTTTGGAGGAAAACAAAATATAAGACCAGGTCTTATTTTCAGGGAAACACAGTAGTCAGAGCTGAAGAAGTTTTTGGATGAGAAGTGAAAAGTCTTAAAAAAAAATAACAATAAGAAAGTCCCGTTGCCTCCTAAAAAAAAGCACGTTTGGGTTGTACACTGAAGTATAAAGCAAACACAAAGGGTAGGAAAGAGAGATTTTCCTGTTTTATTTTTCTCCCTTATAGAGATTGTTTGGATATTTAAAAGCCCTTTCCTCTATCCTAAGCTTCTTTGCATTAAAAAAAATGGAGAAAAATACTTTGCTCCAAAATTTTCAGGACAAATAAAGCAAATACTTTGTTTCTACATGATATTCTGGATAACACATACATTAACAAAGGGGTCAAGTTCCTTTTGATTTCATAGTATGTACCTACTACCATGATTGTGGCCAAATTTCCATTGCTAAGCAAGACAGTTATTAAGTAAGTTTTGCTCCATTTTACGACCTTTCTTGCCACATTTGTTAAATCACTGCAGTTATTAAATTAGTAACACGATTGTTAAGTGAATCTGGCTTCCCCATTGACTTTGCCTGTCAGAAGGTCGCAAAATGTGATCACATGACCCCGAAGCATAAATACATACAAGTTGCCAAGCATCTGAATTTTGATCATGTGGTCATAGGTATTATAAAACAGTTGTGTGAAAAACGGTCATAAGCCACTTTTTCAATGCTACTGTAACTTTGAAAAGTCACTAAATGATGGTAAGTTGAGGTCTATCTATATCTCACTAATTAATACATTTCTTTCAATCTTCTAGTATATTTCCTTTGGAAGACAGTATCTTCAAATTCCCTGTGCAGGTATACAAAATATCTGCAAAGACACATTAAAAGTCTGGCAAAACACATGCAACAACTTTTTGACTTCTCACATTTTTATGAGCCTTCAGTAAGAATGTTTCCTTTATTTGATTGCACTAGTGGAATTTTGATCATTTGTGGAGACAAATCGTGTTATTTTAGAACATCATTTTCATTGAAAGAGGCAAAATCACATACAAAGACCCTTGCTAATCAAGCTTGACAAGAAAAACCAATACATCTGGTTCACAAATAGCACTCAGCCAAACCGTTATTTAACTTTGGCATGTCACATTTTACAAAACCACTAATTCTGGTTTCTTTAATAAACTCTAAAATTCAACAGTAGAAAATAGGCCAAATGCTTCCTAGCATTTTAAAACAATTGGAAGAGAAGGAAGATGAATAACTAGATCCCATGACTGGTAAATGAACCTATTATCTTTTACCTAATTGACATGGAGGAAATGTGAAGAATCTGACAGAATTTATTCCCTTTTATTTATCTGACTTGCTAAAGGACTATAATGAAAAGTATCTCTTAAAGCACTAATAATAAAGCTAAAACTTAAGTATTTTGGACCCTTTGAGAAGAGCCCAACTGGAGAAGGTCCATATGCTTTCAAAACCTGAAGGCAATTAAAATAGAAGCCAACAGAAGAGAAGGTAACTAGATACTGTCACTGATACCACAGGCCTGAGCTTAATGACACAATTAGTGACAAGACAATCATGACAAAATAACACCCCTCAAATCATGAGTCAGAAGCAACTAAGCAAACAAACAACAATTAAAAACCCTTTCATATTTATGAAGTTCAACTCATTCTGCTAAACAGACACACAGAGATATTTATTGTACTTATGTTTTTCCATGATAATGGAAAGACATGTCAAACACAAGGCCCAGGGGCCGGATCCGGCCTGCGAAGTGGTTTCATGTGGCCCGCAAACCCATCCTGGAAACAGTGAGGGAACGGCCCCCACTTCCTTGGCCCTGGCCCAGGCCGGCCGGGAGCCAATGTACAATTTCATGGTGGCCATCTATGCTGAAACGCATTCTGTCTTAGCTCCACAAGGCCGTCTGGAAACAGCGAGGGACCAGCCCCTGCTATGTCAGCCCCGCCTACTGGGCTCCTGCTGGGGAGGTATCACCCTTTGTGAGGAATGAAGAAATGCACCATTGCCTGGAAGTGGCCAGCACATGGCTCTGCCTACTTCGGGCAGGCTAGGGGCTGGGCAGCATTGCGCTTCTCTTCAGATTCATGCCACCTGGCTCAGTCTCTCGGCACTGTGAGGAGAGTACCCCACTGTCTGCCAAAACTGGGCAGGCTGGGGGCTGGGCAGCATTGCGCAGGTAACATCGGCTCTCATGCTGCACATGGCATCCCCTCCCCCAGATCCCATATGTGAAGTAGGTGAGGGCCATGTGGTGGCCACTTCCAGGCACTGGTGCATTTCTTCATTCCTCATGAAGGATGACACTTCCCCAGCTGCGTTTCTTGCTGTTTTATTTATTATTTATTTATTTAATTGCATTTATATACCGCCCTTTCCCTGAGGACTCAGGGCGGTTTACAGGGAGTTAAAAATCAACCATACAAAAGTTAAAAACCAATTTAAAAAAGATTAAATCAACCCTGTACAATTAAAAACCCCAATTAAAATAAATTTCTCCTCAGCCTGGGCCCGAGAGCTCAAAGAGCCAGGTCTTCAGGCCCCGGCGGAATGATCGGAGGTCGGGGGCAGTCCTCAGCTCCACTGGCAGCTGGTTCCAGAGGGCAGGCGCCCCCACTGAGAAGGCCCTATCCCTGGGTGTCACCCGCCGGCAATCTCTTACCGGTGGGACCCTGAGCAGACCCTCCCTGTGGGAGTGCACTGGGCGAAGGGCATTTGATGCCGGCAGCAGGTGTTCCCTCAAATACCCCAGACCCAGGCCATGTAGGGCTTTATAGGTGATAACCAGCACCTTGAATTTCACCCAGAGGGCAACCGGAAGCCAATGCAGCTCGCGGAGTAGAGGTGTTTTCCCACCACTCTAAGGAACGAAGGAACGAAGGAAGGAACGAAGGAAGGAACGAAGGAAGGAGAGGGAGGGTCTGAGGGAAATCCTGCCTTAGTCCTTCCCTGCTGCCCTTTCACCATCCCCTTGCCCCCTCCTCCTGGCCTATCCTGTGGGTCTCCCATCCTATTGCTTAAGGAAGCTTTGGATACAAAGCCAGGTCTCCTCACATGGAGAGAGAGTGGGCCTCCCTCTTGACTTTGCCCTCATACCCATCATGAGCAACCTGGCTAAGGAGAGCAAGCACAGCAGCAGCAGCCTTGAGGAGGTAAGTGCACCTAGGTGCCCCCTTGGGGAAGTGGGACTGGGCTTAGTGCTGTGGGTGCTTGAGGGCTGGGCTGGGCTTTTGACCTCCACGACACCATCCAGCCCCCCCCCCCGCATGGCCTGAGAGGAACAGTGAGGCTCCTCCAGTGGACCATTCCTTGGCACTTACCCCAGTCCTATCTCTTTCTGCCAGAGACCTTCAGATCTGTCCCACTCCTGCCCAGGCCCCCATAGGTACCCTTGAAACGAATGATGTAGAGCTGGCCATGCCCACCCAGTAGGCCACATGCACTCCAGCCACACGCACCTAGTAGGCTGCGCCCACCCTGGCCACACCCTCCTGGCCCTCAATGGCAACAGCAATGCTGATGCGGCCCTCAATGAAATTGAGTTTGACACCCCTGCCCTACCCAATGCAGAACATGCTACTTTCAAAGCTGAGAATTACTGCTATGAAACAACCCCTACATTAGCAAGAAGTGCAAAACTTTGCTAAATCAACAAAATATATATCTCCCTGAATTTTGTTATCAGAGTGGTGAACACCAGAGACACTATAAGAAGTCATCAAGTGCCATGTCTTTTCTCGCTGCTGTTCCCAGTAACATATGTACTGTCTGCAATGCTGCAGGTAAATATATAGCATCATGACTCATAGCCACTGATAACATTACCCTCCACAAATGCCTTTACTTCCTCTTTAAAACTATCTATGCACATTGTCATCATTATATTGATATCTCTATGTGCTACATGAAGATGGCTTCCTTTCAACTTGAATTTTCCATCATGTCATATTAAAGTCTCTATAGTGACTTTAGTATTTTCAGGAAACAGTTTAAGGATCTGATGCCTTTACATACAGTAGCAAATCTCTTCACATAACAAATATAAATCCACTGAGTATAAACCCTAAATATCTGTTTTTTTCTCTTAAGTATGTATGCCATATACATATACTGCAGAAACATGCTATATCCATATCTAAGTGAATGCACAGGTTTCAGTTTGTATGGGACTGCGAAGCTGACTCCCTTCCAGACAGTTTAAAAGTCTAATCCTGTTCAGTGGCTAATCTGTAATATCTGCCTTCGGTCTGTTGATGATAACACAACATGAATCAAATAAGGAAATGATTGGCCACTATCATTACAATTGTTCCAGACTAAAGGTGCTCTTCAGCTGCTGTACAATCCCAAAAGAAGCAGTAAAGAGTTACAGACAGATGGTAAGTTTACACCCCAAGCATTCTAAATCAAGCTTTTTTGGAATTGCACATCTCTATTACTCTGCACTGGCTCCACACCGGCTGTGCTCGGGGGGGGGGGAACTCTCCGCTGTGGGTCTGCTGGTGAGGAGGGGGCCATGGGGGGAGGTGGGCCTGGGGTGACGGTGTGAATGCCCACAGAGAGGGCTCTGAGTGCCGCTATAGGTTCACCCCTACTGACTTCAGTAAAACATAAAACAAATCTGCAGGTCATTAAGTGGAGCACAGGATGGTTCCTGTGTGTGGGAGACTATTAAAAAACAGGTACAGGTACAGGCCCATCTGCCCTGGCCTACCAAGGCCTGCCCATCCCCAAGATGCCCCATATTTCACTTCCTGCATTGTGGGTCCCAACAGGCTTTTCCCCATTTCCACTGGATCCTCCCAAACCTTAAGCCTGATTCCCACTCCACCAACCAAACACCCTTCTTCTCATTTATCTTATGAAAAAGGCCAAGGCCTTCCAGAGCACTGGAATGACTTCCCTCTTTGTGTGGCAATGATTCTGAAAGTGGCCATTTGTCCCACCCACAAAATAGTGACAGCATTTGGATCACTGCCTTCCAGCCCATTAAGAAGCTTCTGCAGCACTCTGGAGACCTTTCTAAGGCAGCAAAATGAAGCAGTTTGTCTGATGTCCCTGCCCATATGCAGGTGGGGACAAAATGGAGATTGCCTTCAGGTTGCTACTGCATAGCCTGGGGACAAACTGCTTCATTTTTCTACCTTATCAGGTGTTGCAGAGTCTTTCTGCAACATTCAGAAGCTTATGCAGCACTTTGCAGACCTCTCTAAGGTAGCAAAATGAAGCAATTTCTCTGGCATCCACTATTTTGTCCTGCCCACAAATGAGCAAGGACACCAGACAAACTGCTTTATTTTGGTCTCCACAGTGGTTGATATGGATCATCACTGCGTGGCCCGGGAACACATGGCCTGCCTTCTTCCATAGGAACTCCAGAAAGCTTCATAAGGTAAATGAGGGGCATGATGGGTGTGTGGGGAGGAGGCCCAAGCACTGTAGAGTTCTGGCAGGATGGAATGGGGGGGAGAGGTGGGAGGGCATTGCAGAGACCCTGTGGTGGGTCCTAAAGATGAATGACCTCAGGCCTGCCGTAGTCATAATTTTGAAATAGGATCATATATAGCTTTGGGGGGAGATGTCTGTCATAATTTTGAACATTCATTAAATGGCCTGTTGTATGTTCAGGATTACCTATATATGTTTCTGTATCAAAGAGAATAAGTAAAAGTAATCCTACAGATCGTGGTCTGAAATTCCAATGTTTCCTCAGAATTGGCTAGGTTGGCTATGTATATAGTATTTCAGTTCATCAAAAAAAGAGACTGTCCATCTTTCACAATATAACATTCATAAATTACAAGCAACAGTTAAAATAAAATACAGTTGTATTTCATCTTTAAAGGTAAAGGTAAAAGTTCCCCCGCACATGCGTGCTAGTCGTTTCCAACTCTAGGGGCCAGTGCTCATCTCCGTTTCAAAGCCGAAGAGCCAGCGCTTGTCCGAGGACGTCTCCGTGGTCATGTGGCCGGCATGACTAGACGCCAAAGGCGCACGGAACGCTGTTACCTTCCCACCGTAGTGGTCCCTATTTTTCTACTTGCATTTTTACGTGCTTTCGAACTTCTAGGTTGGCAGAAGCTGGGACGAGTAACAGGTGCTCACTCTGTTATGCGGCACTCGGGATTCGACCCGCCAAATTGCTGGTCTTCTGATCGACAAGCTCCTAACCCACTGAGACACCACGTCCCTTAGGATCGTGCAAACTTCAGATTCACTTCAGAAGATATGCTTCAAAATGCAAGTACGAATGAGTTACAGATCTGTGACTCATTAACAACTGTATCTGTTTCTAGTGTCACACTACTACAACTGAAGCCCTACAGTCATGCAATATTGAAAAATATTAACTTAAAAATAATAGCTATTTTTTAAAAATGTAATTGATATATTTGTGGTTAGGAGAATGTGACTTATTAAAGTTTTGGGTTAAATGCCAGAAAAGGATGCTAAGATTTTTGACAGTTTAAATGACATACATGTTTCTGCACATCACTGTGTCAACTTTAGAATAAGCATGGCTGCAGCCATTTTTTTCCTTCTCATTCCTAATTGTCACATAGCACGGAGGGGGGGGGGGCTGCCAGATGTTGCACTAGACAAAACAGACTTTCTCTGTTGCTTCTTTCATGGGAACCAATGAAAGACTGCAGGCTGGCTATTTCATGAAAAGCCCGCCAACAAGCTGAATGGGAAAATGTAGTTGCTTGCATAGCTTTGGGGTGGGATTTCTTAACTTTTTATTGGGGAATTGTTATACATCTCTTCAGACTTGGTTTCACTTGTGATACTCTGTACCAATAAACATGTTCTTTGAGGAATTTGCAAGCCTTGGAGTTCTGTTTTATTTGTCTCTGTTGACTGGAAACATGACACACTGTAGTAAAGGATTCCCCACACATTAATTTTAAAAGATGTGTTAAATTCAGCACAGTATCAGCATTAGATATATTTGGCATTTTATATGACCCTTCTATGTAAAAGGGAGAGTACTTTGAACATGAAAGAGCCTACTTCAGCGGAATGGATTTTTAAAATGTGCTACTTCTACTGACAGTTTTAACTTCAGAACCTGGCTCCTATTCTCTAAGGGCCTTCAAACAACTTTTTTTTCCCACTTGCTGAATTGATATACTATGTATCATAATTTTTTTTCCTTTGTTCAATCATGTCTGACTCTCAGAGACTGCCTAGACAAGTTCCTGCAGGTTTTTTGAAAAGATTTTTCAGAAGTGGTTTGCCATTTCCTCCTTCCTAAAGCTAAGGAAAAAGTGACTGGCCCAAGGTCAGCCAACTGGCTGTGTCTAAGTTGGGACTAGAATTTATGGTCTCCCAGTTTCTGGCTTTAACAAGTACACCAGTGTAGTAGTGGTTTCTATAAATCTTGTTTAAAGTAAAATATTTTACTGTAATTTTTATTACCTTACCAACTATTTGGGGGCAAATATTTTAGAAATGTCTTGTTTTTCTAAGTAGCATAGGAAGACAATATTAAACAGTATCTTATTACAGTATCAAAAGAAGACATAGTATATATTGATTTACCCACTACTTTAAATAATAGTTTTAGTTAAAATGACAAGAAATTCTGTTAAGTTCAGAAATAATGCTAAATCAAATCATGGTTTATATGCTGCAGTGATTGAGCTCACACAGTTACATAGTATGAAATTAAGATATTGAGTCAACTGCCATACTCTGCCTAGTTTAAGATACCATTACTGTAATTTAGAAATCTCTAAAAGCTTATCTGAAGAAAAGCAATTTTCTATCTTGGCCATGAAAGTCACCTGGATGACTTTGGGCTAGTTACTCTCAGCCCAACCTATCTCACAATAGGAGAAGGAAAATGTGCTGGATATGTTCACTGCCTTGAGTTATTTTAAAAATAATAAAGGCAGCATACAAGTAAACAAACAAAAATTGCAATGTTTCAAAAAGCTTGTGTACAGTACTGGCTTCTCTGGAAAAAGAATTGAAAGCACTAAAGTCACAACTGAAAAGGCCTATTACAGGTAATCCTTAACATGCGACCACAACTGAGCCCAAAATATATGTTGCTAAGTAAGAAATATGTTAAGTGAGTTTTGTCCCGTTTTATGACTTTTCTTGCCACAGCTGTTAAGTGAATCTCTGAAGCTGTTAAATTAGTAACACGGTTGTTAAGTAAATCTGGCTTCCCCACTGACTTTGCTTGCAGGAAGGTTGCAAAAGGTGATCACACATGACCCCGGGACACTGCAGCCATCATTAATGTGAGTTGGTTGCCAAGCATCCGAATGTAAATCATGTGACCACGGGGGATGCTGCAACAGTCATAAGTATGAAAAATGGTCGTCATGTCACTTTTTTCAGTGCCATTGTAATTTCCAATGATCACTAAGTGAACTGTTCTAAGTCGAAGATTACCTATACTTCCTCTTCAGATGCGGTCCATGAATGGGCAACACCCCTCACCCCTCTGAAACATTTAAGTACTGATATATGGATATATAGTAGGCAGCAGTGCATAACTGATGTTGGATTATCTGAAGACCTAGTTACTATAAAAGATCATCAGGGAATCCAAAGATCTCGGCGTATTTGAAAGACCATTCGCAACAGAGATATATCATGGAATGGAAAAAAATGGATTGATTACATCCAGAATAAGTATGGGACTAAAAAGTTTCATTTAGCATTTGAATAAGTATTGATGTGTTTATATTGCTTGTAGTCATTTTATAGAGCTAAAGTGCGATAGACTTAATAGTTTATTGTTGTTAGCATATGGTAGTTTATGATTGTTTTTTACTTTTATACCTTGTATTTAGCTCTGGGAAGTCGGGAAGGGGAGGGGGGGAGGGTTGGGCTGGGCTGGGAAGGGGGGCTGGGGGAGGGGAGGGGTTGTTTTGTTAAAGATAAAATGTATTGCAAAACTTTTTAATAAAAAAAAGATCATCAGGGAATCCTAAATACTACATTGGAAAGAAAAAAAATCCCATATCCATTTAATTGCCAAGAACACAACATATACATAGAATGTTATTGCCAGGAATTGAACCCGATATGAGGAAACCTTAATATATACTTACAAACAGAAAAAAATACAAGAAAAAAATTACTAAAATGTTTACTGTGTTACAGCTGCAATATACTAATCTTACAGAACAGTAACAGATTTGGAAGGGACCTTGCATGCCATCTAGTCCCACCCCACGCTCACGCAGGAGACCTATACTATTTCTGACAACTATTTCTGTCCAGTCTCTTCTTAAAAGCCTCCAGTGATGGGGCACCCACAACTTACAAAGGTAATTTGTACTGAAATGTAAAATCCAATGCAGTAAGCTAGAATCCTGAGAATATGTACATGGCTTTCAAGTATTTGCCTGCACTAACATAGAAGTGAGTTAGAGCAGAGCTCCCCAACCTTTTGGGCACCCGAGACCGGTTCCATGGAGAAAGGTTTTTCCACGGACCGGAGAGTGCATAGTTTTCTATGCTGTCTGCATCCCATGGATGGGGCTTTGCTTCTTTGTGTGGACCTGTTGCTGGCATGCTGTGGCCCAGTACTGGTCCACAGACTGGGGGTTGGGGACCCCTGAGTTAGAGAATTGGATGTGCAGACAGTATCTCTGTCCCTAGCACCTCTATGCACATTCAGCATAGAGCTATCAAAGCTATCAATAGAGATAGTCCTCGATTATGATCACAATTGAGCCCAAAATTTCTATTGTTAAGTGAGACAGTTGTGAAGTGAATTTTGCCCATTTTACGTCCTTGCCACAGTTGCTAAATGAATCATTATGGCTGTTAAGTTAGAAACATGATTGTTAATGAATCTGGCTTCCCCACTGACTTTGCTTGTCAGGTCGCAAAAGGTGATCACATAACTTTGGGACAGTGCAACTGTCATAGATATGAATTTTGATCACATGACCACAGGGATGCTGCAATGGTCATAAATGTGAAAAAGGGTCACGTTACTTTTTCCAATGCCATTGTAACTTTGAACGGTCATTAAATTAACTGTACTTACAATAGCCATAGGTCTGTAAGCACATTAATTCAAGAATGTTTTCAGCACCTGTTCAGATCTTTCTGTTAATTGTTTCCTGAATTAAGACTGTTGTGTAATTCTGCTTTTAGCAGAAGTGAATACTTAGGGGGGGAAAACAAACTGTAGAAAACTACAGAAATCTCTGTAAATGGATAGTAATTAAACACTGGACAGATTAGGCAGCAAAACTGGTAAGTAATTTAAAAACACTTTTCTATAGCTTTTCCTCCAAGTTCCCATGGATTCCTTGTATTTCAAGAGTTTATCTTGAAATTATAGAACTTACACCATACATTGCACTTTCTTCTATATATCCATCTATCTTTGAGTTTCCTCTTCCCAATTCAGAATGTTTTCCCTCTTGACTTACTTACAAATTATCATTTAGTGAAAGCAATAGTTACAATATTTGTAGCATATTCATCTTTTGGAAATGAAAATCAATTTAATTAATGAAGATTGTAATCTAATTAAGGAATGTTGTATATCTTTACACCAAAATAATACAGTGCTCCAGAACAAAAAAATCATCTTAACAATGTATTAATGCTTACAATTTAGTTTCATTTGTTTTCTCTTTTACAATGAATTCCTTGTATTTAATTTGTGCATATAAAGATTTCATGCTGCCGATGAAATTTATTTAAACTATATTTTTTTGAAAATTGATCTAAATATTAAATAGCTAATGAAAGATCATTAATGTTCAAGAATGAAGAAGAGTTAATCCTGTTTAAGTCAACAACAGTATTTGCTAATACTATCTCTATTTTTAAAATGCTAGTATTGTTATTTATTTTCATTCTTTGGCTAGAACTAACATAGAACTTTTATGTTGTTGACCTGAAATAATATATTGTATATATTATTTACTATTAATAGGGTTATTTTTCTGACAGTTCTAGCTTTCCAAAATGAACAGTAATAGAGAATAACAAAATTGGCATTTTATGTCCACAACCTATTTTCTGAAAGCCCTGGAGCAAAAAGCTGGGCTGGATATTTGTTTGGTTAATAACTTTAAACTATCACAAGAATGATATATTGATTTGATATTTCCATTGTTTTCAGTTTTCCATTAGTCATTCTTGCTGCAGAATTTGAATAAAAGATTTATACAAATGTACAAGATTGTTGAAATATTTAAGATTTCATGCTGGATGAGATATTGTTCTGAAATCAGGGCCCAACGGTCATATTTAAACATTGTGAGAAAAGGCTACTTAGCAGAGAATATTTCAGGTAAGGAAGAATTCTAATGAACTTTAACTAAATAAGCAGCAATACCTTACAATGTGCTTGTCAAGGTTCCGATCAGTAAGACTAAATAAATCAGAACTCCGAGGCAGGAAAATTCCTCAAAGAATATGTTTATTGGATACATAATATTGGCACATTTAAAACTGAAACCAGATCTAAATTTTCCTTCCAAGAATCAAAGTATTACAATGTAACAATTTCCACCCCTCTATTCATACTACCCAATAGAACACCTTGGTGGGCTTTCTGAGTTAATGATCCCCCTCCTTTCCCCCAGCATGGGAATGACCTTGGTTCCCACAAGAGTTGCTCATGTTTAGACCACCAGAAATAACATCTTTCGTCTCCCCTTCTTGTGGCAACCTAAAATGAGCCAGGTTTGTTGTAGAGTTGAAAGTGCTACTGATGTCACTAGCCATCATCCTGTGGGATACTCTAAAATGAGAGACAGAACAAGAATGCAGGACAAAATGGGTAAGGAATTGATAGGGGAACACCCATCTGCTTTGGACCAAATGGTTTACATCCCAAGATACTGAAGGAACTGGCAAATGTGCTCTAGGGACTACTGAATTAAATCTTGTAGAGCTCCTGGGACTAGAAAAGAGCTGATATGATTTCAATATTCAAAAAAAGGGCAAAGAAAGTGGATCCAGGAAACTACAGACCTATCAGCTTGACATTACTACTGGGAAAATCTTGGAAAAGATGATCAAGCAGTGGATTTGTAAGCATTGAGAAATGAACAAGGTGATTACTAGAAGCCAGTATGGATTAGTTAAAAACAGATCATGGCAGACAATCTTATTGCCTTCTTTGGTAACAAGTAAATTAGTGGATCATGGAAATGCTGTAGATATAGCATTTGAACTTCAATAAGGCATTTGACAAAGTAGACCACAGCCTACTTCTTGGTAAGATAGAACAAGATATGAGAAACAGCATAATGACCAAATGGATTTGCGGTTGGCTGACCAACTTCATTCAGTGCATAGTCCTCAATAGAGTTAGATGAATGTGGAGGGGAGCATGCAGTGGGATAGCTCAAGCTTCTGTCTTGGGCCCAATGCTTTTCAACATTTTCATAAATGCTCTAGATGAGGAAATAGAAGAGGAATTCATTATTCCTCAATATCAAACTAGGGGGGAATGCCAACACTTGGCAAGGAAAAGGTTCTAAGTATGCTGGTAAAAAACCATTTTAATATGAGTTAACATTGTACTGCAGCTGCCCAAAATGCCAATGCAGTTCTAGGCTGCATCAACAGAAGGATAGCATCAAAGGAAATGATAGTACCTCTTTATAGTTCACTAGTGAGATCACGGCTGGAATACTGTTCTGGTCACCACGATTCAAAAAAGATGCTGAGCCCTAGCAAGTGCAAAGAAAAGCAACAAACATGATAAAAGAGTCTATAGGCTAAATCACATGATAAACGACTAAAGGAACTAGATATGCTTAGCCTAATGAAGAGAAAGCTTAGGGGACACATGATAGCAATCTTCTAATACTTGAAGGGCTGTTATAGGGAAGAGGCCATTGATTTATTCTCCAGGACAAGAAGGAATGGAATCTCTCATCAGAGATTCAATAAATAAAGAGGAATTTTCTGACAGTAAAACAATCAGTGGAATGGCTTGCCCCCAGAATTGTATCATTGTTAGTTTTCAAGAAAAGTTTGGATAACCACTTGTCTGGTATGGTATAAGGACTTCTGTCTTGGGAGGGGGCTGCACTAAAATACCTCAAAGGTCCTTTCCAGTCTCATAATTTTATAATTATGAGCAGGGATGGTAGGAATCAAGACATCCTTCCACTTTTGTACTTAGAGCAGTGGTGGCGAACTTATGGCACAGGTGCCAGAGGCGGCACTCATAGCCCTCCCTGTGGGCACCCGCACCATGCCTCGGAGGTGGCAACTGTCCCTCTTCAACCAGCTGCCCCCTGCAGGTGTCCCTGCCCATGAGTGACATTGAGGTGACCACACCCACCTTGTCCACACCCACCCAATCTTCCATGACCACCACAGCCACAGCCACACCCACCCACACCCACCCACGCCCACCTGGCACCTAGTGATAAATAAGTGGGCTTTGGGTTGCAGTTTGGGCACTCAGTCTCTAAAAGGTTCACCGTCACTGACCTAGAGCAATCTTGCTGCCGTCACCCTATATAAAATCAGAGTTCCAATTTTTTTTCCCAGTTCTCTTTCCATTAAGCCCAGAAGGAAAGTTTCTGGTTTAATCTTTATGTTCACTTTAAGATTTTTCTCCATTAATATATGAATCCTACTCCAGTATTTCTTTGCTTTATCCCATGTCTACCATAAATGATACAAAGTCCCTTCTTTACATTTACATTTCCAACATTCATTTGAAATACTTTTATACATTCTAGAATCTAGATAACTTATCTGGTGTTAGATACCAGAGATACATCATTTTGTAAAAATTTTCTTTTAGGTTATAATTTAATGAGAATTTTAAGCCTTTTATCCATATATTCTCCCATTGTTCAAACATCACATTATACCCAAAATTCCTTATCCACTAGATCATACAGTGTTTTTCATGTTCATTTTCCAAATTCAATTTTAATAACATTTTATAGACTTTGGCAATTATATGATCATCACTACCAATTCATTTTACAAAACTTATGAAAGCAGTCTGTGAAGCTATCTGGAGGATCTCAACTTAAAATATTCCAGAAAAAGAACTTTTAATTATTTCTGACCTCAAATTACAAGAGATGTCTCTCATAATACTCCTCAGAAGCTTTTAAATATTCTTTCACTGATTTAGGAACAGATATTATTCTGAAACCAAAAAAGTGACACAGAAATAAAATAAAAATACAGCCATTACACAGGAATCCTTGATATATGTAACCTTTTAGAAAACACGCTATACCTGTCTGTACAACATTAATTTCACTATCTCCAATATATATTTAGTCTCAATTTTAATTATTTTTCTTTCTAATACCCAATAACTTTGTTTGTAAAGCAATTTCTAGAATTAGATGTCTTGGAAGACAGAAACTGCTTTCTGAACAAACAAATGAACAATACTGCCATATCACTGAAGAGAGATTTATTATATTAGTAACATTCCTGAAAACCAGCACACTCTCAATTTTTTCAGCACACATTCTACTTTATTTCTACCCTAAATCCAGTTTATAGTAAACATATTTGACTGCAAGTTAAACCCAGTTTTGGAGATTTAAATATCAGCCCCAATGTAAATTTGGCAGGTTTGTTGTATTTAGCCCCAAATTAAAAAAACCTCTGATGTGAACCATGTTTCAAAGCTACTTCAAACAAGGAAGAATCAAAGAGCAATACAGGTAAACCTTGAGTTATGAATGTAATGATGCCTGCCCATTCCATTCATATTCAAGGACTCATAGGAGTGAATCTCACACCTTGAACATGATCACTCCCTTTTGCCCATGCATTTGCTAATTAAATGTGTGGCTCGTTAAGTGTATATGAGATATCTCAAGGTGGGGAAGCCATGGGAGCCCTAGTGATGGAACAGGCCACCTGCTTCAGACCACCCAAGGCCTCCCCCAACACACTAAGATACCTCATTCTCCCCACAATTGCTTCCCCCCCTATCCTGTCATGCTGGGTCACTTATCTTGCAAAGATCTAGAGAGCTGTCTCCTCTCAAGCTGTCTCCTCTCCAGCCTCTCTGCTGCACAAGATCACAGTGCTGAGAAGCTTCAGCTTTTGGCACTCAAAGTATTTCCAAGCAGAGTGGACAATTTGAGGCAGTGAAATTATTGTGTAGTGGGTTCTGGACCACATGGCAGACAGCAGGCAGATGAGTACAGCATCAGCTCTTTATTGTGGGTAGTACTGAACTGAACAAAGGGGGTTACCTGTACCCCTTATTTACCTTGCCAGGTACACTCTCGGCCAATCTGTTCATCCGAATCTCCCACCGAAAGCTAACCAGCCAATACGGTAACGGTACAGCACCACCTGGTGGTATTTGCCGAGCTGTAGCTTAAACCCCATACATAACACCCCTTCCCCCTTAAAAGAACAAACAATATATCTAATTCAAAACATCATGCATAATATTTTCCTGTAGTTACAAACAAAGGTTAATGGCACCCCTGACTTGACTCTAGGCCTGTCCCCCATCAAGATTGAACATAATCTGTGAGATAAGCAGGTGGTCTGTGAGCTCTGGAAGACCGCCTCAGAGTTTGCCCTTCATCTGGGAAAGCAGAGTCAATGGTTGAGTCCTGGCTCAGAGTTCCTGGTTGACCCATTCCAGGGTCCGTCCTTGCAGCCATGCTGTCATGATAGTCCAGGGCCTGTTGTTGTAAGGACCGGCTCTCCTCCCATCCTGTTGTTATCAGTTGTTGGGGTTGATCGAACTGTGACTTTTCAGGAACTTGCTTTCTGATTTGATCTATGTGTAGGACAAGGGCCCAGTCCTGTCAACCACCACCCCTGGAATCCATGCATGTCCCGGTCCATAGTTCCATGCCCAAACCAGGTCATTGGTGAGAAGTTCTCTAGAGAGCTTGGGTTGCTCAGTCTCCGCCACCACTCTGTCGGGGTGTAACCTGTCCAATTTGGTGATGAGGCGCCGGCCCCAATGAAGTTCCGCTGGGCTCTTCCCCATGGCCGTGCAAGGTGTGGTGTGTTGTACTAACAGGAATTGTGCCAACCTTTGATGCCAGTCGCCACTGATGATGCGCCTCAATGCATCCTTGTTTGTTCATACCATGCGTTCTGCTACGGATGTTGGTCGACGGGTGGAAGGGCGCAGCTGTGACATGCCTAATCAAGTTGGCTCTGGTGAATGCCTGGAATTCAGCAGAGGTGAATTGAGGCCCATTGTCTGAGACCAATACGTCAGGGAGGCCATGTGTGGCAAAGAGCCCCCTGAGCACTTGGATAGTTTTCGCCGTAGTCATGCTATTGACTGGTATCACCTCTAGCCATTTGGAATGGCTGTCTACCACCACTAGGAACAGCTGGCCTTGGAAAGGACCAGCGTAATCAATGTGGACTCTGGACCAAGGGGTGTGTTCGGTCCTGTGGATGCTGCTTCGATAGAAGGGAATTGGAGGAAGATGCTCTTCTCCTCCTTCCCTAGTGACTTCAGCTAGTGATTTCAGCTAGTGATTTCAGCTCTGAGTGAAGCAGCATCCCACCTTCATCGCCACTATTGTGTAGTGGGTTCTGGACCGCATGGCAGACAGCAGGCAGATGAGTACAGCATCAGCTCTTTATTGTGGGTAGTACTGAACTGAACAAAGGGGGTTATCTGTACCCCTTATATACCTTGCCAGGTACGCTCTCAGCCAATCCGTTCATCCGAATCTCCCTCTGAAAGCTAACCAGCCAGTACGGTAGCGGTACAGCGCCACCTGGTGGTATTTGCCGAGCTGTAGCTTAAATCCCCCCCTTCATGGATTACTGCCTTGTCGTGGCGAAGGGGCTTGCGTAATTCAATGAAGCTATGAGCTATGCCGTGCAGGGCCACCCAAGACGGAAAGGTCATAGCAGAGAGTTCTGACAAAACGTGATCCACTGGAGAAGGAAATGGCAAACCACTCCAGTATCTTTGCCATGAAAACCCTATGGACAGTACCAAAAGGCAAAACGATATGACGCTGGAAGATGAGCCCCTCAGGTCGGAAGGCGTCCAATATGCTACTGGGGAAGAGCAGAGGGCTAGTACTAGTAGCGCCAGAAAGAATGAAGCGACTGGGCCAAAGCCGAAAGGACGCTCAGCTGTGGATATGTCTGGTGGTGAAAGGAAAGTCCGATGCTGTAAAGATTCTTTCTCCATAGGAACCTGGAATGTAAGATCCATGAATCAAGGAAAGCTGGACGTGGTCAAACAAGAGATGACAAGACTAGACATCGACATCTTAGGTATCAGCGAACTAAAATGGACAGGAATGGGTGAATTTAATTCAGAGGACCATCAGGTATACTACTGCGGGCAAGAATCCCTCAGAAGAAATAGAGTAGCCTTCATAGTCAATAAAAAAGTAGGAAAAGCAATACTGGGATATAACCCTCAAAATGACAGAATGATCTCAGTTCGAATCCAAGGCAAACCATTCAATATCACAGTAGTCCAAGTCTATGCCCCAACCACCAGTGCTGAAGAGGATGAAATTGACCGGTTCTATGAAGCCCTACAGCACCTTATAGAACTAACACCCAAAAATGATGTCCTTATCATCATGGGAGATTGGAATGCTAAAGTAGGAAGCCAAAAGATAACTGGAATAACAGGCAAGTTTGGCCTTGGAGTACAAAATGAAGCAGGGCACAGGCTGATAGAATTTTGTCAAGAGAATACGATGGTCATAGCAAACACTCTTTTCCAACAACCCAAGAGACGGCTTTACACATGGACATCACCAGACGGTCAACACAGAAATCAGATTGACTATATGCTCTGCAGCCAAAGATGGAGAAGCTCTATACAGTCAGTAAAAACAAGACCAGGAGCTGACTGTGGCTCAGACCATGAGCTTCTTGTTGCAAAGTTTAGGCTTAAATTAAAGAAAGTAGGGAAAAGCGCTAGGCCAGTCAGGTATGAATTAAATCATATCCCTGTTGAATATACAGTAGAGGTGACAAATAGATTTAAAGAATTAGATCTAATAGACAGAGTGCCTGAAGAACTATGGACAGAGGTTCGCAACATTGTACAACAGGTAGCAACCAAAACCATCCCAAAGAAAAAGAAATGCAAGAAAGCAAAATGGCTGTCTGAGGAAGCTTTGCAAATAGCTGAGGAAAGGAGGGAAGTGAAAGGCAAGGGAGAAAAAGAAAGATACGCCCAGTTAAATGCAGAATTCCAAAGAATAGCTAGAAGAGATAAGAATGCCTTCTTAAATGAACAATGCAAAGAAATAGAAGAAAACAATAGAATAGGGAGGACCAGAGATCTTTTCAAGAAAATTGGAGAGATGAAGGGAACGTTTCATGCAAAAATGGGCATGATAAAGGACCAAAATGGCAGGGACCTAACAGAGGCAGAAGAGATTAAGAAGAGGTGGCAAAATTACACAGAAGAACTATACAAGAATGAGCTTAATGTCCCTGATAATCACAGTGAGGTGGTCACTGACCTCGAGCCAGACATCCTAGAATGTGAAGTGAAGTGGGCCTTAGAAAAGCTGAGCAACAACAAAGCTAGTGGAGGTGACAGTATTCCAGCTGAGCTATTCAAAATCTTAAAAGACGATGCAGTAAAAGTGCTACACTCAATTTGCCAGCAAATTTGGAAAACTCAACAGTGGCCACAGGATTGGAAAAGATCAGTTTACATTCCAATTCCAAAGAAAGGCAGTGCCAAAGAATGTTCAAACTATCGCACCATTGCACTCATTTCTCATGCTAGTAAAGTTATGCTTAAAATTCTACAAGCTAGACTCCAGCAGTATGTGGATCGAGAATTACCAGAAGTACAGGCAGGATTTCGAAGAGGCAGAGGAACTAGAGATCAAATTGCTAACATACGCTGGATCATGGAGAAAGCTAGAGAGTTCCAGAAAAACATTTACTTCTGCTTCATTGACTATGCTAAAGCCTTTGATTGTGTAGATCATAACAAACTGTGGCAAGTCCTTAAAGAGATGGGTATACCAGACCATCTTATTTGTCTCTTGAGAAACCTATATGTGGGCCAAGAAGCAACAGTGAGAACTGGACACGGAACCACTGATTGGTTCAAAATTGGGAAAGGAGTCCGGCAAGGCTGTATACTGTCGCCTTGCCTATTTAACTTATATGCAGAGCACATCATGAGAAAGGCAGGGCTAGATGAATCAAAAGTTGGAATTAAGATTGCCGGAAGAAACATCAACAACCTAAGATATGCAGATGATACCACTCTAATGGCAGAAAGTGAAGAGGAACTAAAGAGCCTCTTGTTGCGAGTGAAGAAGGAGAGTGCAAAACTTGGGTTGAAACTAAACATTAAGAAAACCAAGATCATGGCATCTGGCCCTCTCAATTCCTGGCAAATAGATGGGGAAGAAATGGAGGTAGTGACAGATTTTTATTTTCCTGGGCTCCAAGATCACTGCAGATGGGGACTGTAGCCAAGAAATTAAAAGACGCTTGCTCCTGGGGAGGAAAGCCATGGCAAATCTAGACAGCACACTAAAAAGCAGAGACATCACCCTGTCAACAAAAGTGCGTATAGTCAAGGCTATGGTCTTCCCAGTTGCAATGTATGGCAGTGAAAGCTGGACCATAAGAAAGGCTGAGCGCCAAAGAATTGATGCCTTTGAACTATGGTGCTGGAGAAGACTCCTGCGAGTCCCTTGGACTGCAAGGCGATCAAACCGGTCAGTCCTAGAGGAGATCAACCCTGACTGCTCTTTAGAAGGCCAGATCCTGAAGCTAAAACTCAAATACTTTGGCCACCTAATGAGAAGGAAGGACTCACTGGAGAAGAGCCTAATGCTGGGAAAGATTGAGGGCAATAGAAGAAGGGGACGACAGAGAATGAGGTGGCTGGATGGAGTCACTGAAGCATTAGGCATGAGCTTAAATGGACTCCAGAAGATGGTAGAGGACAGGAAGGCCTGGAGGAACATTGTCCATAGGGTCGCGATGGGTCGGACACGACTTCGCAACTAACAACAACAACAAGCTTAAATCCCATACATAACAGAAATCACTGCTGCAAAGTATTCACTCAGCTTGCAAATACTTTGGGCGCTGAAATTGGAAGCTTCTCAGCGTTGAATATTGCATGACTTCAGTTGCAAGATTACAGTGCTGAGAAGCTTCCAGTCTCCATGCGTCTCCCCCCCGCCTCCATTTTCAACAGCAAAGGCCTTGACAAAAAGCCTTTGCAGCCGAAAACAGATCTCGGCACTGATGCGGATGTTGCTCCTGGCCTCCATTTTGGGAAGCAAATGCTTGTCCTCAAGGCCTTTGCAGCTGAAAAAGGAGCTTGCATTGACATGCACCTTGTCCCTGATCTCCTTTTTACTGGCAGAGGCCTTTCCTGAAGTCCTCTGCTGCCAAGAACGGAGCCCTAGGGTAATACGCGTGTTGCCCCCTGCCTCTTTTTCACCAGCAGAGGCCTTTCCTGAAGTCCTCTGCTGCCAAGAACGGAGCCCTAGGGTAATACGCGTGTTGCCCCCTGCCTCTTTTTCACCAGCAGAGGCCTTTTCTGAAGTCCTCTGCCGGCAAAAATGGAGGCTGGGGTGATGCACGTGTCAACCTGTGACTTTGTTCTCGGCGGCAGAGGCTTTTTAGGAAAGACGGCAAAAGGCTTTGCAAACAGAGGGAAGGCTTCGATGTTTCAGGCCTTCTCTCCATTTGCAAAGCTTTTTGCTGCAGATCTTGTCCAGGCCTCCCATTTGCAAACAACAGAGACCTAAAGTACCATGGGATCATGCAAGATCTCGCACTACTGATCTTGCATGATCTTGTGGTACTTTAGGCCTCCATTCTCTGTGAACACACCAAAAGCTGGAAGCAGTGAAACAGATCAAGAAAGCGAAAGCTCTCTAGATCTTCGCAAAGTGAGTATCCATAGGCCTAGTGCCTATGGAGACCTGGCACGGGGGGGAGGGAATAGCCAGGGTGAACATTGCAGTGCCTTTGCAGTCGTTTGTAAGGATTAATGACTGCTGTGCTCCTACAACATTTGCAATTTTGGAACTTTTTCGTAAACACTAGGGGGTGCCTAACTTCGAATGTTCACTAAGGGAACATTCGTAACTCAGGGATTACCAGCACTGAGATAAATGCTTGACTGTATCAAGACATTTACCTCTGGCAAGTTGAAATTCACACACTCCTTGTAAACTAGGAGTCTCAGACAGGAATTTGGGTGACAACCCTTGTTTATTAACTGCTTTCAGAAGTTTGTAGGCAAAGGGAAGCATTAATTAAATCTTGGAATCACATCTTACACAAAGTCATGGATTGTTGAGAAGACATAGAGGTATGATTTGTAAACTCCAACAGCTGAATTTGCAGATAATGTTAAATGTAAAACAAAGCAAATCACGTAATGTCTTTGCATAATGTGGGAAGCCAGCAACGTTTGCCATTTTATAATGTTGTCTCTGAATATCTACAAGGTGTGATCAGTTCTCACATAGAAAAAGTTTAGGGGATCTAAGGAACCATTTAATCTGCTTCTAGTATAGTATGCACAACCTGAACAACATGACAGGACTTAATATGTTGCTTGACTCTTTGATATAAATGAAAATAATGTGTGACTGAAAAGAAATTAGCCTTTCAATCTCATTCCTCCATTTTCTGTGAAATAAATCCTTTATTTAAGTACTTTTAACTCTATTCTATGGCATTTAAAGAAATTTATTCGGGGAAATGGGAATGTGTATTAAATGACCTACATCACAAAATTATTGTGTCCATGACTGAGTTGCACTTTGCAGAGTTTCAGACAAAAAATGCTACTTTGCAAATATTCAGCATTTCAACACCTTCAATAAAGCCAGATGCTTAAGAGTACACACATTCATGCCAATTTGGAAAAAATAATAATAAATGAATAGGAATGAGTGAGATTAGCATTCTAGACTTAGAACTGTCTAATATTTGCCCTGTTACCTAGAGTCTGGAACCAATTTGTTAGGTAACCAAGAAGTCAAAGTCAGTTTTGATACTGGGTACTAAGGAGAAAGCTGCTAAGTATCACTTTTCAAGGCACACTTTACTAAGAATGGTAATTTTATTTCATAATTAGCTGGTGACAAACATCACAAAATCCATCAGAGCAGAAGACTTTTTTATACACAATATCTGTTTCAGTTAGCTAGAAATCATTAAGTATCCTCATTGTCTTCTTTCACCAGCAGACATGTTTTATTTGACTTTTTTCTACCAACTGCTACAAAAACATTTGACAGATCATACAATGCATCTAAAATTAAGTATTGATCCCAGATTTCTGCTGCTGCAGGGTTTTATAATATTAAAGTCACTGGCACAGCTTCTACAGATTCCAATAGTAATATATCTTAACTAACATTTGCAGGCTACTATTCAAGCAAAAAAATGCAAGTAGAAAAATAGGGACCACTATGGTGGGAAGGTAACAGTGTTCCATGCGCCTTTGGCGTCTAGTCATGCTGGCCACATGAACATGGAGACATCCTTGGACAAGCGCTGGCTCTTCGGCTTTGAAACAGAGATGAGCACCGGCCCCTAGAGTTGGAAACGACTAGCACACATGTGCGGGGGAAACTTTACCTTTACTTTATTCAAGCAATATGGTTCATAAACCTAAACTGCCAAATCTTATTAGCATATACTACAGCAGGAGTATCAAACTGCCGGCCCACGGGCTGGACGTGTCATCTGGAAGCTGCGCTCACTCCATTGTTAGCAATGGCAAAACCGTCCTGATACGTTGCGCGACGTTATGTGATGTCGCAAGTTTGACATGTCTGTACTACAGCAATCTACAATCATAACTTAACATTGAAGCAAATACATACATGTTGAATACATGTAAATTCAGCCACATTAAATCCAACGTAAGCAATAAACAGTAAAATGATCGGTCTTCTCTATTCTAATGATAAATTCCCAATTTACTTTTTTTATTACAAGAAAAGGAGACCCAGTTAATAAAAATGCATTATAAATTAATTTAGAAACCTAAAATATTATTGAATATAACACTGTCTACCAAAACTAGGAACAAATGTTAATAGTTATGCTTCTTACAGAAATTAATTATACACTCTTGTAAAATGTAACTAACATGAAGCAAAGTAAGTGGCAAATACTAGGTGCGCAACCTGGAATGCATTAAGCCAGGGCTTTTCAATTAGTGGTACGTGTACCCTGGTGGTAGGTACTTCAGCACCTGGCAGGTGGTACGTGTACAACAGGTTGAAAAGCACTGTAAAAAAAAGTGTGAAAAAGGTGTAAAAGTCGATGCGCTGAAGTGGCAGCAGCACTACAGAGGCCTGGGGGAGAGTCAGCCAGAGCTGTGGTTTTGCCAGGGCTCTGCAAGGAGTCCAGGATCTGTACGTGCGGCTCCAGCTGATCGGCGCTTCCTGCAGCCTGAGAGGGTGGCTGGCAGCCACACGCGGTCTTCAGGTAGAGAATCAGCTGGAGCTGCAGTGTTGCTGGGGCTCTCCTGAGAGTCCAGGATTGGCATACTCAGCTCCAGCTGATCGGTGTGGGGAGGAGTGGGGAGAGAGGAGAGGGTATAAAAGGAGGAAGGGGGAAGAGAAGACAGGTTATAAAAGAAGGAGGGAGGAGAGGATATAAAAGGAGGAGAGGGAGAGGAGAGAATATAAAAGGAGTAAAATTGGTACTTTTTTCCTTTTTTACGGTTTGTAACATTTTATTAGATTATAGAAAAAAAATATAAAAATACAAAAGCAAATAGTAGGGCAGTGGGGAGGACAAAGGGAAAGAGAAGTAAGGTGGAGAAGGGAAAAAGAAAAGGCATTGACTTCTGACTTCCTCTGTTGCAGTAGAAGGAAGCATTAACATTGAAACTCAACTTTTTACTTTTCCATCATATAAACTAGCCATTTCTATAACAACAAATCAATCTAATCAGTAAAACCCAAAATTCTCCTGCCCTTTTTTTTTAGTCATCAAGTTTTTGACACCTTGCTACTCGAATATTGTCATGTCCTAAAAGTGGTACAATCTGTGAAAAGGTTGAAAAGCCCTGCATTAAGGCATAACAATACTTTTTGTAGTTTACTCCAACATTTTGGGTACCCTTTCTTTAACCTGCATATGTTTATTTCAGTGCTATTTGGATGTTTCCTGACACAAGTTTAAATACCAGTCATGTTTAAACTACTCAGATGAAACAGTTCAATTCTGGCATTATGCAATCATTTATGCCTTAAGAAGACAATCTAGTGATGCACTAGTTATCACCTACAAGGTAAAACGGCATGCTTTTACTGAAATATTAGTCACTTTGGCAGCATGTAATATTTTACTCAGTCATTTAGTATGCTTACAGGGGTTAAAAATGTAGGCCACTTAAGCATCTTTGTTGCCAACCATATATCAGTCTATAAAATCTTTATTTAGAAATATTACAAAAAAGCAAAGCATGCCTTACAGATACCAAGGAATATTAATCAGTGCTCCTAATGCAGTCTTTAGTGACTATGTTTTCTATTTTTTTCTTCAGTTGTTTCAAAGAATTTATGGGGGCAGAAATCTCACATAAATCAGTTACAATGAAGGCAAGGTTGACCCATTTCTCTACTGAACTCCAAAAATAAAGGTTTGCTCTTTATACAAAAAAAGAACAGGGAATTGGCAATAAAACAGCAAAGATGTAACAAAAAGTACTGTTTGCAGGAAATACACATATATCTTACACATTCCCTTTGTCTAAATATACAGACACAATTTTAACTTCATTCTAGGTTTATGTTCAAATATATATACATGCATACACCCCCACAAAAACATATACCCACACACAAACACAAGCACTATATATAGAGCAAAGAAGAGTTGGTTAAGCATAAAATTAAACTTTCGAGCCAGCCACTCTGCTGCATTTTAATTTTATTGCATAATGACTAAGGAATTAAATTCAGAACACAAGATGAAATAGTCAGTTCCACAAATTATCTAGCACAAGATGGGGGAAAAAGGTGTTTCTCACACAGAACTCTTCCAAATCTGCCTGATCCTTATAATCGCCCCTCTCTTTAAGTAGCAGAACTCTTTGTTTCAGAAAAAGAAAATAAGATGATGAGGACGCTTCTATAAAAAGAGAGAGACAGAGGAGGAAGAAGACAATTTCATGCAGCATACACTATATTATCCGGGGGGGCCAAAATCGAGAGCGCGAGATAAATTCTGCAGTCTTCCACTTCTCTACCACACCAGATTAATAATTAATTAATCAATCAATCTTTCATTCTCCATCCAGATTATTCCTCTCTTCTCTCTCTCTCTCTTTTCCCAGTCTCCCCCACCCTACCGCCACGATCCTCCCAGTTTCTTGAAAGCGGCTCCACCTTTCTTTGCGTAAACGACTTCCGGCCTAGAAGGGGACTTGTAATCTACCTTTTTGTCTTCCGTCTCGTCGCTTTTCCTTTTCTCTGGCTGTTGGGCACTGCCGCCGGCGCTTTCCCTCGCCTGCCCATCCTGCGGCGTCGGCGGTTGGCAGCCTCCTGACCCGACTCGCGCTTGAGGGATGGGCTCTGACGAACATGGAGAAACTCCTTTCACTTCCATCTCCTAACCCGTCGGGCGTCCAAACCAAGCAAGTAAAAAGACTTCACGCCACGCGTTTGCCTTATGAGTCCTTAATTCCCGCCTTAAAAAGAAAAGACACGACCGGCTCACATGTTTCTTTGCGCTGAGGGGACGGGGGCGGGCTGCCACTTCACGCGTTCATCCCCGCCCTCCAATCCTCAAGACTCCAGCGCGTGTAAAGCTCCTACTGAGCGAATGCTACTCAGTTCTGGACGCTGGAGATGCGCCTTGTCTTGGCAACCAGTTCTCTTCTTTCCCCTGCTTTCGCGGGGTGATGATTATGCGGGAGTCTCAAGTTTAGATAACCTTGACCATCTATGTTAATGCTTCTTCCGTGACTGCCGGCGCCTCCTTTAATATAGTTCAACTGGAACTGCCGGAACGGATTGCCACCCCGAGAATGCCAAGAAGTTAAGCCATAACCACCCCTGGATTTCCTAAGGATGTAGATACGACCTAGGGTACGTGGCAACGAAGCGGAGCAAAAGATTCTTGACCCGACCTGGCCTGCAGAAAAGAATCCGAAGCGATCGCCCGCGCCTTCTAGATACTACTCAACCCGCGTTCTGACTTGTGTGCGCGGGCGTTCTTTTTCTCTTCCTCTGCGCGACTGGAGCTCCCTCTCCAGACAATCATGGCGCGGGCAAAACCGGAGGGAAAGCGAGAGAGTGAAAGATTGGGTGCAGGAAAAAAAAAACACCTCGATACATTTAATAAGAAATCAGATCCTCCTTGGAACTTCAGATTAGTTGTTGAATTCTTGGGGACTGGCTTTAAATAGCAGGTTTCAACTCTGCAATGTGAAGTCAGGACTTTTTCTTTTGGATAAGTACAGAAAGTGTAACTAGTCTGGCCCTACCTATATAAGGAACTGAGTTTTCCCAAACCTATTGCCTCTTCAGCAAAGGTTGTGAGGAGGCTTGGAAAGAAGAAGCAGCTTTGGGAAGAAGCTGAAATTATAAGAAGGATAATTGTGAATGAAGAAAAATATAATTGTAATAATAATTTATGAAATCTATCATTTGAAGCAGGAGAAAATGATGATGTTGGTGAACAAATCTTTTATAATAAGGAGGTCTTTCTTCCTTACCCATGAAAATGTATATACATGTCCTGTGTACATTTTAAACAAAGAGCAAAAATTTTTCCTGGCAACTAACGAACCATATAACAAATAATATATTTAGTTCATCGTATACCTGAACTGAAACGTTTGGGAGGGTGACATGTTGTGAAATTCATAACATTTTAAAGCTTACTAAAAGTTATGTCCTTAATTGCATTACTGATTAGTATTACACTTTTTGCCTATAGTCACTAACCATTTGTTTACAAAGTTAATAAACAATCTAGCAGTTTGAAAACGTGAAAATGCAAGTAGATAAATAACTACTACTTTGGTGGGAAGGTAGCAGCATTCCTTGTGCCTTGGCATATAATCATGCCATCCACTTGATCATGGAAGAGTCTTCAGACTATGCTAGTTCCCTCAGGTAAGAAACAGAGATGAGCACTGTCCACTAGAGTTGAACATGACTGGACAGGGGAAATCTTTACCTTTCTACATTGGGTTTTAATGGGTAACAATGGGCCTAATCGCAAAATGATAAGGAATGGAATGGACCTGGAAGGGACCTTGGAGGTCTTCTAGTCCAACTCCCTGCTCGAGCAGGCAAACCTATACTATTTCAGACAAGCGATGGTCTAATCCAGTGGTGGCGAACCTTTTAGAGACCGAGTGCCCAAACTGCAACCCAAAGCCCACATTTATCGCTGGGTTCCAGGTGGGCGTGGCCCACTTGATGGGTGTGGCTGTGGTGGTCATGGAAGATTGAGTGGGCGTGGCCAAGGTGGGTGTGGTCACCTCAATGTTGCTTATGGTGAGGGACACCTGTGGGGGGGTGAGCAGGGTTGGGGGAGCTCCAGGAGGTCTCTGGCAGGTGGGGCGGTAGGCAGGAGACTCATCCTGTGGGGTGAGGCGAGGCAGGGTGGGGTGCCATTGCCATGTGGCAAGGCAAGGGCTGGATCAGCTGCTGCCTGACACCATCAGCCCTTGCACACAGAGGCCAACGAGCACACGGGGGCCAATGGTGTCCGTCAGTAGCCACAGCCTGCTGGCACCTCAACAGGTGCACTCTGGGGCTCTGCAGCCCGTCGCCAGCAGTTCAAAGAAGCCGCCTCCGAGATGGATGGATGGCTAACAGCTGAGGAGGTGATGCAGTGGGTCGTGCCTGGGAAAAGGAGAGCATGTGAGGCCAGGAGGGATGGGATGGGGGGGAGGGAAACCAGCTGTGCCGGGATGCATTCAGCCACGTGGGACCCCGGCAAATTAGCAGGTGGCTGGTTGAAGCGGAACAGTTGCCACCTCCGGGGCATGGCGTGGGTGCCCACAGAGAGGGCTCTGAGTGCCACCTCTGGCACCCGTGCCATAGGTTCGCCACCACTGGTCTAATCTCTTCTTAAAGACCTCCAGTGATGGAGCACCCATGATTTTTGAAGGAAGCTGTTCCATTGCTTAATTGTCCTCACTGTTAGGAAGTTTCTCCTTAATTCTTTTTTATCAGTTTCCAAACATTGTTTCTTGTCCTGCCATCTAGTGCTTTGGAGAATAATTTGACCCCCTCTTCTTTGTGGCAGCCCCTCAAATGCTTTGATGCCTTGCTAAATATATAAAAATCAGACCAAAATCTCTTACTACCTTAAATTAAAACACATCTGATCTTGGAGGTTGAAAACTTCATAGAATAAAAACCCTGATAAGGGACATATTCCATGGTATTTGAAGACAGCAGTGCAGCTTCTAGCTCTTCAGTGTCTGCTACTTGAGGCAATGACTCCCTCCATCATAGTAAAAAAAACACAGAGAGCCCATAAGATCAGAGAGGGGCAATTAATTTTCCCAACAGGCCACATGAGAAACTGGGACTATTTTGGAGGGCCACCCCCCCCACTCTACCTCCCCTGCCACCACCCCCTGCTACCACAAGTTGGATAAGTAAAGGTAAAGGTAAAGGTTCCCCCGCACATGCGTGCTAGTCGTTACCGACTCTAGGGGCCGGTGCTCATCTCCATTTCAAAGCCAAAGAGCCAGCGCTTGTCCGAGGACGTCTCCGTGGTCATGTGGCCGGCATGACTAGACGCCAAAGGCGCACGGAATGCTGTTACCTTCCCACCGGAGTGGTCCCTATTTTTCTACTTGCATTTTTACATGCTTTCGAACTGCTAGTTTGGCAGAAGCTGGGACGAGTAACAGGCGCTCACTCTGCTACACGGCACTCGAGATTCGACCCGCCAAACTGCCGACCTTCTGATCGACAAGCTCAGCGTCCTAACCCACTGAGCCAATTTGAAGACAGCAGTGCAGCTTCTAGCTCTTCAGTGTCTGCTACTTGAGGCAATGACTCCCTCCATCATAGTAAAAAAACACAGAGAGCCCATGAGATCAGAGAGGGGCAATTAATTTTCCCAACAGGCCACATGAGAAACTGGGACTATTGTGGAGGGCCACCCCCCCCCACTCTACCTCCCCTGCCACCACCCCCTGCTACCACAAGTTGGATAGGGACACTCAAAGGGCTGGATATTGCCCAAAGGCCAATAAATGCCCAGGTATGTACAAAACCAAAATATTTTCACTTTGAGGAAGTTGAAAAAACTGAGAATGATTCTAACAAGATCATCCAATATCATTAACAGTTCAGGGGAATTTGAAGTTGAATGTTTAACTCTTAGTCAAATGTGTGACCTAGGAGAAACAAGCTGGAAGACTTTTCTTTGTACTGGTCCAAACATTTGTGATTGCAAGAGCATGCAAGTGTTTTGTTTGGAGAAACCTCCTCAAGAGCCAAAGAGTACAACAGCAAACTAGCAATATTTTCCCCTGTTTGAAACCTATTTAATTCATGAATATTTAAGCCACTATTTTTTTGTCCTAGAAAAAGAAAGATGCAAAGATAGAACAGTTCCTTTAGAAAGTAATTTCCAAAAAAAGGTAGCTAAAATGACTGTTATCAGTTAAGCTTGAATAATTAAAATGTAATGAACTTCTAAGGGACATGGTGGCTCAGTGGGTTAGGACGCTGAGCTTGTCGATCAGATGGTCAGCAGTTTGGCGGGTCGAATCCCGAGTGCCGTGTAGCAGAGTGAGCGCCTGTTACTCGTCCCAGCTTCTGCCAACCTAGCAGTTCGAAAGCACGTAAAAAATGCAAGTAGAAAAATAGGGACCACTACGGCGGGAAGGTAACAGTGTTCCGTGCGCCTTTGGCGTCTAGGCATGCCAGCCACATGACCACGGAGACGTCCTCGGACAAATGCTGGCTCTTCGGCTTTGAAACGGAGATGAGCACTGGCCCCTAGAGTCGGAAACGACTAGCACACATGTGCGGGGGAACCTTTACCTTTACCTTTACCTTTAATGAACTTCTACCATACAAAATATAATTTTCCTACCCCTCAAAAAAGATAAAGCAGAGGATTATTATTTCATCAGATTTGGACAAATTCAGAAATGAATCTGGAAGTTTTAGATAAATTTAATACATACTCAATGTAGTATTCCTCTAAAGTGAACAAGTTTCAATTTTTAATTTGAACTCTTCTAAAGCACTATTAGATTTTTGGAAATTCACAGGCTCAGAAATACATGCAAGAAATTCTGAAAAACTGATATGTTTTCCCCAGATTTATTCAAAAGGGAAATAATAGAGAAATGTAATGTGTAAATCTACTGTTGATGAATAATTTTAATAGAACCTCAATCATATTTATTCCCTGAGGAATCTATAGTAATATATTGCATAATTATTCTAAAATTTAGTGTTTCTTCCCTCCCCCCCCCCCAGGGGCTGGTCCTTTGGCAGATAAAAAGAAGCACACAAATGATTTTCACAAATAAATGAGACAAAAAAAAACAATATAGTCTTTCTCAGCCTTTACCAAACTGGTGCTTTCCTGATTTATTGTTCTACAACTTTCATCCTCTTCAAACAGCATAGCCATTCCTGGACCAAGCTATCTTTCATATTTAAGAGAAACATTTTCTTAGAAGCCATGCTCAAGTTTAAAACTAAGCACATGAATTTATGACCTAAAAGAGAGCCAACATTTATCCAAGAAATCAGTGTCAACTTTTATATTGTGTCAAAGAATGTAGAAGCCTATTTTGACCTTTTACCACCCTTCGAACAATATAAATCAATGTATCTTTCTTACAGAGTCAAACTCCTTGGGGCCTAAATCAACATCATGGCTGTAAAATTCTGGAATAGCACTGCAAACAGATGGCTTTCTTGTGCACATTCTGATGTTACTGATAATTTCCTCTGTACTATCTATTTTAAAGCAGATGACACTGATATACTTTGGAAATTCCTCATCCGTCGATTTCTGCTTCTCCAAGGGACTTTGCACAAAAACACAAATATCTGGCAGTCTAGAGTTATCATCATGTTCAAACTCTTAGGCATACAGGCCTTTTGAGATTTTGATATCAGTTTGAAACATGTTTGCAAAGCCTCCACTACATTTTTAATAGTTATGATCTAAAACATTTCTATTGTACTATGCTTTTATATAGCCACAATTTTAACACAATAGTTCAAAGCCATAATTACATTACAGAGGCAGCTTAGCTAGCTCCACTCCTCTAGTTTAATGCTGTCAACAGATTAAAAAGTAGCAGCTGCTAATTCATCTGTTTCTAAATAAAAAAAAGGGATATCTTGCAGTTCCAGTACCTTGTGTGGTTCCCCAAGTCATTTCATTGATCTGCTCTTTGCTCTTTCCCCACTTGCCTGACCCTTCCTGACTTACTGCCAATTTCCTGAAAGGACCCAATCCTGAGGTCCAAATAATTCTATAGATGTCTCAGGAGCAAAGGCCCCTTCTTATGTAAAAGATGCCATTCACTCTAAGTGCGTTTGATGTACAGACAAACCCTTGGTGAGGGAGGGTGGTTCAAAGGCTTGGACTTTTCCTGACTGAATGGCACCACTTTGTTTTGTGCCCAAGAAAATAAATGGAGATATGGAGGAAGGTGGCAAGTGGCAGGCAAGGGAGAGATGTCTACCTGAAGCAACAGCTGCTGACATGTGAACAGTAAGACGTGTAATAGCCCTTATGCTCCATTCTCTCAGAAAAATCAGGTTCTTGAAGAAAAAAAAGCTTGTGTTACAGTAACTTCTATTGAAAGTGATATGTGTTTCTTTTTAAAAAGCTGATCACCTGCTGGCCTTCATTTACCCTTGTATGGTCTATCCATCCACTCCTGTCCATTTTGCTTGGCCTGTAGCTTCCTCACTGTGAAAAGAAAAGATCATGATCACACGCTCTTGCAGAAATAGGACCTTTCAAAACAACAACAACAACAACACCAAACCTGGCAGTAATCACAACAAGAGCCTTGTTAGAGCCTTGGTGGAGCAGTGGGCTAATGCCTCCTTAAGTAACACCAGCTGCCTGCAATTAGTGCAGGTTCGCATCCCACCAGGCTCAAGGTTGACTCAGCCTTCCATCCTTCCGAGGTAGGTAAAATGAGGACCCAGATTGTTGGGGGCAATAAGCTGACTTTGTAATAATGCCGCATGGGGGGTGTATGAAAGCCCTAATAAGCAGGCATATACATAGAATGAAGGCTACTGCTAAGCTTGTAAGCCGCCCTGAGTCTTCGGAGAAGGGCGGGATATAAATGGAATAAAAAATAAAAAAATAAAAAAATAAACAAGAGGGAATCAGGAAAGTCCAAGTGGGGGGGGGAGAGCAGGGGATTATAGATACCCACAGAGATTCATGGCGAATGGTGAAAGAAACAATATCACTATGCATTTTTATCCCCAATGCAACCCTCAGCATCGTTAGGCCAAATGTGTTTGTTCATGTCAATTCAAGGTACACTGATTTTCTGTCAAAATGTGTGGCAATATTTTTCAGTGTGTCATTTCCCTGCCTGTCTCTCTATCTATTTGTATCTCGCCTTTATTATTTTTACAAATAACTCAAGATGGCAAACATATCGAACGCACCTTCTTTTCTCCCATTTTCCCCTCAACAATAACCCTGAGGGATGACTTCAACTGAGAGAGTAACTGGCCCAAGGTGATCCAGCTGGCTTTAATGGCTAAGGCATGACTAGAAGTCATTGTTTCCTGCTCTCTAGCCTGGTGCCTTAACCAGTAGACCAAACTGACTCTAACTTTTTGAGGCTGAAAATCACATGTGGCTCTATATGAAACCCCAAGGACTGCACTGCAGTAAAGGAAGGGAACACTATAAAACTCTCTAAATTAAAGAATGTGTAAATTACTTCTGTGCAATTGAAATTTCACACGTTTTATTCACATAGGTGTGGCTGTTGTAGCATCCCTTCAGTCATATGATTTCTGATCCTCCCTGCCAGTTTTCACAAGCAAAATCAATGGGGAAGCTGTTAAGGAGTCATCAGTCGCTCCTGGTCCCAGTGCTTTTTTGTCTACCTATGGTCATTCTGTTTATCTTTTTGGGTAAATAGATGTTGACTTAGAATTGAAGTTCATTTTCCACATAATTATCTCCCATAAAGGGAGATTATAAGAATAATGAACAGAATTTTAAAGATTTTCTCGGACAGAAAATATATACCAAACAGAAACTACCAATAGCATTTATATTTATTTATTAATTTTATTATACCACCCATCTTACTGATATAGTGATTCTGAGTTATTTATGTGTGAATTTATTTATTTTTATTTTATTTTAATTCCATTTATATCCCGCCCTTCTCCGAAGACTCAGGGCGGCTTACAAGCTTAGCAGTAGCCTTCATTCTATGTATATGCCTGCTTATTAGGGCTTTCACGCACACCCCAAGCGGCATTATTACAAAGTCAGCTTAATTGCCCCCAACAATCTGGCTCCTCATTTGATGAAATAGCAATGCATTTTTCCCCAGCATTATAGCATTGGTTTGTAGCAGATCTCATAAACAACAAGCAGATCCTGTTTTCAGTCAGAATGAGAATATCTGTTCACATATTATTTAAAATTGCAAATAACAATAAGTATATTTAGGAACAAGCTATATTGAATTTAGTGGGGGGTTTCTCCCTAGGTAAGTACTCTTACTAACCAAAAAGCATAAAGTACTTTATCACAGGTACCAATTCCCCCCCCCCCTCAAGTGGGCACATACTACAATGTCACCTAAATAATAAAAGGTGAAATCTCTCTTGAGAGAAATTCAATACCTGATAAGTATGTGGCTCATCCCATATCATTTTCTTGGCAATAATATGGAAATACTTTGCCATTCTCTTCTTTAGGTTTCCTGGTCTGATCCTGCCTAGCTTTTCCAAGATCAATGGAAAACATCAGCTAGATGTTGTCACCCGCTGTGACATAGTGTTTGAATGGCATGCAAATTGTATATTCTGTATATTGTATATCTGTATTGTATATACTCAGTGATGGGATTCAAATATATGAACAACCGATTCTCTTCTGCTTCCGGAAGTCCATTCTGGGCCTGGGCAACAAAAAATTAGCTACTGGTTCTGCTGAACTGGTGCGAACTGGCTGAATCCCACCACTCTATATACTGTAATGTGTGTGTGTGTGTGTGTGTGTGTTTTTCCGCCCCTCTGTCATATACGGTACTCTATATATTGGGCTCTCTCTCCCTCTTTATGCATACACAAAAGGGACGTGGTTCTGAATATAAGCCGCCCTGCTGTACAGATGAAGTTTAAATGAAAAAAAAAACACCTAATTTACCACCATTCCCATAAGCAAATGTAAAAACATTCTTCTACTATAAAAGTGAAGTGTTTGGGAGTTAAACAACTTTTTCCTTTTAAGTAAATATATTCTGCCAGTTTCTAGGCATGATTCCAAATTACAGATACTTTAGGAACAGACAATGTGCAGCTACAACAAAGAATAGGAGACTGTCGCCATTATCAGTAGCAGTATGTGGGAATCACCTTGAGGGACAGGAGGAAGAGCCACAAAGTAGTCAGTAGTTAGACAAGACAGTTGAATCGGCAAAAGGAATGGGATTATAGCAAACATTTCAGGATGGGGACTCACTGATTGGTTCCATCACAATAGTGAGGAACATGTGATATTTCTGAAACACTGTTCCCACAGCTTCATGCAACAGGCCAACAATAATGAAGTACTGAGGATTTTTGTTTAGTAATATCTGCAAAACCATTAGTTCCTACCCTATTCTATTATACTTCATGCTGAGACCTTTGTGAATCAGCTTTAATTCGCTAGCTGATATACTCACACACATATATAATTCTTCTCTGAGGTAAGTATAGACAACCTGACCCATGTGACATTTTAAAAACCTGTTGTGGGCGCTCATGGAATGTCTTTCCATTTGGTACAAGATTTTTAATTAAAATGGTTAGTTAAATTTTTTTTTAAGCAATAGGAATTAGGGTTTGGGGCCCGAGACGTTTCTGTAGTCAGATTATTGGCTATGAATTCTCTTATTCTAAGAGGTAAGTAGCTTAAATGATAATTTATGAATAGCATCACAATGTCTTATGACTAATCCCAGTACAATAATTTTCAGGTATCCGATTTGGCATGCTACCTGCTTAATATTCAGCAGAAATACTTTAGAATTCTATGTTACTTGGAAACCTTTCCTTCAGTATTCACCATCTATTCTGCATATTGTCTTGATCAGATGCCTCTATCAAAAGCATCTCAGTTAGTAACTATCACTTATTGCATGAAATAGCAACACAGTCCAATCATTGTCTTCAAAGAGAATTGGTGAGGAAAACTATAGGCATTCATTTCTAACCAGAAAGATGCCAAAATGATGATGTGTTATGACATCATAGTGCAAGCTCCACACTTTTGAGCTTGTGTTATAACATTGCACATTAAGTACATAAAGGATGGTATTTCATTTTTCTCCCATTTGCCCCTGCCCCATTGATGTCTGAGTGAAACAATAAGAAATGAGAACAGAGAAACTTGATTATAATTCTGACTAATCTTCTTGTTCTATCTGAGAGAACTAATTTTCTCTACAGAAACCATTGCATTGTAATTATTTACATTTTATACAACTCCCAAATGGGACAGAGAAAAATATAGATACTGAACTATATTAAACAACAAAGAGGATTTTCTCTCTTGGAAACCTTTCCTTCAGTATTCACCATCTATTCTGCATATTGTCTTGATCAGATGCCTCTATCAAAAGCATCTCAGTTAGTAACTATCACTTATTGCATGAAATAGCAACACAGTCCAATCATTGTCTTCAAAGAGAATTGGTGAGGAAAACTATAGGCATTCATTTCTAACCAGAAAGATGCCAAAATGATGATGTGTTATGACATCATAGTGCAAGCTCCACACTTTTGAGCTTGTGTTATAACATTGCACATTAAGTACATAAAGGATGGTATTTCATTTTTCTCCCATTTGCCCCTGCCCCATTGATGTCTGAGTGAAACAATAAGAAATGAGAACAGAGAAACTTGATTATAATTCTGACTAATCTTCTTGTTCTATCTGAGAGAACTAATTTTCTCTACAGAAACCATTGCATTGTAATTATTTACATTTTATACAACTCCCAAATGGGACAGAGAAAAATATAGATACTGAACTATATTAAACAACAAAGAGGATTTTCTCTCTTGCTGAGTTTGACCTGCAATCCATTTCTCCTTCCCTCAGCAGAAAAAAACATCTGCCATGAACATTGCTGTCTCTATTATGGATCCCTATTTTGCTCTTCTATGTGATGGAGCTGCTGTGTATTAGTAATAGCTTTTGACCCATTACAGGTCATAAAGTTAAAAAAGCTGTAATTCTTGGTACAGTTTGCTAGTAGTTTTAATCATCTGTCCATAAAGAATTATTGTGTTTAAGCTTGTATGTGTAATTTTCTACTAACAGAGCACCTTATCTCTATTGCTTTTGTTTCAAATAACTGCAGTCACTTGAGTAATAGCTGACAATTTCATAAACAAGTGAGGCTGCACTTGGAGGAGGATGTTGTAGGGAGAGCAAGAAGGCATACTACTTTCAAATATGCCTTCTATAGCTAAAGGTGGGAACACCTGAAAGACCAGGTTAGGAACAAATCATCTTGGAGAAAATATATCTATGTAGTTGCATAATCAATATTAAAGTGATGGCACCTAATCAAGCAAATCAAGCTAAAACTTGTGTGAGTCACAAGTTGGGGACAAGATTAAATCAAACCTTTTCCAGGTTGAAAGGATTAGTTGGTGACATCAGTGTTGCCTGGGGGACACTTGTCCCCATTAATGTGCCCACTGAAGTGGTACCCATCTATCTACTTGCAAGCAATCACTTTCAAACTGCTAGGCAGGCAGTGTTATGTATTGAATATATATAAAGTTGTGTTAATTCCTGCTAAAGTGAAACTAACTTAACTCCAACTACTTGTGAAACTAAAATGAAACTAACCTTTAGACGACCTTGACTGTTAACTCCAACTGTTTTGGAGGGAAACTTTGAACATTCATATTTGGGTGCATTTTTCAAGTATTGTGATTGGTTAAGGCCCTTTGGGCTCAAAGTATAAATTACAGGCAACTGCCTGCAGTTCTCCAGTTCTAGTTTGAGTCAATAAATAATGTTGTAACTATGCTGGTCTGCTCCTTGCCTACTGAAGCCCACTACTCAATAGGCAGGAGCTGGAGCAAATGACAAGAGCTCACCCTGCCAACATAAGCTTGCTAATTGTCAACCCTGCATCCTAACCATGTGAATCACCACACTCCTCAGGGAACACAAGTGAAAAACAAGGTTTGATCACCCAGGATAAGTTTCTGCTATGATTACAAATGAGAAAGCTTAGAGGCTTCCTTAACATGATGTTTAGTTACTAATTGCTACCATGGAGTTTTTTGTGATGAAAATCAAGACTACAAATTGTCCTTGACTTACAACCATAATTGGAACTAAGATTTCTACTGCTAAAGAAGGTGATTGTTAAGTGAATCGTACCCAATTTTACAATTTTTTAACCATAGTTAATCAAATCATTGCAATTCTTAAATAAATAATAACGACAACAACAACAATAATAATAATGTTGGAACCTTGGAGGTCTTCTAGTCCAAACCCCTGCTCAGGCAGAAAACTCTATACCATTTCAGACAAATGGCTGTCCAGTCTCTTCTTAAAAACTCCCTGTGTTGGAACATTCACAGCTTCTAGAGGCAGGTTGATTAATTGTTCTAACTGTCAGGAAATTTCTCCTTAGTTCTAGGTTGCTTCTTTCTTTGATTAGTTACCATGCATTGCATCTTGTCCTGCCTTAAGGTGCTTTGGAGAATAGCTTTACTCCCTCTTCTCTGTGGCATCCCCTGAGATATTGGAACACTGCCATCATGTCACCCCTCATCCTTCTCTTCATTAAACTAGACATACCCAATTCCAGCAACCATTCTTTGTATGTTTTAGCCTCCAGTCCCCTAATCATCTTTGTTGCTCTTCTCTGTATGCTTTCAAGAGTCTCAACATCTTTTTTATAATGTGGTGAAGTATTCCAAGTGTGGTCTTACCAAGGCATTGTAAAATGGAATTAAAACTTCATGTAATCTTGATTCTATTTCTCTGTTAATGCATCTTAATACTATGTTGGCTTTTTTGGCAAGTGCAGCACACTGCTGGCTCATATTTAAGTTATTGTCCCTCTAACAGTTACTACTATTAAGCAAGATACCACCTATACTTTACCTGTGCATTTGTTTTTTCTTGCCTAAATGTAGAGCCTACTTCTGAATGTAGAAGTGAATCAGCAGTCATTAAACTATCCTGACTTTGCTGTTGAAAGGTATCTGGGAAGCTTGCAAATTTCTAATTTCTTGTCTAATATAGACCATAACTTTGGTGCAAGGATGACAAATGTAATGTCATTTCTGTCCCAAGCCATCATAGGATTGTATATAGTTTGTTGACAAAGAAGTCAGAAGTTCTGGAAGAAATTAATTGCCATTGTGAATACACACATCATACAGAGTTGAAACTCATAGAAATACTTCTCAGCATTGAGTTTGATGTGTTATGCATTCACATGTGTAAATAAATGATTTATTTCTTTTGTAAAGAGATTTTTAATTCACATCTGCATCCATTACTGATAACAGATTGATATGGGTCCTTTGCAAAAACAACCATAGAAAGAGCTTTATATGCTGAGGAGAACTAGAGGCTTTATTACTTTTTTCTTCTTATGCCAAATGAGAAAAACAGCTCTTGTAGTTAATTTGAGTGTAATTCTTCCTTTTTTAGTATAGCCAGGCAGCTCATCTTCATGCATAATATTAATTGGAACTTAAATAGTAAAGATAGTCAATGGAATAGGTTGGACCAGACAACTTTTAAGCTTTCCAAATTTTATATATAAAATGTATGCTTTTTAAATCTATTTGTCTCATACAAATGATATAACTCTTACAAATATATTACAATATTGTACATCCCAGGCTTAGAAATAAAATGTTATAGCAGTAGTATTCACTCACATGTTAGAAATATGTTATAGAAAAAAGTGTGAAAATTAATTAAACAATTGAAGCATAGTACAATATCTAGATCTGGAACCTTGACTACTTCACTTAAAGTAAGAGAACTGCCTAGAAAGAGAGAAGAAAAAACACACACAAGAAATGGCATTTGGAGTTAACTGCAGGCTCCAGCATTAGCTAGAATATTAGTACAATGGAAAAAGTGCTCTGCTCTTAAAGCAAAGTATTGGAGATTACTGGCAATGTCTTACTGCTCTGCACTTTATTGATTTCTGACATGACCAGGTCAGTTTGTGCTTAAAAATAAGTAATTTCTTACAGTTCTTATGAAATCAAGTTGGTGGCTCCTTTCATTGTTCAGGTAAGGCACAGTCTAGTGCAGGGGTCAGCAACCTGAAACAGTGAAAGAGCCACTTGGAACCGGTTCCCTCACAAAAGGAAAAACTGGGAGCCGCAAAAAATGTGTGCACATGTGTGTACATGTGCACACACACAGAACAGGGTTTGACTGAAGAGTGGAGCCAAGGCGAGATATGCACCTACCCTGCATATTTGAATTGATTCGTTGAAATTTTTTTAGTCCCACTTTTTTTTTTTGGACTGCACATGGCAGAGGACTGGGAGCCGCAGGACACGGCTGAAAGAGCTACATGCGGCTCCAGAGCCACGGGTTGCAGACCTGTGGTTTAGTGGATATATTCATAGGGATGTCATAAAACTTCTCAAATGTGAATAGAGATCCTTTATTTCTTGAAGAATTTCTTTACAGTAAAATGAAAAAAAAAATCCTGTAAGGAAAAGAATGATCCTGAGATAGATTTCAGAACACTGATATCAATATCGCTGCCTTCATTACTGTCAAAATATCTTGGAAAGGCAACTCATGGAAAATCCTGACTTGCAGTAAATAAATGTTAAGAATATAGTTATTATGGGTATGTTGTTATCAATGTACATGTAATATACATTGCATGCAGGTAAGCATATGCAGCAATACATCCTTAAACTGTGATATCATTATGTTGAGCAATGATGCCTGTGATAAAAATTTAGCTGTAGGAAATGGGTTAGTCTTGTATTAACAAGCAATTTTCCCTAATCTTTGATTACCTTCTAAAAGCTCTTTCTCCCAGTGCTGGATTCAAAATACAGTGATGCCTTATCACTTCTCAGATAGTCCCCTTAAAAGGGTAAAGTTATGGGGCTACACAAATGGATCCTGACCTTGCCACTGATGCTCACAGTACTGTCATATCTGTACATTTTCACAAATTCGATAAAGATTTCTCTGCATGCAAATATCTATGAAAAGAAAATCCTGGACTAATTAGGTTCCCTCTGGAACGGAGGAGTCTCTTTCCTTTCATCAGGACGTTATGCAAGCCAGACAAAATGTATCAAAAATGAGTTCAAACATACTTTACCACATGAGGGCTCTTCTAAAAACCTGTTCATAAGAAGTGTTACCAAAGTTAGAGCAAATCAAAAATTTCCAGGAGCAAAAATTCAAAATAAAAACCAGAATACTTTGGAGAATACTAAGAGAAATTTATTTATGTATTTATATTTTGCTGTTGTAAGATTGTATATTACTGTGAATGATCTTAAAGATTTGAATGAATAATAAATAAGTGCCCTTGAGGACCACTCAGAGGCTTCAGCTGGTGCAGAATGCAACCGTGCAAGTTGTGATGGGGGTTTCCCGATACTCCCATGTAACACCTCTACTCCGTGAGCTGCATTGGCTCCCGGTTGCCCTCCGGGTGAGATTTAAGGTGCTGGTGATGACCTATAAATCCCTAAATGGCCTGGGTCCGGGATATCTGAGGGAACACCTGCTGCCAGCATCAAGTTCCCTTTGTCCAGTGCGCTCCCACAGGGAGCGTCTTCTCAGGGTTCCGCTGGTAAAAGATTGCGGATAACACCCAGGGGGAGGGCCTTCTCAGTGGGTGCACCTGCCCTCTGGAACCAGCTGCCCGTGGAGCTCAGGACTGCCCCCGACCTCTGTTCATTCTGCCGGGACCTGAAGACCTGGCTCTTCGAGCTCTCTGGCCCAGGCTGAGAATTTTAATTTTAATTTTAATTGGGGTTTTTACTTTTTTCAGGGATTGATGTAATTTTTTAATTGTTTTTAACTTTTGTATTTCTTGTTTTAAATACCCTGTAAACCGCCCTGAGTCCTTCGGGAAAGGGCGGTATATAAATCTAATAAAATAAATAAATAAATAAATAAATAAATAAATAAATAAATAAATAAATAAATAAATAAATAAAATGAAAAATAAGTAGGTAGTAATAATTTGTGGAAGTAGTTTTCACAGTTCAAATAACTTAGGCACCTCGTTACACTTTTCCTAGATAGTTTCCTCTGTAGTTGTATAAGAAAGAAGTTTAGAATATATGGGTGAAGTGATGAAAAAATATTTCTTACTTATTGAAACTTGCAGAAGGTGCACTTTCAACTATCTTAGGAATACAAACTTCCCTGCCAGCAAACTGCAGAAAGCTGATCTCCCTTCTCTATTCACAATACTTGTTATGTAAGATATATTTTACAAAGCATGTGAAAGGCCAAACTTGATATCATATTGGAATTCATAGCCAGATTGCTATGGAGATCCACCCAGTGATTCTACTCTATCAATTTCCCAGGCTGATTACCAGGTAGATTTTGTTTAAATAAATGAATGAATAAGTTATTGCAGAACACTGAATGTGTTCATATATGACATAAAAAGGAACAGAAAAATCTTAAAGTTGAATTCAGCTTCCATCAATTGCATCCTTGCAGGATTTGTTTCTTTTTGAAGTACTAAGAAATGATTCAAGGTTGTTTTTTTAATTCCCCAACCTAACCAGCATGTGATATATAATACTTAAATCAATACATCTGTCAATACATCTACATATGAGTAGATGTGTTCCTATGAAGGAAAAGTTTTGTTTTTCTTGTTTGCTTTTGATGCTTCAAATACTATTATCTGATTTATTTTCTGCTAATACTTCTTAAATAAAACTCTTGTAGACAACAATTTGTTTAATAGAATTCTTAATGTACTTCTGATTCATAAAATGGTATAATGTACTCATCTAACAGTATACAAATATGTCACAAGTGAAGAATATATACAATGTTACATGATTTGAACTCAAGAATATACTCATTTTATTTACCAACAAAATTCAAAATAACTAATTGTGGAAGAAACACATATGTATTTTGTACATGTGCTACAGATGGTATAGTTAAAATAAATGCCCAAAAGCATATTTCTTATTCTGTGCCCTAAATTTATGTTAAAAATGGAATTGAATGGAGGCAAGAATGGCAACTTTTCTAGATTGTTTAAATGAAGCATCAAAGTTGTAATCCTAATTATTAAAACAAAAATGTGATAATGCTGAATCATATGCAGACTTTTTGCTTTTTAATGATCTTTCTAAGTACACATTTTCCTAGTCAGATGTATGTGGAAGGCATATGAGACCAATTTCATGGCTCTTAGGAAATCACACTTGGATATCGTTTTTCTATTCTCTATGGTCATATGAGAAAATAGTTCCTGCTCTAGCTAGGAATAAACAGAGTTTACTGCAAATTGATGGCTCTATTGAAAACAGCCCAGTTGAAATTATATCTATGGATGTATGGTGTGATTTGTCAATGAATCTTAACAAAGAAATTCATATAATTATTTAAAATTGAGGCTTCCAATTACAACTCTTACAATATTGAATTTTCATAATGACTTCCTAAAAATTATATATAAACTGATTTGCTGGAAAGCTTCAGAAATTCAAAGTGATCTTAAAAACTCTCTAGACTGAAGTATGATTAATCTATTTTCAATAGAAAACAATATCTAAAAACATATGACACTGCTATTAACTTTCACTTGTAATATATACTGCTCAAAAAAAATAAAGGGAACACTTAAACAACACAATGTACTGTATTTAATAGTAGGATTTCTTATCTTGTATTCCCTTTATTTTTTTGAGCAGTATATATTTATACAGTAATATGGACCACATGGGATGTCAGTTTTAGCAACAAATTGTTGACCCCTTGTTAAAGTAAATCTAACTCCATGTAATATATATTATTACGTATATTAATAATTATATATATTATATATTATTGAACTGCTTTTAACACTCTTCCACTATATGTGAAAAAAGATGTCTTCTAAAGTTATAAACAGTATAACAGATTCTGTCTTATCAGTGCTACAAGCTGCCTTGGAAGTCAGCCATTAAATAATCTATTTCTTTAAATTGTTCTGTTATGCTCTCTATGCATTCTCCAGCCATGAAAGCTTTCCCATCAATTATAATACAGTCTTCTTCAGTGCTGATTTCCATTGGTCTTCTTTCTTCACTAGCTTCTAAAGAGTAGTTAAACACCTAGAGCCAAAAAAAAGACTTCATTCATATTGTGACTATATTATGTAACTTTGCAACTGTTTTCATGAAGTTAGAAAGACACACTAATTCCTACAATCAGGGCTTTTTTTCTCATCGAACGCTCAGAACGGAGTTCCGGCACCTTTTTTTGATGGAACCTTGTAGGATAGGCAAGGCGGGTTGTGTGACATGTGTGAGTTCCGGCACCTTTTTCTTTCACAAAAAAAGCACTGCCTACAATGGAAGAATTGGTGGTAAAGTTGATAAAGCTAGCATAGATGGTGAAATTGTTTCAATTAAAGAATTTATCTAGTTATGTTTCTAACTGGAAACTGCTTCTGAATTTTTTTCTAGAAACTGACAGAAAATGAAATTTTTGCTTTAGGTTTTAAGTATTAGAGTGGTTTTGTAATTATAGAAATCATTTGACATGTTGTGAAACATAAAGCAATATATTGATCTATTTTTTTCATTATTTACTGCACCAAGAACTATCGGAAGTCATTAATTTTTTCTTCTCTATATACTTTTTGCTTTTTTTATTTTTCTAATTTTAGCTTCATTTATATATTTATCTTATAATAAAAGTTAATAAAATGTATTAGTGCCGCAACACCATGTACTTGATTCAGCAAGAGATAACTCATTATATTTGTGCAGCTAATGATTTGGTTCACACTTCCTGCTAACCTATAATGTGGTTTGTCTTATTTTTTGCTAAACACCTTGCAAGATTCAGTGCATTGCAGTCTGGAAACAAGATTTAATCTAGCTAAATCTCATAGATAACAAACCATTATTTAAAAATAATTGTACTGTGAGAATATAAATGTAAATGTGAATAAAAAAACCCACAGTACAATATTCATTTGCTGAATAATCTAGCTATTTCTCGATGGAAATATGATCTTTCAACTGGAAATTCTGCATTGATCCAGATCTATTGAGATATCCAAATGAAATAAATAGGACTAATCTAAAATCATCAGTTTTAATATACTGGATAGATTGTCAAGTTTATCGTTGAAGCTCATTTTTTAATTGTTTCTTTTGCTGTTCACTTGGTCTATTATAGACACAGTCTTGTGGATTATGATCCAACTAGAATTTGTTGGAAAATAGTATAGCCGATGCAATTAATATATAAATGAACACATAAATGTATATTCATATAGCACTCTCTTTCTTTATAAATCCAGATTTGCACTGTCACATATTCCTTCTGTCCATTTAAAAACATATAAAGGTGGAAGAATAGAATTAAAATGACAGTTGTTTTTTGATTTGGCCAAAATAAAAAGAAGCTCATTTATTAGTATAATGGTATTCTACTGATAAATATTTTATTTATTCACTAAAATATATTTATTTGAAGGATACGTACTTTTATTTCTCAAATTAACAGTGAAATTATTCCTTTTCATGTGAACACTTTTTGCAAATGCATTCTAAAATCAGCCTAGCCCCATATATGCTTATTCAAACTATGTCTCATTGATTTAAATGGAATTTATTCTTAGATAAGCATGTATAGGATTTTAGCTCTATCCCCCACCGTCCCATTAGTAGCAGTTTCTGGACTTCCAATTAATAAGTCATACCTCTTCTCTTTCATTATTCTCCTCTTCATTCTCAGATGACTCCAAAGAAGGCTTGGAGGTGACTAACACTTGACTGAGAATTTGGTCCAAATCTTTCAGTATAATTTCTGTCTCTGTTACAACTAATAACATACAATAATATTTTTACTAAAAATTATATTACCAAAATTGTTTAATTTAATTCAATTACAGGCATTAACTGGAAATAGCAATCATTACAATTTTTTATGTTTCATATATTAACTTATCAATAAATTCATTTTAAAATGCATTTTAAAATTTATTCTATTAATAATACTGTGTAATTTGAAATGAATCCTAAATCCTAATTCCTATTGGGGGATAGTTTCCAAGTTTAATTGAGTGGGAACATACATTCTGTCAATAACATATTTACAGAAAAGGTTTAAAATATGGCTATTTTTAGAGACCCATAATTATTAAGGAAGAATAATTTGTCAATAATAAGCAATAAATGGGCACATATCCTTTGATCCTTTGGCAGTTTGAAATAGTCTTATTGTGGAACTTATTTACTTTCAATTCCCTGGAACTGACTTAAAATGGAAAGAGATGAAGACTCCTGAAGAAGAGAAAGGTTACCATTCAGTGAGCCAGTCAAAAGTGTCTAACATGCCACTGTTTTTCTTCACTGTTTTGCTCTTTTCCCCACTGATTTCAAATGTATTTAGGACTAACAAGATGGGATCCAATTTTGTATGACTAATCTGCATGAAAAGTTTACTTATATTTTATTTATTCATTGTACCTTTTTACAAGAATTAAAAACAACTAACAAGAGACAAGGCTGTCAGACTCTGGATCTGTTAAGGAGAGAAACTTCTCGTTCTTCTGGCAGGGAAAACCATCAAATGACACTAGGGAATATGGGGTTGGCTTTGAAGTCAGAAACACCCTACCAGGAGTCATTACTCCACCTGCAGCAGGAAGTGAAAGAATTCTGTCCTTGCAGCTCCACTCATCAGCAGGGCTGGTTACTCTTATTAGCGCATATGCACCGACATTTTCATCTTCAGTAGAATCCAAAGACAAATTCTATGAGATCTGGCTGCTACTATCAAGAAAATCCCTGAGAAAGAACCACTGTTTATCCTTCACGATTTTAATGCCAGAGTTGGAGCTGATTATAGTTCTTGGCCCACTTGTTTAGGTCAGTTCGGCATTGGGAAGATGAACGAAAATGGCAAATGCTTGCTGGAGTTTTGCTGCTACTACAGTTTTTGTGTTAGCAATACATTCTTTAAACATAGCCTCAACACAGAGTCTCTTGGAGACATCCAAGATCGAAGCATTGGCACCAGCTCGACTTCATTCTTACCAGGCACTCCAACCTTCCCAGTATTACAATCACACGCAGCTATCAGGGTGCTGATTGCAATACAGATCACTCCTTGGTGTGCAGCACAATAAAACTGGAAACAAAGAGATTGCATCACTCGAAGAAGGAAGGAAAACCACGAATGGACATCAGCAAGACCTGTAATCAGGGCAAAGTGGAGGAATTTGCACAAGCACTCAAGGAAACTCTCCCAGGCCCGGCTGAAGCAAATGCATCTGAACGATGGGAATATTTCAAGAATGCTGTTTATGACACCGCCTGGTCAGTATTTGGTAAAGAAATCGGAATGACAGCAGATTGGTTTGAAGCCCATTCGGAGGAGCTGACACCAGACATTGAGGAAAAAAGGAGATCTCTAATGGCATATAAAGCCTGTTCCAGTGAGTGCAACCTACAGGTTCTGTGAGCTGCTCGTAGCAAAGTCCAAAAGATGTGCTACGAGGAGATGTGCTAATGATTATTGGCTGCAACTTTGCTCTAGGATCCAGATTGCAGCTGACACAGGCAACATCAAGGGAATGTATGATGGCATCAAGCAGGCCTTAGGTCCAACACAGAAGAAATCTGCCCCTCTGAGGCCTGCTACAGGCGAGGTTATTCAGGACCGAGCACAGCAGATGGCATGCTGGGTGCAGCATTACTCTGAGTTATATTCCAGAGAAAATGAGGTAACTGAAGAAGCATTAAATAACATTGAGTGCCTGCCTGTCTTGGAGGAGCTTGACAGTGAACCAACTTTAGAAGAACTAAACACGGCCCTGGATTCCCTTGCCTTTGGCAAGGCACCCGGGAAAGATAACATCCCTGCCAAAATTCTGAAGTGCTGCAAAGAGAACATCCCCACTGAACTGCATGAAATCTTCTGTCTTTGTTGGAGGGAAGGTGGAGTTCCACAGGACATGAAGGATGCAAATATTGTCACACTGTATAAGAACAAAGGCGACAGGGGTGATTGTAACAACTACAGTGGCATCTCTCTTCTCAGTGTTCTAGGGAAGCTGCTTGCCCGTGTCATACTGAAGAGGCTCCAGGTGCTTGCAGAGAGAGTCTATCCAGAATCACAGTGTGGATTCTGAGCCAACAGGTCCACTACTGACATGGTATTTTCCCTTAGACAGTTGCAGGAGAAATGCAGGGAACAAAGACAGCCACTTTTCATAGCCTTCATAGATCTTACGAAGGCTTTTGACTTGGTTAGTAGGGACGACCTTTATAAAATTCTCCCCAAGACTGGATGTCCACCTCAGCTCCTCAACATCATCAAGTCCTTTCATGAGGAAATGAAGGGCACTGTAGTTTTTGATGGCTTAACATCAGATTCCTTTGACATTCAATGTGGAGTGAAGCAGGGCTGTGTCCTCGCACCAACTTTATTCGGGATCTTTTTTGCTGTCATGCTGAAACATGCTTTTGGAACTGCAACAGAGGGTATCTATCTCCAGACTAGATCAGACGGAAAACTCGTTAATCTCTCTAGATTGAGAGCAAAGTCTAAAGTCCAGCTGAAATGCTTATGGGATTTCCTCTTCGCTGACAATGCTGCCATTACTCCTCACTCTGTCAAAGACCTTCAACAACTTATGGACTGTTTTAGCAAGGCCTGCCAAGACTTTGGACTAACAATCAGCCTGAAAAAAACACAAGTCATGGGTCAGGACGTGGATTCACCTCCCTGTATTGCAATTTCTGCACAAGAACTGGAGGTCGTCCAAGACTTTGTGTACCTCGGCTCAACTATCTCCAACATTCTCTCTTTAGATACTGAGCTGAATAAACATATTGGTAAAGTGGCCACCACATTTTCCAGACTTATAAAGAAAGTATGGCTTAATAAGAAGCTGACAGAACATACAAAGATCCAGGTCTATAGAGCCTGCGTCTTGAGCACACTCTTGTACTGCAGTGAGTCTTGGACCCTTTACGCATTCCAGGAGAGAAAGTTGAATACCTTTCATATGCGCTGTCTCCAATGTATTCTTGGCATCACCTTGCATGACAAAGTTCCAAATAGTGCAGTTGCTGGAATTTCTAGCATGTATACACTATTGAAACAGCGACGACTACGCTGGTTTGGGCATGTCGTGAGAATGGCTGATGGTTGGATTCTGAAAGATCTGTATGGAGAACTAGTGCAGGGAAAGTGCTCCAGAGGGAGACCAGAGCTGCGATATAAGGACATCTGCAAGAGGGATCTAAAGGCCTTGGGAATGGACATTAACAGCTGGGAAACCTTGACCTCTGATCATTCATCTTGGAGGCTAAAGACGCAGCATGGCCTTCTCCAATTCAAAGAGACACTTGTGTGGCAGGCTGAGGCAAAGAGGCAGTCCCGGAACCAGCGAAATCTGGGGGCTGGACAGGGGACAGATTGTATCTGCCCTCAGTGTGGAAGGGACTGCCACTCTCGAATTGGCCTTTTTAGCCACACCAGATGCTGCTTTAGGACCTCTTTCCAGAGCACGATACCATAGTCTCTTGAGACTGAAGGATGCCAATGAACATAAAATTCCCTTCTCAAATATTATTCCTGTTGTGTATTAAGGCTTAAATAAACACCTAAGCACTTGTATAACAGTCACTACGACTATGCATTTGAACTGTAACCGGTTTGGCGGGAGTCAATTATGGCGGGAGATTTAGGTTCAATCTGATTGGTTGTCTGTGTACTCAGAAAGGTATATAAAGAGTGCAAGTACCCCCTAACCCCTCAGTACAGTTATGGTCACCTAATAAAGAGCTGTTTGATTGTACTCATCTGCCTGGCATCATTCATACTATTAAGAACCCACTACACAACAGTGGCGATGAAGGTGGGATCCTGCTTCGCCTCAAAGAGCTGAATTCACGAGGGGTCGGCTTCGCGTGCTGGAGGAAAGAGGCATCTTCCCCCCCTCTACGGCTGGCTAGTCACCACGCTAGCGGCCACATACTCAGAATTTCACGTCTGAGTCTGCAGAGCAGGATCTAATCACACAAGAAAGAAGATGCCAAAGGTCGGCTAGCCCAGAGAATTCAACATCTGCCACCCCGAACAGTGGCCATCACACCTCGGGAAAATTGAAAACTACCTCCGGAAGAACCAGATTGCGGAGGATGGCCTAAAAGCGGCGACCTTGCTTTGCATAAGTGAGCCGGCAACATTCGATCTGGCTGAAAGCCTATTTGCCCCTACGCCGATAGAAACTGTCTCATTCACTAACCTCAAGCAGAAGCTAAATGGGCACTTCAAGCCTAGAATGTCCGAAATGGCCTGGCGATTCCGTTTCAACCAGAGGGTGCAGCGGCCGGGTGAAACCGCATCTGAATTTATCGCAGCCTTGCGACAGGCCGCCCGTCTCTGCAGATTTACCAACCTAGACAAGCGCCTACGAGACAGGCTTGTGTGCAGCCTCAGAGATAAGAGACTTCAACAGAAACATTTCACCATGCCCGACCTAACACTACAAGACGCACATGACGAAATCATGGCCTACGAGGCGGCCGGAGGCGCGGTGCAGGTGGTACAGACGCCAATACCCAGCAAATCAGAAGAATCAATTCATTACAAAGGCGCTAATTACAGCGAGATCGCAAAAGAAGAGGAAACTAAAGTCGACCAGATTCGGAAAAAACCAGAGCAAAGAGAGAGAGGATGTGAGAGCAGGGAGAACCAGCAGAAGGCAGCGCCTTTTCAAAAATGCGGAGGGTGCAGCGGCAACCACGCATGGGTGAACTGCAAATTCCGGTCGGCCACTGTCGGGCCTGTGGAAAATTAGGCCACATCGTGGTGGTCTGCCGTAGCCGGTTCTGAGAGGGCCTACACAAGCAACAGCCGGAGAATCCATCGAGGAGAGGTACCGGGGCCCAGAGCCCGATCAGTGTGGGGTTTTTCGAAAGCCAGAGGGCCATCTGCCGAACCAGGGCCCGCCGCCCACCTAAACCTAAGTTAAAAGTGGAAGTCCAATTACAAGGCATTCTTGTAAAATGGAGCTAGACTCCGGCTCTGCAGTCTCAATTATCTTGTACGAGACTTTTAAACATGTTTGCGGCCGAAGTAAGCAGTGGGTCAAATTGAGGCCCTCCAGTATTATTTTAACTGACTTCCAAAATGCCCAGGTAAAAATCAAGGGGGAGGCTACCCTTTCCGTATGGTTTAAAAGGTTTCAGGGGCACATGGACATCATTGTAGTTGAAGGTCGTAGGACCAGCTTAGTTGGGTTGGACTGGTTTGAGGCATTGGGCATTGTAATTTCAGGCATCCATAGAACACAGGGAAACAACATCGAATCTGCAAAGAGTTTGCAGACGTTTTCAATAATAAGCTTGAAAGGTATACAGGTCCCCCCATTTCATTTAAATTAAATCCCAGCATCTTACCCATTAGAATTAAACCCAGGAGAGTTCCCTTCGCACTCAAACATAAAATTGAAAGAGAACTAGACAAATTAGTTGAACAGGGGGTCCTGCAGCCGGTAGAAGGGGGGAGTGGGAGACCCAATTGTCGCCCCCCTCAAAGCTAACGGGGAAATCTGTATCTGCGTGGATTATAAGTGCACCCTAAATAAGGCCTTCAGCCAGCATGCTTACCCGGTCCCCACGGTCAGCCACATTCTCGCTTCCCTCCAAGGCGGCGCCATCTTTGCTAAACTAGACCTCGCGCAGGCGTATCAGCAGCTGCTGGTTACTATGGATACAGCAGCAGCCCAAACAATTGTAACTCATAGGGGAGCCTTCAGAGTCAACCGCCTGCAATTCAGCGTAAGTGTGGCACCTGGGATTTTTCAGGAAGTAATGGAGCGAACACTTAAAGGCATCCAAGGGGTTTGCTTGATGATGTCCTCATTGCAGAGGAAACAGAGGAAGTGCTAGCAGACAGACTTAGGGCAGTTTTAAATAGGCTTCGTGCTGCAGGTTGAATGAATGAACCTTTATTGTTAAAGTACAACCGTGTATACATTGAGATTAGCTGAGCCTCCCTTCTCAAGCTAAAAAGGGACAAATGCAGTATAGGGGTTGCATCTACAGAATTTTTGGGGTTCAGAATCGATGCCAGTGGGATTCACCCCGTGGAATCAAAACTGAAGGCAATTAAGATGGCCCCCACTCCCAAAAACAAAGGTGAACTGCAAGCTTTTCTGGGATTATTAAATTTCTACCATTCGTTACTACCTCACAAAGCTGCCATAGCTGAACCCTTGCATAGGCTTCTTGATAAAAAAGCCGCTTGGAAATGGACCAATGTCCATGAAAAAAGCTTCCAGGACCTTAAGGCCCTATTATCTAACAAATCCACAGTTACCCATTATATTGAAACGAAGCCCATCTGCATTGCTTGCGATGCTTCACCCTATGGAGTGGGAGCAGTGTTAAGCCATCTGGAGGAATCCTCCCTACCAGAGCCACCAATAAACAACAGAGTTCGCGTCTGAGGAGGACCACAATGACACAAAACTGCAGCAGGAGACTCCTGATCATTCGGATCAACAACCCTTCAATGACCGCTGTGCTAACTCTGCCACAGGGTCTGACTCTGGGGTGGGCCTACCAGAAACGGTCAGCCAGAGCTTCCCTACTGACTCTCCAGTTCAGGAGAGCTTGGACTTCCAGGGCACGCCTAGCAAATTGTTAAACCAACAGGGGAGAGAACCCATAAGGCATTCATCTCGACCTCATAGGCCACCCGCTTACCTCGCTGACTATGTGGTCAACTAAGAGGAAGAAGTTGTCATGGTCTTCATGGGGCACGCCTTTTGTTATTGTAATTTCTGTAAAATTGGGTCCGCCTAATATATATCTGGGGGTCAGTGTGTACCATTAATGGTACATTGCAACTGACATCGACATTGGGTTGCAAGGGTCATTATGAGCAACTCTCACCTTGTTTAGAAGTACTACCTGGAGTGGGGTCAATCACTCACGCTACCTTGAGTTGGGTCAATCACTCATAAACAAATAGTGGTGGTTGGAGTGAGAAAATCCTTACATAAGGGTTTGCAGTACATAACCTTGAGGGGGGTCAATCCTTCACATTTAGTCCAGAATGTGGAAGTGGAAATGTAAATATGTTTGGCATAAGTTATATTGTTTAATCCTTAAAAGTGGAAGGGGTGTTGTGTATTAAGGCTTAAAGAAACACCTAAGCACTTGTATAACAGTCACTACCACTATGCATTTGAACTGTAACCGTTTTGGCGGGAGTCAATTATGGTGGGAGATTTAGGTTCAATCTGATTGGTTGGCTGTGTACTCAGAAAGGTATATAAAGAGTGCAAGTACCCCCTAACCCCTCAGTATAGTTATGGTCACCTAATAAAGAGCTGTTTGATTGTACTCATCTGCCTGGCATCATTCATACTCTTGAGAACCCACTACACAACAATTTCCATAACAACTTTACAGATTTTTTTTTGGACAAGACATTGTGACTAGTCCAGTCCTTACTTTTCCAATGCTATTCTCATTTTCTTTCTGTTGGTTTATATGTTTTATGCTTGTGCATTTAAATGACAATATTTTAATATAAAAATAGGAATAGCAACTTCATTCACTATATTTTTATTTATTTTTCTTTCAGGGACTAATTTAAACTTCTCCTGCTCTAATCTGAATATCTGTTCACTATAAACAACCTTTTCATTCATTTTTGTTATATTATTAGCTTTATATATGTTTAGAAGGAAACTGTATTTGAAGATTTTTTTAAAAAATCGGAATTTTAATCATGTGACCATGGGGATGCTGCAATGGTTATAAGTGTGAAAAATGGTCATAAGTCACTTTTTCAGTACCATACTAACTTGAACGGTCATTTAACGAATGGTTGTAAGTCAAGAACTATATGTTGCATGAGGAGAGGCTGGTGCATGATTTGGGGCTTTTGAATATTGATGGTGGGTCCAGAGTTGCCACAAGGAGAATTTGTTCATACTGACTCGCACTTTTGGATCTGAGCCAGCATTAGGGCATGGCCATTGGCAAAAAGCAAGTCTCTCAGAACAGTTTCCTTCACTTTGGTAATTAGGCTATTACCAAATTTGTATTAATTCATTTGCACGTCTGTACATAACTAGATTTATGTTTTATACTATGTATATCAAACCAACCTTTTTCTAAGCAGATAGTCATGAGGCAATCATGTTTTTTATTTATTATGGGTCTCTTGAAGGCTGAATATCTTTTCTTTGTATTCTCTTATGAATCAGTTCAAGTCACATTATAAAATAACTTTTTCCTAAATCTTGCATTTATAGGGAATGTTATACACTTTTTCTAAGATTAGGAAATGGCTCTTCATTATTTATTACTATTGATGCTATATTATTAACATCTGAGTACCTATTTTCATACACACCCATATATAAGCTAGATTACACCAGTTCATATTTGACATACTTTTTTCTAGCTTTTATAATTAAACCTTTGCCTCCACAGACAATAAGGAAAGTGCAAATATGTTTTACATCAAACATATTTACATATTCTATTTGTGTTAGGATCTCTAATCTAAATACTAACTTGCAAGTCAATTTTTTTTGCCACCAGCTGGAAATTACATGCAATGGTACTGCATACAGTACTCAGGTAACAAAATACAATAATAATTTTATATAAAATGTTAGAATTTCATAATGTTAAAAAATGCTTCCTAAGTTTTAAACTAAATCTCTTTCTAAACTCTTTCAGACCAAAGAAATGCATCTGCTTTAACCATTCTATAAAACATTGATATTTTAATTATCTGTGTGATGCATTGCTTTATTTTAAGATAAAAATAAAAATACCGTAATTAAATCATTTGTGATTAGCTTCTTTTGTAACTTTACTATTTACCATGCAATAAATTTGGGAAATCTATCAGTTTGTCATATTTATAGCTTTTTACTTACAAATGCTGCAATATCCCTATGGTCACGTGATCAAAATTCATGGGGTCAAGTGATCACCTTTTGTAATCTTCTGACAAACAAAGTCAATGGGAAAGCCAGAGTCACTTTACAACCATATTATTAACTTAACATCTACAATGGCTCACTTAACAACTGTGGCAAGAAAGAATGTAAAATGGGGCAAACCCCCCATAACAAATGTCTCATTTAACAACACAAATGTTGGGCTCAGTTGTGGTCATAGGCAGGGCTTTTTTCTCATAGAACGTTCCGGCACCTTTTTTGGATGGAACCTTGTAGGGTAGGCAAGGCGGGTTGTATGATGTGTGTGAGTTCCGGCACCTTTTTCTTTTACAAAAAAAGCACTGGTCATAGGTTAAAGAATATATAGATATTATATGTGTTTGTATGTATGTGTTTCTTCTGCCAACCTAGCAGTTCGAAAGCACGTAAAAATGCAAGTAGAAAAATAGGGACCACTACGGTGGGAAGGTAACAGCGTTCCGTGCGCCTTTGGCGTCAAGTCATGCCGGCCACATGACCACGGAGACGTCCTGGGACAAGCGCTGGCTCTTCGGCTTTGAAACGGAGATGAGCACCGGCCCCTAGAGTTGGAAACGACTAGCACGCATGTGCGGGGGAACCTTTACCTTTTTATGTATGTGTTTGTGTATGTATGTGTATACACACATACATACACACACGTTTATACATACAAACACACACACACCCCTTTTTCATTTTCAGAAATAAAGATCATATCACCTGAGAACTTTGATATTTCATAACTCCTCCAAATTAACCTCTGTTAATTTATGGGACAATGTAATCCTAAAAAACAATTATTCTAACATTGAAAGTAGAAATAAATAAAAGATGCTAAATCAGAGGAATTTGCAGAAAATATACTTTCACATACTAAGTATCTTATATATAATTGTTCATGCTGCTAAATTGGATGTGTCAAATAAATTATTCAAATATTGTTACAAGCTATTTTATCATAAATATGCCACTGGTCTCATTAAATTTCAAGGATCTTTTGTTAAAAAAAATAATGTTTTCTATAAGTTACCTTAAAATATTGATTTTAAGGAATGTTTGATATAAGCTTAAAAGTGGTTTTCTCAAAATGGCAACTTTAAAAATAGAAATTTCAATCCCAAAATTTCCCAGCGGCTACTTTAGAGTTTTAAAGAAATGTTGTTTTAGAACAGACATTTCATATGTATTTGCTTCAATGTTAAGTTATGATTGTAGATTGTTGTAGTACAGACATGTCAAACTCGCGACATCACATGATGTCGCACAATGTATCTGGACGGTTTTGCTATTGCCGGCAATGGGGTGGGCACGGCTTCTGGATGACGCATCCAGCCTGCGGGCTGGCAGTTTGACACCTCTGCTTTAGAGCTTAAAATAGTTCCTTGGATCTCATTCATTTTATAGTAATATTCTATCTATACCACAATCTGATTCATATCTATTCAGAAGCAAATATAACCAGATTCTGAGCTGTTTACACATGTTTTAGGTTAAAGCCCAATACTCAGATATTTTAGAATCTTGGTAAGATATGCATACATTTTATACTTACCTTCTTTTTTCAGAATAGCCCGACAAACATAATAAACAATAGTTTTCTTCAGAATCAAGTTCTGCTTTCTATATCAAAAAAGCACATAGTTCTGTACTTGTATATATGAACACTAACCTAAGCTTTGTCTTGACAGGATATCTTCTGACCTTGTTATTTTGCAAGGATATGTTAACGTTCTTTGCCTGAAAATTGAGAAAGTTATGAGTATTTGTTGTGAATCAACAATTAAGAATAGATAGAAAAAGCCAACAACATAAATGGTTAAGATACAGACTTAGTTAAATTAGGACTAGATCCACTGAAAACAGTAAGGTATAACCTATGAATGAGTTTGGATTGCTACCTATGTTTTATATAATAAAAATATTGATAACTATTTGTGAATAGTACCATTTCATTAAAACATTAAAAGTTCTTTCAAGCATACCTTATAATGATACATGCATTGAAGGTATATTATAAATAATATTGTTTATTTAAATTGAATTAGATTTTTGTCATTGACATTTTCAACAAATCCTGAAATTTAGCTGCCAGTCTACCAATCAAGCTGAAGAGTCTACCTTGTATATAAATGTTTAAAATGACTTAAGGTAGCAGCATAATGAACTCTTGAAAGTCAACTTGAAAATTATCTATTTTATATAATTTTGAAAGGTAAACTGCTATGAATATATGAACTGACCTCAGACTATGCATATTTTAGATATAGGTTTCTTCAGCTTTAAGTTAAAGGTTTCTTTCAAATAAAGTCTCCTTTTAAGCCTTAAGAAACAGTTCATCATTTTGGAAACAAAATACAGATTGCATTGGAATGTACATTATTTGTTTATTAGAATATTTCTATTTTTCCCTACGCTCAAACATTTCTGAAATTGCTAATAAAACTTTTAAGTTGATTAGCATAATGTGATGAATACAGATTTAGTAACATAAATAATAAACCCACTGAAATCTATTACTAATTTAGAGCACAATCCTACAGTAGACAAGAGTGGTAACTATGGAGTAAGAATCAAACTCAAAAAATATTTTTTCCTCCCAAGCAAGCTTGGAAATTAGTATTTTGCTAATATATGAAATCATGCCAAGAACAAAAATGGGGGGAGGGGGCTAGAGAAGAACCTGCTACATTAAAAGTCATTGCAAGCGAAGACATCCCCAAAATAACCTTTATCCCAATTAGGAGTTTTAGTGGATTATTTCTCTTACACTGATTATAGTAAGAGAGAACTCAGAAAAGGGAAGAAGGAAGGAAGAAATGTACATCCCTCACGTCTCTCCTGTCAGCAATTGGGCATGGGTTTTAAGCTTTATCAAGCAAAATTATTCTGCTAAGAATTTTCAGTGGCACTACTTGATCCAATGCAGGCCTTGTGCAGAGCTTTCCCAAGCTTAAGCTGTCCTTTCCCAACGCAGAATGCACTAGTCTAGGGGTCCCCAATCCCCATTACTGTGGCCTATTTGGAACTGGACCATGTGATTCTGGGCTGGTGTGCATGCGCACAGCTGGACTTGTATAAGCAGTAGGCCAGCATGCACTCATGCACATACATGCATGCAGCTCAACTTGTGCAAGTCGAGCTGCACATGCATGCACACTAAACTTTTGCTCATGCAAGTCGAGCTGCACGCATGAGCCAGTCTGCCACTTGAGTGGCCTGGTTCCCCTTCTCCCCCAGCTGGGCAACCAAGCCACAATGGTTGGGGACTGCTGCACTAGTCTTATTAAGTGTTAATATAGTACACCTCTTTGTTAAAACTAACTGATTGTTCAGCTGCAAAGACCAGAATGTGGTGTCAATTATGCTAACATCCTTAATTGTATTATTATCTTCTGTACAGCAATTCTTAATTGAATGTTTGCCTTCACTCTGGGCAACCAGGAGGTGATTCATTAATACATCCACATGACATGAATAGCAGGCACAATCATTGCCCAGCAATATAGTAAGCCAAAGAAACATTTGAAAGTTATAGAACTAAGACTTGGGAGTTAAATTCCTGGCATCCTGCAAAATCCATTTGAAGGATGGAATGTGATACAGGATGGAACAGTATGATATATACTGGATGTAAATATTTTATCATTCTTATTGTACTTTTGAAATAAAGTAGATGAAATCTAGAGATAAGGGTTTTTAGCTATTGACCATGAATTTAATATATCTATTAAACTAGGAGCCATATGAAAATAGGTTTCTTATGGGTTTTAACAGTTTTTGGTGGTTGATCTGATTTGCTGATACTGAAATACACTGCTGATTTATTTAATCACTTCATTGTAACTTTTTAAATATGCTGTATATGTATATATATATATATATATATATATATATATATATATATATATATATATATATATATATATATATACATATATATATATATATATATGCTGTATATATATGTATGATCTCCAGTCCTTTCGCCGCGGCCTCAAAACACTCCTTTTCCACCTGGCTGACCTAGACTGACAGGGATTTTAATTATATTTACAATTCTAACTCTATTCTTTAATTTATTTTACTTTATTTCAAATTTTATTTTTAATTTACTGTACAGAGACCTTTAAGTTTTGTTGTTGTTAGCCGCCCTGAGTCCCTCGGGAGATAGGGCGGGATATAAATCCCATTAATAAATAAATAAATAAATAAATAAATAAATAAATAAATAAATATCACTTTAAGTTTTTTTAATCACAAGGCAGGCTAAGTACAAATAAATAAAAGACATATGTATACTTCTTATATCCTGGAAAAATTAAGATACATGAATTTGCTATCCATATTCTTTTATTTTTCCTTGTCTAGTGAAAATCACAATATTTTAAGACTATCAGGGGATAACCAGACTTACTTTCTTCCATTTCTGCAACTAGTTTCCTTCCCACATTTTTTTGTACAACTTTTAATCTGAGAAAAAGATGGATTATTTTTGAATACACAGTATATTTAATGGCAGTTAACAGCTGTTTCAAAAGTATATAGTTACCTTTTAACTTCAACAGCTCTTCCCTCATAGATGTTATTTTGATCACTTGTAAATAAGATTTAATGGGTAGGTTCACCCATTTAATTAAATTATATATTTGTTGCAATATATTTCAGCCTTGTATTTTTCCTTTATCTGTATTATAGAATACGATGTTGGAAGAGTTTTTTCTTTTCTCATGGTTAGATTATCACAATTTCTTGTGTATCCAAACCACAACTTTGGTTAATTATAGTTAACATCTGATTAAGTCATAATTGAATAGGCATGTTAAATTAATTAAAAATTAACTATAATTTATCACTTCATAAGAATGATAAAATGATAAATTATGCAATAGAAGTTTCTGAGACTCTCTTGGTTATCTGTCTGTCTGTCTGTCTGTCTGTCTTCCTCCTTCTCCTTCTCCTCCATCATCATCATCATCATCATCATCATCATCATCATCATCATCATCATCAAAATCATCATTTTAGCCATTGTCTATGCACTACTCTTCTGCATGTTTCCAACCAATACGGTCCTGAGCCTCTTTTATCAATTGGGCCCACAATACTTGCTGATGTCGTCAATCAATCTTGCTTTAGGTCTCTTTCATGGACCCTTTTTATCATGTGGGATCCATTCTATGACTGCCTTGATCCACCTCCCATCAATTCTTGCTATGTGACCATCTTATTATGTATCTGAATATGAGATTAAATGAGCCTGAAGCTTCCGGCATCTTGTGGTGGCACAGTGGTTAGAATGCAGCACTGCAGACTAATTCTGCTGACTGCCAACTGCCACAGTTTGACAGTTCAATTCTCACTGGCTCAAGGTTGACTCAGCCTTCCATCTTTCCAAGGTCAGTAAAATGAGGATTCAGATTGTTGGTGGCAATATACTGACTCTGTAAACTGCTTAGAGAAGGCTGTAAAGCACTATGAAACAGTATATACCGGAAGTCTAAAGTGCTATTGCTATTATCAATATCACACAAAAAATATTGGAAATGATGTTCAAAGTATAGTTAGTATACTTAGTACTAATATAGTTACTATATTAACTATAGTATTTTTCAGGTATTTATTCCTCACACAAAATCAAACATGTTTTATTTAAATTATTGTGAAGCACAGAATAATAAAATTAATTAATTATATCCATTTTCATTCTAATATAAAATGCTTATAAAATTAGTAACTTACTAATTTGTTCAAGTTGGAAAAACAAACACATTTCATATCAATAAACATTGTGATAGGAAATAATATTGCTGTTTAGAAAGAACAGCTGAAAGCAAATATTGCAAAGCAATGTTGTCCAATAATTAAAATTGTAAGAATTTATATTTAAATCTTACCATTTTTCTACATTCTATTTTATCAGTTTTTCTTTTGGCTTCTTTGTCATTTACTGTATCTAAAATCATTATGAGAATAATTAAGGAACAATTGAATCACAATGACTAACAAATTTAAGATTTTATATGATTGTTTTTGATCTGTGCTCAATTCTTATGTTATAAATATTACAATATTATGGAAAACTACTACAAGAAAACTACTCAAGACTACATGGCTGTAATACCATGTTTTCTGGAGGAACATGGTCCAATTCAGAACTTGGTTAATCTTACATGATAAATTGATACCTATAAAAAGATATTTTATAGAGTACATTGATCATAGCAGAAATGCAGCTGCAGGAACTAGTATTTGATTAAAGGTTATATCCATCACATAAAATGTAAGTGAATAACACAGATTATTCTGAGCTGGGTATTTATTTATTTTTTTATTTATGAAACTTCTCTTGATTTGATGCAGGAATCATTAGTATCTAGCAGTATTAGTATTCAGTACAGATACTAACATTAATTCACACCACAATTACTGGGAAAAATATTTGCAGAGATAAAAATGCAAATGTTTGTATATAATAACAACTAAGAGGTCATATAACTGTACCCTTTTTTGATAGGTAGCATACGTCGAGCCTTTGCTGAGTAGAATATGCAAGCAATTTGTTTGCCTCTTCCAATGCACTGTCATACCAGGCTTTTTTCTTCTTACATACATCTGCCTAAGAAATACACATACAAATATATATCCAGCTATGTTACTAATTTATATTAGGTACATTGTTATTTTTCTAAAGTTCTCATTATAAAATGTAAAAAAATATTTTTTACAATACATTTAATTAATATAAATAGCTGCAGAAACATTGAACATGCAATTTAATTCAAACTTGAAATTATTTTAATTTTAGAAAAAGGCATTATTTTATATTGGGAAATTTTAGAAAAGGAGGAGGAAAGCAGAAGCAGAGACAGACACAGAAAAAGAGAGTTTGTGTAGCAAAGTTTAGGTGCTATTAAAGAAAAGCCCTTTTTTCTTTTTAAAATAAAGGAAACGATATTTGCTTTTTTGGGTCAAACATAAAACTTACAGTCTTTCTTGTAGGATTTTGAAAGTAACCCTAGATCTCTTGAAGCAGGACTATGGAAACAATATGACTTTGTACATGGTCTTATAACTGTTTCTGCTATATAATTTGTTTCAGTTATTATTCTACCTTTCTTACAATTTCCTATTGTCCTATTGAAACCTCGGGGGGAAAAATATTATAAATGCAGTATTGCACATCAAAAGATGGACTCCAACATGTAGTATATCCAAAATAAAATGTATGTCCTTAAGCTGATTGTAAATGATCAAGTTCATAACATATACTACAAAGCTATTTAAGATCAGAGCATTACCTTTATGTTTTGGTATTAAATAAATCTAACAGAAATGTCTTTAGCTTGTTGTTAGGCATTAAGAACTGAACTCAGTATTGAACCACTACTTTGCAGAAACCACAAATTATAATGCTCTTAATACTAAAGTTAATGGGTTAGAAGATATTAATACTTTTTATTTTTACCATCCTGTTATCAACAGACTCTGGGCTAAAGTATAAGAGTTTCAGTTAGATATTTTCCCTGTGAAAAGATATGGGGCATATTAGCCTAGCCTGTATGGAAAAAAAGATAGCATCCACAGTTTTAAATATTTATTCTGAGAAACACAGAAAACAGAAGGTCAGTTTAGCGTGTATGTTTTGACAACTGTTCCAGTTTTGAACTAATTATACACTCACATTCTTTAATTACTACCCACCCAATTATTGGTTATCTGTCAAAAGTACATATGATTTAAATAAGTTCAATACTTATTGTGTCATCAAATATTTCTAATACAAATTATTTTATTTTTCTGACAAGCCATAGTCAGATGAATATTGTCTTGTTTCACTCATTTATTCTCAGTGAAATCTTCACAATTACTTCTATTCGTAATTATAGCACTCATAAACTCCTAAAGATTCCAGATATTTTTTTAAAAAATAGAGGAAATTAGCTAGTATATTTGCTATGCAATAAATCAAACTAAATGTAAAACAAGAACAGAAAAATCATGTTTGTAATCTTTCAACTAAAAAAAATCAAGTGAAATTATAATAAATTGGAATGCTTTGTTAGATTTCTGTACTTGGTTCTATTTACACAAATGTATCTTGTTTTCTAAATAATTTTAAAACAAATATAGTTGCTTTAATTTCCTTGATTTTTGAAATAAATACGTCCAATGGAAACACATTTACTCTTTGAATTCTTGCAAATGAAGTATTATATCAATAGCCTTTTTTTGTTCTTCAGCAATATCTGATATCGTAACATCTTGCTCAGTGAAGAAGCTTAGAAATCATATATATATTGTCACATTAAAGTAAGGGTAGGCAACCTTGGCTCTTTTATGACTCATGGACTTCAACTCCCAGAATTCCTGAACCAGCCATGCTGACTCAGGAATTCTGGGAGTTGAAGTCCACGAGTCATAAAAGAGCCAAGGTTGCCTACCTTGCATTAAAGTTATCTAATAAATCAAGATAAGATTATAAAAAGATATTTATATACATATATTTAAATATTTTTACTTTGTGTAAGTAATATTGTACACTTTTCTCCTCATTACAACAATAACTGCCTCACCATTCTGGCATCTGACATACTCCCCAGTTTTGTCTTAACCTTAACCTGTTTAACTTTAAATCTCTTTTACATTGGCATCATTTTCCTCCGTCAACAACTTTAAGGAAATAACATATTAAACTATAAACCTGTGTGTTATATGCATTCATCCAAAAGGCTTAATATATGATTCACTGTGTCGCACAAATGAAAAAGATTGGGTTAATACAATAAGCCATGATTCACTTAGCTATAGCCAGGTGTCCTATACAAATTGTTGTTGTTGTTAGTTGCGAAGTCATGTCCGACCCATCACGACCCTATGGACAACGTTCCTCCAGGCCTTCCTGTCCTCTACCATCTGCTGGAGTCCATTTAAGCTCACGCCTACTGCTTCAGTGACTCCAACCAGCCACCTCATTCTCTGTCGTCCCCTTCTTCTATTGCCCTCAATCTTTCCCAGCATTAGGCTCTTCTCCAGTGAGTCCTTCCTTCTCATTAGGTGGCCAAAGTATTTGAGTTTTAGCTTCAGGATCTGGCCTTCTAAAGAGCAGTCAGGGTTGATCTCCTCTAGGACTGACTGGTTTGATCACCTTGCAGTCCAAGGGACTCGCAGGAGTCTTCTCCAGCACCAGAGTTCAAAGGCCTCAATTCTTTGGCGCTCAGCCTTTTTTATGGTCCAACTTTCACTGCCATACATTGCAACTGGGAAGACCATAGCCTTGACTATACGCACTTTTGTTGACAGGGTGATATCTCTGCTTTTTAGTGTGCTGTCTAGATTTGCCATGGCTTTCCTCTACAGGAGCAAGCATATTTTAATTTCTTGGCTGCAGTCCCCATCTGCAGTGATCTTGGCGCCCAGGAAAATAAAATCTGTCACTACCTCCATTTCTTCCCCATCTATTTGCCAGGAATTGAGAGGGCTGGATGCCATGATCTTGATTTTCTTAATGTTTAAACCCAAGTTTTGCACTCTCCTTCTTCACCTGCAACACGAGGCTCTTTAGTTCTTCTTCACTTTCTGCCATTAGAGTGGTATCATCTGCATATCTTAGGTTGTTGATATTTCTTCCTGCAATCTTAATTCCAACTTTTGATTCATCTAGCCCTGCCTTTCTCATGATGTGCTCTGCATATAAGTTAAATAGGCAAGGCGACAGTATACAGCCTTGCCGGACTCCTTTCCTAATTTTGAACCAATCAGTGGTTCTGTGTCCAGTTCTCACTGTTGCTTCTTGGCCCGCATATAGGTTTCTCAAGAGACAAATAAGATGGTCTGGTACTCCCATCTCTTTAAGAACTTGCCACAGTTTGTTATGATCCACACAATCAAAGGCTTTAGCATAGTCAATGAAGCAGAAGTAGATGTTTTTCTGGAACTCCCTAGCTTTCTCCATGATCCAGCGTATGTTGGCAATTTGATCTCTAGTTCCTCTGCCTCTTCGAAATCCTGCCTGTACTTCTGGTAGTTCTCGATCCACATACTGATGGAGTCTAGCTTGTAGGATTTTAAGCATAAGTTTACTAGCATGAGAAATGAGTGCAATGGTGCGATAGTTTGAACATTCTTTGGCACTGCCTTTATTTGGAATTGGAATGTAAACTGATCCTTTCCAATCCTGTGGCCACTGTTGAGTTTTCCAAATTTGCTGGCAAATTGAGTGTAGCACTTTTACTGCATCACCTATACAAATAGTTTTGATAATTAGGATGAGTTGTCAGATTTTATGTCTAATTATCAGTGTGTACTACAGCATTGCTTCTGTGAATAAAATTTTTAAAAAACTTGCACAGAAATTCCAAGATGTGTGACTTTACATAATACCTATTTTATAATTATACTTTTTTGTAGCATGTTATCTACTATTAAGTAATAAAAGCATAGATCAATATTTTTCAGAGTTCTCAAGTATCAGCATTTCATGTGTTGCTGATATTTGAAAAAAGCACTAGCCGAGGGATTCCTAATACCTAATTATCAGGGAAGGTCATTTACATTATCCCAATTATTAAGGAATGAATAAATAATAATTCACTTAAAACATACCAGCATTGGTTAGTGCTATGCTATCATAAGGAGGGAGGCAAACTACTATTTTGAATCATTGGGAAGATATGCTGTCCAAAGAAAAACCAGAGATGACAATTATTCTTTTTTTTCTGGTGATTTTGTAAAAATGTTGATTTTTGTAAAAATATTTACAAAAATGTACAAAATTTTATCAACATGGGTGGAATGAACTATGCCAAGTAGCAGCTGGCTTGAGGATCTTGGTCTGGTGGGGGAAAAGTTGCTTTCCAAAGAGAGCTCTAGTGCACATTACATTTCCTTTTTCTTTCTTCAAAGTTCTTACAATTTTCTATGGGATGTAACTGAAGCCTTTGGGGAGACATTACTGCTTGAATGACTTCACAATAACTCTGTACGTGATGCATATTTTAAAGTTATGATACAGTGCTACATTTTTGCAGAGATGAAATCATTTTCAATATAATACCAGCATACAGTAAATTTCTAATAAACTGAGAAATAATATGGAAGCTAGCTAAATAGAAATTCAATTTATTAATCGATGTGTGCCACCTTGTGGTGGAACTTTTTATTATTCTGATGATGTTATACTAGTTTGGCTAATGAAATGTCTGCAAGAAAACAACCAAGCTCAGAGACCACCAAGGACCCCTTTATGTTATTCTAAAATAATATAACTAGAACAGAATAAAATATAAATTATTTGGTTGAAATAGATTAAGAGGGGAAATATAGAGTTGTTGGAAAAACATTTTGTGCCATCAAAATTTTCACTTACCATAAAATGGCACTTTCCATAAATATCCATTAATTTCAGTTAAATTAAACATGAGTTATCTTCTATTGCATTTTGCATAATTTCTTGGGTATTTTTCTTAGTGTTATTTTGAATTTAAATTGAAGATGCATCACTACAATGGATTAATATATTCATCAATATCAATTATGTAATTCCTACTCCACTAGTCACTTAAAAATAATTGAATGAAAATTATTATAAACATCCATATAACATCCAAATGTATTTGGAGATCATTAGCCACTTCTATATTTGTGAAAAGGGACGCGGTGGCTCAGTGGGTTAGGACGCTGAGCTTGTCGATCAGAAGGTCGGCAGTTTGGCGGGTTGAATCCCGAGTGCCACATAACAGAGTGAGCGCCTGTTACTCGTCCCAGCTTCTGCCAACCTAGCAGTTCGAAAGCACGTAAAAAATGCAAGTAGAAAAATAGGAACCACTCTGGTGGGAAGGTAACAGCGTTCCGTGCGCCTTTGGCGTCTAGTCATGCCGGCCACATGACCACGGAGACGTCCTCGGACAAACGCTGGCTCTTCGGCTTTGAAACGGAGATGAGCACCGGCCCCTAGAGTCGGAAACGACTAGCACGCATGTGCGGGGGAACCTTTACCTTTACCTTTTATATTTGTGAAAATAATTTAAAAATCCTGCAAAGGTCTGAAATACAGCTAGCATCATAAGAATGTTATATGTATTTATGAAAAACTGCATCTGTATTAATCTACGTTTCCTAAATTTCTATTACTGCATGTACATTTTGTTGATGTTATTAATGGTATGAATATATAGATATTCAAATTGAAACTAATGTTTTAATAGTTTTTAGTAAACTGGGATTGAACTCAAGCATGGGCTTCAAGCCTATACAGACTTCATTAGAAGCAGGTACCTTTCTGTTCTATGAGATTTATCAGAGAAAGCACTTGAAGGTCTCTTCCCAAAGACTCCTACTGATAAGGTAGGTATCAGCTGGAATTTGAACCCCAGTCTCTCAAATCAAAGGCAGTTTTCTAACCACTATGGTATCTAGCTGCTACAACTATATATATATATATGGGACGCAGTGGCTCAGTGGGTTAGGACGCTGAGCTTGTCGATCAGAAGGTCGGCAGTTTGGCGGGTCGAATCCCGAGTGCCGCGTAGCAGAGTGAGCGCCTGTTACTCGTCCCAGCTTCTGCCAACCTAGCAGTTCGAAAGCACGTAAAAATGCAAGTAGAAAAATAGGGACCACTCCGGTGGGAAGGTAACAGCATTCCGTGCGCCTTTGGCGTCTAGTCATGCCGGCCACATGACCATGGAGACGTCCTTGGACAAGCGCTGGCTCTTCGGCTTTGAAACGGAGATGAGCACCGGCCCCCAGAGTCGGAAACGACTAGCACGCATGTGCGGGGGAACCTTTACCTTTACCATATATATATATATATATATATATATATATATATATATATATATATATATATATATATATATATATATATATATATATATGTGTGTGTGTGTGTGTGTGTGTGTGTGTGTGTGGGTGTGTGTGTGTGTGTGTGTAAAAATTTTTTGAATTGGTAACAAAGAATTAAAGGGAGACTGATATGCATTTCAAACTTATTTGTTCTCATTGAAATGCATATCAGTCTCCCTTTAATTCTTTGTTAGCAATTCAAAAAAATTTCACACACACACACACACACACACACACACACACACACACACACAAATATGAGCTGTCACTATTGTGACCACTCCCTGTGGATGGCCCTGGGTTGGGCTGAAACAGGAAATAAGATTTGTCCCATGTTTGGGGCCTAGCAAAGTAATCTGAATATTTAGCAGACATTTTATATATATATATATATATATATATATATATATATATATATATATATATATATATATATATATATGTATGTATGTATGTATGTATGTATGTATGTATGTATGTGTATGTGTATATATGATGTATATATGTATATATGTATATATGTATGTGTTTTTTGAGGTTTTCGCGGGTGTTTGTATGTGGATCTTTGGTCATTCGGGTTTTTTCCCACGTAGAATTGAAGGTGTAAGAGCAACGTTTCGACAAAATCTCATCCGTCATCCTCAGGCTGGTGGCTTCAGCTTCGTTCTTCTGGGAGAAGTGTGTGGTAGTGGCTGTTTGTTCCTCTTTTTTAAACTGCCAGAGGGGGTGTGTTCTGTGGGTGGAGGTGTGCTCTGATTGGGTGGGGGGTTAGCTGTGTTCTGATTGGGTGGGGGGTGTTTTGAATGGGGGCTGTGTTCTGATTGGGTGGGGGTGTGTTTTGAGTGGATGGGCTGGTCTCAGCTGCCAGCCTTAGACCTGAACTGGTGAGTTGTGCTGCTTTTGTTCGGCTCCGTGTTTGTGGTGGTGCCATGTTTTTATAGTGGGTGTCAGTTTGCTTATTGTGTGGTTTGGAAGGGTTTAAAGTGGCTGATGTTGCAGCTGTGGTTAGGTTTCTGTTTTGTGGTTGTGTGTCGTTATCGTTGTGGGTTCGGATTTGCTTTTTGAATGGTTGTGTGGTGGTGATGTCATGTGATGTTATCATGAGTTTGGGTCTGGTATCATTCTTGGTGGTTGGGACTCGTCTGTCAATCAAGGCGGGTTTCCAAATGGCTGGTAGGCGAGAGGTATCATATGTATGTATATATATTGTTAAGTTCTTAAATTTATTTAAAACTTCTTTTGCTAAAATTGAAGGAAAATCACCCACTATCTTTAATTAGACAATCAATTTGAATATTTTTCTGTATTTCCATTAATAAAATGGTAAGTGGCTGAGAAATCAATTCTATAACCTATAACAATTGATCTTGAATTTGGTAAATGCAATGTTACATAACAAGAAAATGGGACTAAGAAAAAAAGGAAAGAAAGAATAAAAGATGTTCAAAAGATCAGAGAACAGAAAACCATTATTGATAGGTAGACATTTCAAGTGGAAATGGCAGAAATAAGAGGAGATTTAAGGACACTTTATCAAATGACTAAGTGATTGGCAGGAGTTTTAGCTATAGAAAAGATAATCCAATAAAAGGAAAAACCTTTACTGAACTAAAGGGGGAAAAGCATTAAAGATTTGAGCAGCTTTTCTATTCCACCAAAACTATCACTCAATTTTGATAACTTAGAAAAGGTTATGGAACTTGACATTCACTCTTTAAAAACTGCTTCTGAATGCTGAATATTAAAGAGATGGAAGAGCATTACAGTTCAACTACTCAACATAAGTAGCATGCAACTAACTTCATACCACTACTCTGCTTTCTCAAAAGACATTGGAGAGAAGCTCTAGTCAAATGTTCTCAGAGTTCATGCAACTATCTATATAAATTAGGATTATGAAGGTTTAAATTCAAAAAAACATATACTTCAGAACCATATCGACTATGACATTCCATTTATGTAAGACTCCAAAGAACAAATTATAATTGATCTAGTCAAATATTACTAGATTAGCAGTTTTATTCAAATATTTATTTTAAATACTTTATTTACTTCAATTTATATGGCTTTCCATCTCAAATTTGGATGAGAAGGCTGACCTCTTTTCCATTTATCAAAAGCTGGTTGGGCACAGAACTGGGGGTGTGTGTGTCTCCACCTCTGAAATGTACCAGTCTTTTTAGGTATGGTACCAGTCATGACTTTAGAGCAAAAATATGGCTGTTGTTATCCATGAATTTCAACTGTGGAAAGTCCAGACAAGAAGCACATCCAGAAATACTTGCTCTAAATTTATTGTAAATTGACATTAACAGAATATTGCAAGTCAGAAAATACTCTTCACCTTTACAGTCCAAGAAACTAGGGAGGCCTCTTTTCAGATGTTTTTATCTCACATTCTCACTGCTGTCTGTCTGACTGTTGTTTAATCTGTGGTTCTTCCCTTGTAATTCTTACATGTAATTACAATGATTCTCTGGTGGCCTTTAGGGACATTGTGCAAGACATAGTGTAATTCATAAATGGATGTGAAATTCCCTTTGTGAGATTGGCCATGGGCCATAGTCTACAGTATGCTTACCTTCCTTTCTGTAGCATACAGCCATCCCTGCCAGAGTGGCCAATGTGACAATTGAACACTACCAAGAGTCCCTCTGTGAGGGAGATGGGCTGTTTAAAAATGTGATAGATAGATAGATAGATAGATAGATAGATAGATAGATAGATAGATAGATAGATAGATAGATAGATAGATAGATAAATTTGTTGATGGAGTTTCCCAGGCTTATGGTCCTGAGAGACTTCAAACTGGTTTCATTGAACCTGCGCTCAGAGGTGGCTTGAAATTTACGGCCACCATGGCAATTGTTGATCTCACCTAATTTATTAATGGTTCAACCTGCAATGGAAATCACTCACTAAATCTGTTTTTTGTCCTGGGGCAATGACATAGTGGTTTGGCTTTGGAGGAAGTTAACATCATTCCTATGGTGGTTTGTAGTCTGGATTCTCAGGAGGAAGGGGCTGAAATCCAGAGGGCAAAAGGGCAGCAAAACTTGAATAGTTTGGTTGGGGGAAGGAGAGTTAAGAAGGATCCTCTGTAGCAGTTCCCAGATTATACCTAGAGTGATGCAAATAGTGGCTTTACTTTGGCAAAATTTCTGTCTACATATGAAGAACAGTAAAGGAAACTTTTCAGAAGTAATCCCATGTGTCTTTTATGGTTCTTGGGCGCAGTAATTTCCTTGCCATAATCAGACCACTACCATAACTTCCAATGGAGCTTCCTACTCAATATATATATTAAGCATATAAATTGAATAAGGAAAGAGTATATAATTTTGTCTCATACTTTTCCCAACGTGGAGGCAATCTATTTCATCATGTTCCTTACAACCTGTGGTTTCATATCCTGTGTATAAATTTTTCATAAGGACAATGAGATGTTCTGAGTTTCCTATTTTTCCTAAGCACATCACACTACTTCAGGGGTGTCAAACTCAATTTCATTGAGGGCTGCATCAACATTGCGGTTGCCCTCAGGGGGCCGGGTGGGTGTGGCCTGGGTGGGCATGGCCAACTCTACATCGTTCGCATCAAGGGGGCCTATGGGGGGGCCTGGGCAGGAGTGGGACAGATCTGAGGGTCTCTGGCAGAAGGAGGGTCTCTGGGCCAGGGTCAAGGCAGTGGGGGCCGTTCCCTCACTGTTTCCAGGATGCTTCGCGGGCCACATGAAACCACTTCGCGGGCCGGATCTGGCCCCCGGGCCTTGTGTTTGACATGTCTGCACTACTTGATAGTATAATTGAAGGCCTTTCCTTAATCAATAAAGCTCATATTGACTTCTTTTTAGTATCATTTTTAATTAACCAGCATGCATCAGTAATAATGCTATTTGGGCCTTTTCTAAAACCAGCCTAAATATATGCACAACTCTTTCATGTAGGACTCTAATCTGCATTGGATGATCCTAAGAATTATTCATCTAGCACATGAAGAATAGCTGTAATGTATTGGTCAGTCAAAATTCCTTGAGACTCAACTAACATTAATTTATTATCAGTTTTTAATAAATGACACACACACATACACACACACCAAACTGATGATTCATAGCTTGCTGGTACATCAATAGTGTGGCTTTAAAAAAATATCTATATTTTATCTGCAGATAAGTGACAGCCTATGAATTTAAATAATTTCATTTAATGTTTAATTAGAGGTTTTTTTAAAACCTACCTTAAATGAATTGGGATAAAGATCAATGTATTTTATGGCAGTCCAACTCCTGGAATGGGGATTCCCCAGAAACTCTACATGATGACTTTCAACATCTCCATTAAAATCATATTTCACATACTGTCCATCAACAGGATCAGGAGAAAGAATGCCAGGCCATCTTAAAATAAAATATTTTCAAAAATAAGTCCAGAGAAAAATTAAATGCATAGGTTTATACTGTATCTAGAAAGAGACATGTTTGGAGATATATCAGCAACAGACCTATTAAATATCCAGTAGAACGGTTGTAAGTGAGAGGAAGTAAGCAGTTAGAAGGTAATAGGAAATGAAAGATAAACCATCCTGTACTTATAAAACCTTGCTAAGAATGGGAGGTAGTTTTTCAGAATATAAAGTCATTGTTTCAAGCAAACATTTTCCTACTGAAACCAATTGTGAAGTCTAATTACTGGATTCAGTGGATCCACGGACACTCCAGCCCACTTCTTGTATCTTGTGCTCCACTTTCATGGGTTTCTCAAAGACTTCTGTAATGGACTCTCTGAATTACACCCACCTTATGAATCTGCATATTAAGACTGTGCTGTTAATTCGACCTCTTGACATAAATCCCACAATGCTATAAATATTTCCTATATTTCCCATGTTTTTTCCACAAATTAAAAAAAATTTCTTTTATTAATCACAATTCTTCATAAATATATTGTTCTGACATATTTATTACAATAGCAGTTAGTCTTATATACCACTTCATAGTGCTTTACAGCCCTCTCTAAGCAGTCTACAGAGTCAGCATATTGCCCCCAACAATTTGGGTCCTCATTTTACCGACCTTAGAAGGATGGAAGGCTGAGTCAACCTTGAACTGGTTAGAATCAAACTCCTAGCAGTGAGCAGTGAGTTAGTCTGCAATCTAATCACTGTGCCACCACAGTTTATACTTAGGAATTGTTGGAGAACTACAATGGAAGCTAAATAGAAAATCATTATGTCCCCTAAGGTTTAAGAACATCTGTAATCTTTATTACAACATTGTTTTTCAATGCTGCAATTAATCTAAATTATCCCTAATTAATGCTTAATTTCTTAGAACCTTACCTTGGCCATGTTTTCATTTTTGCCAGAACCAAGCTTCCTAATGGAAACTTTGAATAAATATATTTTAATCCATGTTTTTGAAATTGAGACTCCTTGGGAAAATATTCTTCAGCAACAGAACATTTATTAAACTGTGGATCAATATTCATATAGCAGTACCATGGTGTATTAGAATCAATATTTTCTATATCATCTTGCTGTAACAGTCTCCATTTTAAACAGCCCCTGTTCTCACATTGTATCCACCCTTTACCTATGTAAAAATTATTTTCTTTTACAGAATCCATATAACAGGTCTTCACTCTTCTAGTCTGTAGAATATTTGTTCCCTCTGAAAGATAAAAGAACTATATTAAACATAAATCATTCCCATTAAATTGCATTTCCATGAAAACTCTGTTAATAATAAAACTAATTACTCTCAAAATTAAGTGATAATTAACTTCTACAGCTTGGGTAGAAATTATACTTAACCAGTGGTGAGATTCAGCCGGTTCGCACGGGTTCGGGAGAACCAGTAGCTAAATTTACCTGAATTTGGAGAACTGGCTAGCTTCCAGAAGTCCAGTCTAGGCCTTGGAGGCCTGAAGGAGGCCTCCCAGGCATAGAACAGTCCACTGGAAGTGCATGGATACCACTTCCGAAAGTTCGTTCTAGGCCTTGGAGGCGGCATTGGAGGCATGGAGGAGGCCTCCTAGGCCTAGAATGGCCCATCGGAAGTGTGTGGATGCCACCTCCAGAAGTCCGCTCTAGGCATCGGAGGCCCAGGCCTGCATCAAATATGAGAACTGGTTGTTCAGGTATTAGAATCCCACCACTGTACTCAACTTATGAAAACATGTATATGTAGTTCTCAATTATAACTGAGCTATAGATAGTACAGGTAGTTCTCATACAGGTAATTCTCAACTATAACTTACAACCCAAAATTATGGTTGTAAGTTGTTGCAGTCATTAAGCTGGTCATCTTGTGACTGTAGCTAATTTTACCCTCTTTCCTATGGCAATCATTAAGTATATGCTGTGATCATTAAGCAAATCTATTTTATCCAATATCTGGTTTTCACTAGAAACCAAAGGCAAATAGTGGAAGCCATCAAAAATTGTCAAAAGCATAGTCACTTGACTGTGCTGCAAATGGCTCTAAAGATGAGCTGATTGCCAAGTGCCCAAAATGTGATCACATGACTGTGCAGGGTAATGTATGTGGTGATTGAAATCAGGTCAAGTGACTGCTTTTATGAAAAGCAAACTGCTTCTGTGATTATGCTTCCATGAATTTTTCTTGCTAGTTAATTTTGAAGCTCATTTAGCCATATTAAACAGATCCTTGATATGAGGCCTAAAACAAGCAAAATTAGTTTTCCAAAGAGATAGCTGATATGACATGTTTGGCATATTTGTAAAACAGCAAATATCCTACCTCACACAGAGTGGCTGGTATAAGTTGCAAATAGTAGCTTATAAAGTCAGATTTAAAGAGTCTGAAACAATAAGGGTTATCATCACATCAGTATTTAATGCAGCATTTCAACAGCTCTTTAAAGATAACAATAAACCCAAATAGTTTTTGCTTTTCAACCCGGATCTAAGGGCCTTTCCATATTACCATGCCTTCATTATTAACTGAATCTCTCAAGAACAATTTAACAATGACCCATTATAGTCTTAATAATAAAAAACAAAGAATAAATGAAGTTCACTATACTATCCTGAGCTGTTTCAAGTCCTATAATGAGAAAAATCCTCACACAAGGGAACAAAATAAACGGGAACTTGAAAACTTAGAATATTGGAGTTTAATAGACTAACCTTCTCTACAAGAAAAAGTAGAAATTTACAGAATAACTTTGCTCTGATGCCTACTGTCTTGATGGGGTTTCTTAGGAGCTGTCAAGGAGTGAAGCCAAAATTTTCCTTGCTAGGGTGACTGATACTCTGAACTTGGGAGGAAAGTTTTAGGCAACAGTTCTTTCTAGTGAGTAAAAGGCACATTAAATTGACTCTAATGCTAAAGTAATGATCAAGTGGCTGCAAAGTCAATTCAGGAATGATTCAGATATCTCCTGTAGAACCATCTTAGGTTACCAGCTTCAGGCTACAGATTCATCTTAATGATACCTGCTTCCTATTTCTTCTCTAATGTATTATTTACATCATCTTCCTACTGCAACTCACTGATTTTTTAGTAAATTTTATTACACATTATTTTACAGTTGCACCAGATTTTCTACATTACTTTAAAAACAATGCAAAGAAATCACATGGTATCTATGACAAATGTCTGTTGGTCCTTATAGAATAGAATAGAATAGAATAGAATAGAATAGAATAGAATAGAATAGAATAGAATAGAATAGAATAGAATAGAATATTCTTTATTGGCCAAGTGTGATTGGACACACAAGGAATTAAAGATAAAGAGTATTCATATATTTGAGTTTGAAATCCTATGAATAGTTTTGTTTGCTACCTTTACATTTTGGCCAAGAATAGATTTATTTATTTATTTATTTAGATTTTTGGTTTAAAATATTTTGCTTCATTAGAATGTAACTCTTTTTTCTTGTTGCCTTTTCCTCCTTTCTCAAATTTGTGGCAGATGAAATTATATCTGGTTTGTTAAGCCAATTGCCTTATGATGCAGAGGTCTCCAACCTTTCCAGGCTCAAGGACCAGAGGGAAGGAGAGCAGTTTCAAAATTGGTGTGTGTGCGCATGCGCACAAGGCCATACACACAGGCGCACTAGCAACTCCTTTCGCGCATGCGGCATACATTGGGACCATATGCATGTGTGAACGGCCATGCACCCTCACGGCGGCTAGCAGCCCATTCGCGCATGCGCAAACGGGCTGTGCAAACCACCTGGGCTAGCGGCACATGTGTAAACAGGCTGCGGATACCCACCCAATGCTAGCATTCCTGTTCATGCCCATGCACATGTGGAAACAGGGCCACAGGCACTAGCGCGAGTGAGGGGGGAAATGTGTGCTCACACGTGCGTGCACCAACCAGCCTTTTCCACGGCCCACTGGCCATGAGACCACGGCCCAGTCCCCAGCCATGGACCATAGGTTGGGGACCCCTGTTATAATGCATCAGGAAATAAACAAAACAAAAATATGAGAGAACTACTAAATCACATGTAAATTAGAGTGAGTTACACAGAAGAGGAGGAAAACAAAGAAATAATGTGATGCTTGAGCTTGCCACTAGCATTTAATAAATACGGTCAAGATGGGTCATTTCTGTAGGATTAAGATTGCCTCAAATTAATTATAAAGGCGGAAGTGGATATAACATGGCATTTTTACTATATTAGTAATAATTCGGCTGCTTTCTGACAAAATCACATACACATCCCTTAATTATTTTAATGAGAACCTTAAATATGTCCCACTGAAATGAACAATGTACAAAATTCCTCTATAATTATTTTGATCTTAATTACTTATTGCAATTAGTATCAGCCTCTGAAGGCTGTGATGAAAGAATGACATGTATGGATACATGTACAAATGTATGAATGCATGTAAGTATGTGTATTATGTTATTCTTATATGACATATCTCAGAATATCATATACATTATGTTACATTACACTATTTGACAAAGTAGACCACAACCTGCTGCTTAGTAAGCTAGAAAAAGGTGGAATAGATAACATCATCACCAGATGGATCTGTAGCTGGCTGACAAACCGTACTCAGCGAGTAATCCTCAATGGTAGTACATCCACATGGAGAGAAGTAAGCAATGGGGTATCACAAGGCTCCATCTTAGGCCCAGTACTATTTAATATCTTCATAAATGACTTAGATGAGGGAATAGAAGGGGAACTCATCAAATTTGCAGATGACATTAAACTAGCAGGAATAGTCAATACACCAAGACAAACTCAAGTTCCAAACAGATCTTGACAAACTTGAACAATGGGCCCTATCCAACAAAATGAATGTTATTGTGGAAAAAAGCAAAGTTTTACATTTAGGCAGGAAAAAATCAAAGGTATAAGTACAGATTAGATGAGATCTGGCTCAAAAACAGTAACTGTGAGAGTAACCTTCAAGTCCTAGTGAACTATCACTTGAATATGAGCCAGCAATGTGCAGCCGCCGCCAAAAAAATCCTGTGTTGTATAAACAGAGGCATAGAATCAAGATCAGGCAAAGTATTAGTACTGCTTTATAAAACCCTAAGACCACACCTGGAATACTGCAACCAATTTTGGTCACTATACTACAAAAAAGATGTTGAGACTTTGGAAAAGTTCAAAGAAGAGCAACTAAATGATCAAAGGCCTGCAGACTAAAACATATGAAGAACGGCTGCAAGACTTGGGCTTGGCTAGTCTAAAGAAAAGAAGAAACAGGGGTGACATGATAGCAGTATTCCAGTATTTGAGGGGCTGCCACAAAGAAGAGGACATCAAACTATTCTCCAAAGCAGCAGAGACAGGACAAGAAACAATGGTTGGAAGCTGACCAAAGAGAGAAGCAACCTGGAATTAAGGAGAAACTTCCTAACGGTGAGGACAATTAACCTGTGGAACAGCTTGCCTTCAGAAGTCGTGGGTGCTCTATCACTGGAGGTTTTTATGAAGAGACTAGACAATCATTTGTCTGAAATGGTATAGGTTCTCCTTCTTGAGCAGGGGGCTCTAAGGTACCTTCCAGCTCTATGGTTCTATTCCAGGCATGTCAAACTCACGTGACCTTGCACGATGTATCACTTTTTCCCCATTGCTGGCAATTGGGTGGGCGCAGTTTCAGCATGACGCATCCAGCCCATGGGCCAGGAGTTTGACATGCCTATTCTTTCTATTCTATTCTATTCTATTCTATTCTATTCTATTCTATTCTATTCTATTCTATTCTATTCTATTCTATTCTATTCTATTCTATTCTATTCTATTCTAATTCTATTCTATTTCTATTCTATTCTATTCTATTCTTCTGAAATATATTTCCATGCGTTATATGTGTACAAAATGTTGATGCATATTATTTTTATGTTTTAAACCGATCTGGGAAGATTTAATTCTAAAATGAAGCCTACAGATTAAATTAAATAAATTGATCATGTTTGTCCATATGCAGTTTTTTTTTTATAATTTAACATCTTCAACCGATACTTCCCTTCTCCAAATGCCTTCTCAATTGGAAAGTGTTAAGACATTGCTTCAATTATGAAATGTTTCCCCAAACATGTAAAAGTTTATCTTTGTAACATTTTAATTTACAATTCCTCTAATCTAAAAGTTTTTTATTTTTATTTTAATTATATTTGTATACCGCCCTTCTCCCGAAGGACTCAGGGCGGTGAACAGGGCAATACATGTTAAAAAAGTTGTACTGATGATCAGTCTTAAACCAATACCTTATAGGCTAGATGGACAATTGCAATCTCTCAAATGTCCAAATGTTATCAGCCTTAAAAATACATACAAAATATATAATTTTTAATAATAATATTGCCTGATTTTTTTTTATTGTTTTGGCCTTTTCAAGTCAATTCGATTGCATTGTTTTTTAGATCAATCACTATAGATTGCAGTTGTAGAGGGACTTTTTCACGTGTTCATGCTGGTGCTTCATCCGATTTGTTTCATTTTCTTTTGTTCATTGCACTGACAACACTGTTATTACACTTCTGTACAATTCCTGCATATGAAATGAACAAAAAGACAGATCAGCAGATCCATCTCATTTCACAATGAGAAAATGGAATAGATGGCCAGCTTTTTCCCCTCTGAGGGGAAATAAAGACCATACCTCACCACGTGAGGTAGCTCCGTACCGTTCTAACAAATCTGCCGGCAGGGACGGACTACAATTCCCTTCTCTCCTTCTTCTCTCAACCCCCTCCCCCCAATTGCATGCCGGGAACAGAACTGCCCGAGAAAAGAATTGCCAGGGCGGGTTTGGTTCTACAGCCTCGCAAAATCAGTGAGGAGACTACGAATCCCGGCATACCTCGCTGCTGATACCCATTTCCCCCACTGAAGTGGGCGGGTATTGCCTGTACACGTTACTGTCATGTGAGATGATGGAAGTCAGAGATTCCTGCTGAGTCTGAGGGAGTGAAAGCAGGAAAGAGAAAGAAAGGCATCGTGCGGCTGCCGGGGACTCTGAAGTTATAGCTGCTTCTAGGCTGCGAGGAAAAGATGAGAAGTCCAAGCTAAAGTGGCCTCCCCTTCTTATTCTCCCCGCAGCGACCCTGTCCTGTTAACTGGTGCGAACGTAGACGAAGGGGTCCCGCCCACTTCTGCCGCGAGCTTGGTGGTTGCAGGTAACTCTTGTTGGCGTCTCTTCCCTGGCCCGCCAATCTAGGGGAAGAGTTTCCAAGAAAAACCCCAGGGTCACGTGACCTGTTCCTCACACACAAAATAGGGGCCCCAACTTGGGATGGGGTAGCTTAGCACTGGCCAGCGTTTTGTTTCCAGCACTGGTTACTGAATTAACCCATTGATTAGTTTTGTAGAATTTATTGAACCACAAACTGACCATGAGATCTATATATGCGAATAAGATACAGCAAGGTCAACATAACCAACCTTGGCATTTTGTGCAAATTCCTCTGCTGGGTTTTATCTAATTAAAAATATTATAGGAACTGAGTTCTACTGTGTTTAACAAGTCTTGGTGCGTTGTATGTGCGCATAGGATTGCAGTTTTTCTTTATGTGGAAAATAATTGCTTGACTATCTCTAATAACTTTTTTCCACAAATGAGAGGATTTGTTTGTGGACTATTACTCTGATACACAAAATACTAAAGGCCAAGCATATATTCCTTTTCCTTCTATTTATGAGAATTCAAATTCTCTGAAACCTTTCTTTATAAATCACATTTATAGCTACCTAGGATTGTTATGAGTTGAGCAATGTATAAATGTGATTTATAAACTTTTCCTTGAAACTTCTCTGTGAATATCTAGAACTTTCAGTTTTGAAATTGTTTGCAGAGGTCACCAGAATCCTTTCCTTGTATATGCTTAGAACTGAATCTTTGTAATTTGAATTTGATTGTTAATGAAAGAATAAGGAGAAATTTAGAATGAAAAATAACTGACAGCATTTCAGAAAGGAAGGGTGCTCTTCATGGTAGTTATCAGGGATAATCAGACCAGATAACATGTTATTTTGTTTGATTTCTAAAACATGGCCAATACCAATGTATGTTTCAAATGAAAGATGCAAGAAACTGTTAGTGCTGTTTATGAATGGTTAGTTAAGCTTTGCAGAATAAATTGTAGGTTGGGGTAAGGTTCAGTTTGGAATATAGATATACCTCATTTAGTGATGGTCTCGTTTAGTGACTGTTTGCAATTACAGTGGTGATGAAAAATTAACTTTGCAACCAATCCTCACATTTATGACCTTTGCAAGTCTGTAAAGCAAATGAATGGTGAAGTAAGGTCTTAAACACAGTTGTGATTTCACTTGCGACTGTTCTCGTTCTGAGATTTGGTCTTTTAACAAGTTAGGACAATTTAATTGACTCCTGCCCTAATTATTTTTTAAATATTTTAAATCTTAATGGTTCTTTTCTGGATGGATTTGATTTAAAAAAAGTCGATTTAAATCAGGATTTAAATCAGGATTTAAATCACTAGTAAAAAGGTTCAATTTAAATCAATTTGATTTAAATCATAATTTTTAAAGAGCAACTGTCATCTCTGTCCCACAGCGGATTTTCCTCTGACCCGTTGTTGACTCACCGACAGTCCCACTCACTTTAATGGGACGGCTGGTGATGCGGCAGTGATACAACAATGTGAGGGACGTGGCTGGGAGCAGGTGAGTGGATGCCCACTAACAGGCGCTGCCATGATGGATCTGAAATGACAGGTGCTGTTTAAATGTAAGGATTCATTCTTGCATTTAGAAGTTAGAATCTTTAATATTACTATTTACAAACAAAATTAAGGTTTCCTATTTAGAATAATAAGCTGTCAGTTTAGTAAAACAGTGATTTCAGAACCGATTTTAGGTTAATAGGTTAATCACACATAGATGGAAAACTACTCAAATTCTTTAATTAAAACACTTAGAGCCTGGTACAGATGCATTTCTCTTCAAACAATCATAGAGTTTGTAGTGTACATAGATTTGCAAAACAATGGGATAAAGGAATATTCCTAAACTTTGTTTTATGATTTATCTCATGGCTACTATGAAATTGTGTGAATGCATCAACGCAGTTCATGTTATCTCAGCTTGCAGAGCTTGGATTCATTGAATGAGTTTACCAAAAATGTAAATATTGCAGAAGATACAGCTTCATGCTATATAACTAAGCTCCATTTAATGCTGAATAAAGTAAATTATTAATATATCTTAAATAAAAAAACTATATTTAGACAGATTTTAATCCAAAAGCATTTTATTAAAATAAATTTGATAAAAATAAAAAAATCCAATTTAAATAAAAAATCCAATTTAAATAAAAAAATCTGATTATTTATTTATTTATTTTTAAAAATCATCAATTATTATCCACCCTAGTTCTTTTAAGTTCCAGTGTTTCATAGGAAGACTCAGGAGTTACTAAGATGCTTTTTTAGTTTATATATTTCATATGCTCATCTCTGTCTCCTCCTTTGGTTTCTTTTTATATAGTATTTTATTAGTTTTCTAATTTTACAATTAAACATTTAAAAAGGAACGTGGTGGCTGGGTAGTCAATAATTCAATAACAGACATAAATCTTTAGCACAAATCTCAAGTTACAACATCAAATATTTTCTCTCTTTTTCCCTTAGTATCTACTATCTCATATTGAGCTAATATAGTTCTTATTGTTATCAACCATCTTTGTTACATTTATCAATAGTTTTTAGCTTATACATATCTTAATTGTGTTTGCATTCAATCCTTATACAATCAATGTCCTTTATTGCTTTTTTCCCCAGGCTTTAATTTCCCCTCAATATTCAAGTTAACATTTGGTATATTATAATTTCCAAGCTTTAGGTGACCAGAGTTTCCCTTATCTCAACTTCTACATTTTTCCCTTTTTATAACAAAATCTAAAATTCTAAATACACATCTTGTCTATTTGCATATAATATTATATTTTCTAAAAGTTATGTATTTTTCACAATATTAAACCAAAAGTCTATTAATTTTATTACACATCTTACCTATTCAATTTTAATATTACTTTATTTTCTAAAAATTATCTATTTCCACCATATTCAACCCACTAATCAATAGTATAAAATCCCCTCTACTAGATCAAAACCCTAGTTTCTTTCAGCCTTACTCTGGCTTTTTTCCTTTGCCAACTAACCTTCCACGTCAGTACTTTTGAATCCTCAAACAGTTTCTCCCTCTATTATTATATGTATTATTTGAAATAAGAAAGATCATTTAATTACAGTTTTTTTTGGAAGGACTAGCCCAATTATATTCATTTAATCTCCTCCCTATTACTCCAGTTTCCCACAATTGTCCTGATAAATTTATCTTCCATTCAATCTGTTCTTCCTTTTCCTCAAATTTCTTCTGATTTATGTAAAAGTCTTTTCCATTTTCAGTGTTGTCACTCTCTTTTCTAATTTTCCCGTTGGCCGGATCTGTTGGTCAGTTGGGTCTTCTGTCTTAGTATGTAGTTATTCCACTTCTCCTGTGGAAGAAGTTGCACTGTTAGTTCTTTGGTTGTAGTCAAGATCTGGGTTTGTATATCTAAGCAGCCATCTTGTTCCTTTATGTTGCCTCTTATTTTGTTACACGTTGAAAGAATGGTTTCAACATAACGAATTTTTTCCTGATCTTCATCCATATTCTCTTGAAAAATTTTAAAATCAAACATTAAAAAAAGTTTTTTTTTGTTTTTTATATCTAGGTATGGGATGTGTTGTAGGTAGTCTTTATAGTGGAAATTGTTTGCCAAATAAGAATTTATAATCCAAAGTATTCCATCATCTTGTATAATAACAGATACTTCTCATGTAAAGAAATAGGAAAACAATTTCCTACATATAGCTCTGAAAATCAGTAAAGGTTTATCTTCATAATTCAAGCAGGCCAGATATGCCACCCTGCAGTTCTTTCTTTACAGCTGAGTTTTTCACAGGTGGTATCTGACAAGGTCAAAGAGTTTTTTCTAAATTCTAGGCTTCAAGCCAAGTCTCTTTTAGTCTATAACAAGTTGTAATACTTTGCCACAAGATGTCACCGATGCCGTTTAAAACTTTTTAAGTCCCCCGTTTTTATAATAATTTTTCAAAGTTTATTTCTTTTCTTTTTAGATAAAAATCAGCGTATCCAGTGGAAATAGGAATAAGAAAACTTAGGAAAACTTTTTTGTCCCGAAATTTCAAAAGTATATGCATTCAATTAGATTAAAGTTGTTTTTATAATTGCTTTGTTTCCCCTGGGTAGTCAGTCGCCACTACTCTTAGAGGGTGGGGCAGGAATTCCCTTCCCTCTCTCCTCACAGGAGGAAAAATACTTAGGGCAGCTTTTGCAGGAAAGATATTTAGAATCTTAAACAGAAGATCAGATCTCACCCAGTTTCATCTGTATTGCTTTAAAGGTGCTTGGTAGTAATTTTGACTTCGGCTGTCAGCAGCTTAATGACGAGCCATATTGCTATGGCCGGTCTTTCTCCTGCCGGTTTGGAGAGCTGTCCCAGATCAAGCGGAAGGGCTACCGCCCTCCCGCGATCAGGCGGGGATGCCCTCCTCGCTCATCGCCCCTACAGGGCGAATTTCAACCCTTTCCAGGGTCCCCCAGTGGGATGAAATCAGACGCTGAAGACGGAGTTCGCCTCCATGCGTCCACAGGCACCGATGGCAAACCAGAAGTCCTTCTCCTTGAAACAATGAGAAGAATAACTTTAAAAATAATTAATGTATTATATTTGTTGAAAAAGGTTTGAGGCTGGAGAAAATGGAAAAACCTATTTGAAAGTTAAGTTAAACAATCAGAAATAGATGAACATATTCAAGATTTGATTTATGCTCTTGTACTACATGAAGATAAATTATCTTCTAACAAGTTTATATCTTTCTGTAAAAATTTGAAGATACCTGTTCTTCTCCCACCTACCTATCTGTCTGGTACTTGGCCTTCCTGTTACAATGCAAGTTTAAATGTTTCATTATGTAGAATCCTCTTCCTAAAAATGTATTTTCAGATACAACTCTTTGATTTGTATCTTTTGTCTGAAAGGACCACTTTTAGGTACCTATAATATTCCTTTTTATAAATGCTCTTCACAAAGTCTTCACCAGCTATCTCAATTAATATCTGAAAGCAAACAATATATCTAAAATTTAAGACAAGAATTTATGCTAAACTAAAATTGATGTAACTTATTCAAAGGGGAAGATGTCAGCAACTTCTGTAAATCTCTGCTTGAAACTTTTGGATGAAATGCCATTATCCAATACTCCAGCTAAAGCAGACTGAAAAAGCTCTATTTTTGTTACTTTTGTAATGATACTTTTTAGTGGGGCTACTTTTAAGTGGATTTTTTTTTAATAGATATTTTACTTCACTTGTTTTGGTTATATACTTTGCAATTACTTTGCCATACTGAGATGTGAAAATGAGATGATAAATATTATCTTAATATGGTGGAGCAGTGGGCTAATGCCTCCTTAAGTAACACCAGCTGCCTGCAACTAGTGCAGGTTCGAGTCCCACCAGGCTCAAGGTTGACTCAGCCTTCCATCCTTCCGAGGTAGGTAAAATGAGGACCCAGATTGTTGGGGGCAAAAAGCTGACTTTGTAAAAATGCCGCTTGGGGGGGGGGCGAAAGCCCTAGTAAGCACGTATATACATAGAATGAAGGCTATTGCTAAGCACATTGATTTGTGCTTCTTAGATTGCAAGCCGCCCTGAGTCTTTGGAGAAGGGCGGGATATAAATGAGATTAAAAAAAAGAAAGTTCAACAAAACATTGACAGCCCATAAGTCCAAGCTGTGCTCTTTTGTTTCCAAAATAGCCATCTTTAAGAAGAAATTTTAGAAAAAAAGCAGCTTTTTGGAAAGTTCTTAGGTTCAGCTTTAAAAGAATGGCATGGAAGCAAAGAACAGATGAACCTCTTTCTATGTATGCACCCCAGCCCTTTCTAATTTTTCTCCAGTATGTTGGAAGGCCTGCCAAAGCAGATGGTAGAAGGGTGAGTAGCAGGAAGGATAGAAGATTAAGAGGAAATCGTGTTGTTCTATGGAAGACAATTCAAACAAGATTGGATATAGCCCAATATTTTGTCAGAATTGCAAAAATCCAACAAATGCCATGTATGTGCATACTGGATGCTTAACAATGTTATGATTATTTTTATTTAGCTATCATGGAAGAACTAGCTGAAGATGATATTGATATCCTGAACCATGAAAAAGCAGACACTCATTACAGACAAGATGGACAATTTCCTATTCCAGTGTTTTCAGGAGAAGAATCAGTTGCTTCACATTTTGCCCTTGTCACTGCTTATGAAGATATTAAAAAGCGTCTGAAAGAGACAGAAAGAGAAAATTCTTTCTTAAAGAAAAGAGTAAGATTGTTAGAAGAAAAGGCAAGTATTTTTAGCAAAATATGCTTTCTTTCAAGATTATATCATTCAACATTATTGTTAGTAACTATGATTTTTTTTAAAAAAACTAGCTTTTATCTTAAGTAATGTGTAAAGTAATTAAGCAGATTCATTCAGTACTTGGAAGTCATTACCCAATACTTATGGCTGGGTCTAAGGTAATTCACCTGGTTTAACATTAAACAAATATTTGAAAGTGTTTAAATAATAATTAAGCCACATCTTGTTGTAATCTTTTAGCTTCTTGAATCCCATTTGGAAGAAGCAACAAGTTCTGTGGGTCGTGAGCAAGTTAACAAGGCTTATCAAGCATATCGTGAATCTTGTATTGAAAGAGATCATCTAAAAAGTCAACTGGATAAAACAGTATGTTTTGGAGTAGCATAAAAAAAACAAGAACGTTGCATGAATCTCATGTAAAAATATTTTAACATTATAAAGAAAATTAAGTTTGGATCACTGAAGACATTGAATATGATCTAGCAAAAGATACACACTAACATATTTATTTCTATGTATGGGTTTAAAATGAGAGTATATCCTTTTTTAACATCAAAAGAACTCGATTAAGGAATACTTATGTGTGGCTTAAATCATTCCTAGATTTTTAAAAATGTTGAATTTCTGCATCTACTTTCATTGATATTTTCTCTTTTTTTCAGTGACCCCATTTGTTTCCTAACTGTTCTGTTATTAAATGTCTGAATTTGCTGTTTAAATAAATGAAAGGGAGATTCACACAAAAACATAGTTGTCAAAGCTCCAGTGATTCAGTACAAATGACTACAGGTAGTCCTCGATTTACAACAGTTCAATTAGTGACTGTTTGAAGTTACAATGGCCCTGAAAAAAGTGATTTATGACTGGTTTTCACACTTAAGACTATTGCAGCATTCCCATGGTCATGTGATCAAAATTCAGAGGCTTGGCATCTGGCTCATATTTATGACAATTGCAATGTCCTGGGGTCATGTGATCACCTCATGTCACCTTCTGACAAGCAAAGTCAATGGGGAAGCCAGATTCACTTAACAATCATGTTACTAACAACTGCAGTGATTCACTTAACAACTATAGCAAGAAAGCTCATAAAATGGGGCAAAACTCACTTAACAAATGTCTCATTTAGTAACAGAAATTGTGGTGGTAAATTGAGGACTACTTTATATATGTTGTTTAAAAATTAAGTGGAATGCAGAAACTTTGTAGGATGAAAAATAGATTGAATGAAAAGCTGGTGATCAGTTTGGAAAGCATGCCAGCTACCTGAGTTCAGTTTGATGTATTATTTATTTAATTGATTATTAATTAGCAATTAACAAGATTTTTCTTCTGCCCTAAAAGCAAAACAATATTTTCAGGGTGCATAAAAAGTACTCACATGCTATTTTTTTCAACTGGTAAGGCTTTTGAAACAGTAAAAGTAGCACAGTAATTTGGCCAAACCTTTATGAAGTACCAGCTGATCTTTAGAATCGGACTTCAACTAGAATAATAATAAAGTCCTGACAATTTCTATATTTCTCAAATTAGATGAAAGAGAATACAGAATATGTGAAAATCTTGAATGAGCAGTTGCAGTCTAAAGAAGTAGAACTCTTACAGCTAAGAACAGAAGTGGAAACTCAACAAGGTGCACTTTGTCTGAGTATATAACAGTATCCATATATGCCAAGTGCTGTGACCTGCAATCTTTTTTAAAATTAATAATTAATATATTTAATTAATATTTTTATGTAACTAAGGCATTGTTATTTCTGGTGTATAATGTAGTATAATGTTCAGTAGTGATTAAGGTATTGAAAGGTATTGATTAAGACTAAGAGACCCAACTTCAAACATCAGCAATGAAAGCTCACTGGGTGACTGTAACAGGATATAAATCCAACAAATAATAACAAAGTATTAGAGCAATTTCAGAACATGTGAGAATTTAGTGCAAAACATTTCTTTTGTTATAAAAACTTAGAAACAAGTCTTAGAGTTAGTCCAAGAGTAACTAGCTGGTATGTGTCCATCTCACTGGAGAAAGAATTCTGTAAGCAAGAACCAATTCTAAGTAGGCCCATCTATACATAAAAAAGTAAAGGTAAAGGTTCCCCCGCACATGCGTGCTAGTCGTTTCCGACTCTAGGGGCCGGTGCTCATCTCCGTTTCAAAGCCGAAGAGCCAGCGCTTGTCCGAGGACATCTCCGTGGTCATGTGGCCGGCATGACTAGACACCAAAGGCGCACGGAACGCTGTTACCTTCCCACCGGAGCGGTCCCTATTTTTCTACTTGCATTTTTACGTGCTTTCGAACTGCTAGGTTGGCAGAAGCTGGGACGAGTAACAGGCGCTCACTCTGTACCTATATAAAGATAAGGAAACTTGAGACATCAAGACATCAACATCTCTAAGCTACTTTGTTTTAGTAATAAAAACAAGGACTTTTGAGTTGAGCCTGGAAATAAACTGGATTAATTTTATAGTTGGCAACAAGCAAGTAAGATGTTAATCATGATATATCCCAGTTCTGCAACCTTGTGGTTATATTTTGATCTAATTGTAGTTACTGAATCATCTTTAAAAGCAGATTCACAATTAGGAGCAATATAATTCAGTAATAAACTCAGTGTGGCTCATTGAACTCGTTCTTTCTCATCAGATGAATTGAGGCTAGTACACCTATCCATGCTTCAGAGACAGGTTAATTTTTTTTTATGACAGCCTTGGCTTGGATCAGTGACATCCTAATATTGCAGACTTCTTATTGAGATTTGTGGGGGGGGGGGGAGTACAGTCTTCTCAAGCACAGTATGACTCTATTAATTTGATCAAAAGAACCATTTATCATCCTAGCCTTTTTTTTCTTGGATTGAGATTCTGCTTATTCACCAGGAAAATTCCATTGTTGCATCCCTGCATCACTTAATGCTACCATAACTTTACATGTATTGTGGAAATATACAATTAGGTGATACCCATATATAGCTGATAAAATTATGAAATATTTCACCCCAATACATTCCATTCTGATTTTGTTGTAGACTACTCCAATGTCTGAACAGGTTGTTTTGATCTTGAAACATTTTGCGCTTCTCTACTTTATGATGCCTCACCCCAGACTTTTTAATAGTTTCATTCAGAAAGATGTTGACATCAGAAACTCAGAAGAGGACAAACTAAAGTGATTTCAGGCAATGAAGTCACTGTTTACCCAGCACCTTTTCTGAACTTGGCTGTCAAAATAATACCCAATCTAGATATCCTATGCTGAAGAATGTCCCACTTAAAAGCTACTAACAGTTCTGGAAATCATGCTTTGTTTTCTTGATTAGAACAGAGCCAGTGCCAGACCTAAATATTAAGAGTGCTTAAAATGGATATACCGGTAATTCTTGTTTATGCGATAGTATTTGAAGTTTTAGAAGAAACTACTAATTCAAATACTATGCCTTAGAAACCAAATCTGGCTGATAAAAAGTTTTGTGGGGGAAAAACACTTCAGTAGTAATTATATTTTTGTCTCTTAAGGTAGATGGGGCTACTCTCCCTCAAGGAACTATTTTTTTCTAGACTTAGCTGAAAAATCCTTACTGCTGATATAATAATAAACACACATATAATAGTATGCTGATAATACCCAACTTGACATATTGACTCCTGGCTGCGTAAGTGAAGTTGTTGAATACCTGGATGAATGTGGTATCTATAGAACTGTCTTCTCCCAACAGTATTTGAAGTTCAAATAACATTATTGCAATCATTAATCAGAAAAGAGAAAAAAGAGAATACAGTATTCAAATACCCAGAACATCCAAAAATAAATAAATGAGGAGTGATACATTAAAAGTATGCTGAAAACCTTCATTCTTATCCCAGCAATATTTGCCTGTTTGATAAGATCTAGTATGGCAGGCTATTTATGTGTTTCATCAGTTAGAGATGGCGGTCTTCATGGACCATGGAACCACAGCTTCTTATCTGTTAACTTCCTTTCCATGGAATAATATCTCCTGGACATTCAGATTTGCCTGTTTTACCAAGCCATGGGGGTTGGTTTGCTCTAATTATTACTCCTAAATGTGTACTGATTTTCTATTTCTTTCAGTTTTATGCTATTATAATATATTGTTTAATCCCAAATATATATTGGGGAGTTGCATGTCACCCAGAATCAGTCAGCTTATTAGAGCAGCCTATACACCCTGTAAAAATAAATGATTAAAATAAATAAAATAAATTCTTATGATTATCCAGTTGGTGTGTTAGTTTCAAGCCTCAAAAAAATAAAACCCCTTCATTAATATTGGATAACTGTTCCCTTGGATAATTCCATAGACTTGCTGTGTCAGTCTTTTCTTTTTCAAAGTACCAATTAAAAATTCACTGGTTGAGATTGTTATTGAGGATTCAATGATTTTTATATTGTAATCTATATGCACTTCGTTATTAAGTAATATATTCAGGTTTTCTTAAAAAAATTAAAGATTTTGTGTCTAGAGATTAATATCAGAGAACATAGACAATTACAGTATATTTCTATGTGAATATTCCTTTGCTAAAGGTTTATCAACACACTCACTTGATGATTGGTCAAAAACTTTACACTTAAAAAGTAAGATTGGATTCAAATTTACCACTGTACTCACAGAAAGATATATGAGAAACGAGTTTTAGTTCCATTTTATTATCTAATTTGACTATTCTGAGGAAATAAAGGTGTTTTCTTTCAGTGATGAAGAGTTTCAATTCTAACCCATCTAACTGGGAAATAGACAGACTGAACAGTGAGCTGAAAATACACAATCTGGAGCTGGATTTGGAGAAACAGAGAGAAGAATGCAACCATCTTAGGAAGGAATTGCAAAAATCTGTAAGGAAAATACTTTTGAATTATGATTTTTGTTATGAGGAGAGTACATAAAGGGGTAAAATTAAATGTTGATATGTACAATTTCTAGTTTTGAGTTTAATGGAATCTACATGGCTAGGTTTTGGTAAACTACATGAATGCTTACTGAGACTTCTAATTTTTTGTGACTTTTGGTAACATTTCTAAATAATGTCAAAAACAGGCTTTGTCTCTTTATATCTTTAGTTCATTTTAGTGTATTAGGTAATAAGATGATTACAATTACTGTTACTTTGGTAGATCTAAAATGTACTTTAGTTTAACTCTTGCCCAGGTGAAATTAGACTGCATATTTTGAGAACTCCACTAGATGGTGATAAAAGCAAGATGCCAAAAGTAGCTTAATAATTGTAGCTTGATAATTCTCTTAGGAAGAAAATTATTTTCCAATCCGTTGCCTAAAATTTGCTGAACTATGTAATTAATGACACTTATTTGTGAATCTATTAATTACAGTAGGACTATTCATTTCAACTTTTATTCCAGTTGTTTCTCAGAAAATCTAAGTTTCATTTTTAATGTGGGTTTTTGACTTGCTCATCCTTTGGAGCATGACATACATAGAATCCCAATGATTATATCAAACTAAAATTTAAATCTTAACCTGTATCATAAGCAATCTTGATTGTACAATGATGTTTATTTAAATTGCTAATGGAAGTAGTAGTAATTTAGTAGTAAGTAGTAATTTTTAAAAAGACTTTGATATTTAAAACCAAGGTTTCATACATGTTTTAAAATTAATTTAAGTAAACCAGAGGATACCAGTTATTGGAAAGATTAGAAATGAAATAATTTCACTAAATCATACTGTGATTTAGGGGTTTTTTGGCTTAACATATGGTGTGATTCTATCCAATTTGACTTAGCAGTATGAATGAACTACAAAACTCTTTTCTTGTTCAAGAAATGATTGTTAAAAAATCCTAGGCTAACTTGAAATGTGAATTTAGCCATAGTCTGAACTGGTATGTGTTAATATGACCAAAATAATATGGTCTTAGGGAACTGTACTTGGGAACATTTGAATTAGAATTAGAGAGGTTAACTTGTGCAATAGAAAAAAAATGGAAAGATTTATTTTCTTAAAATATTGTTTTTCTGCAGTAAGAACTATTTTTAAAAAATGCATAATGAATAATGTGGTCAGGCAAATGTCCCTTATATGGATCTGAAATATGAAAGCATATTTAAAATGTTATGCTTTCAGATAATTCATTAATACGTAGGATACAAAAACATTATTCAGTTATTATGTCTCAAAATATTTACCAATATTCCAGTAAAAACAATTTAAAACATATTAAGCATTTTTCTATCTAACCTGAAAAATATTCAATACACTAGAGTTCATGTTTGTTTCTAGAAGTTACTTTCAAATCACTGAATATAACATTGCAATTTTAATTGTGGTTTCCTGTTCTCTTTTCCTTATCCAAACAACGTATCTACTGTTCTTAGTCATTGGATGCTTATACAATATGTAATATATAATTAATTTGGCACTGTGAGCTCAATATGTCAAATGGAAGAATCAGATATGATAAATTAATAAATTACCGTATATACTTGAGTATAAGCCGACTCGAGTATAAGCCGAGACCCCCAATTTCACCCCCAAAAACTGGAAAAAGTTGTTGACTCGAGTATAAGCCAATCCGCCGTTCTGCAAGCCTCTGCCGCCAGCAGAGGCTCGATCCGCCATTTTGCAAGCCTGAATACACAGGAATACCCTGTGTGGCCGCGGCTCTCGGGGAAGCCCTGGCTGTCCGCTTCCTCGCTCCACGCTGCCATTCGGGGCCCGCACGTTCCCCGGGCAAATCGCGGCGCCCAGCAGGCGAGGAAACACGCCCGCTCGTCGCCCCCCCTTCCCTCAGGAGACGCGAAGCAAGTGACCGCCCGGAGCTTACCGAGGACTTGCTTCGGTGCTTCCAGGATCGCGCGCACCTCTCCCAAGCCGCCGCCGTCCGGAGACCTGCCGAAGTTTGGGGAGGTTTGGGGAGGTGCGCGCGCACCTCCCCAAACCTCCCCAAACGTCGGCAGGTCTCCGGACCTCTGCGCCCTGCCTGCCTGCTTCTTTCCGCAGCGGAAAGAAGCAGGCAGGCAGGGCGCGGAGGAACGGAGACCTGCCGACGTTTGGGGAGGTTTGGGCACGGAGGAACGGAGACCTGCCGACGTTTGGGGAGGTTTGGGCGCCTCCCCAAACGTCGCCGGGTCTCCGTTCCTCCGCGCCCTGCCTGCCTGCTTCCTGGCTGTCCGCTTCCTCGCTCCACGCTGCCATTCGGGGCCCGCACGTTCCCCGGGCAAATCGCGGCGCCCAGCAGGCGAGGAAACACGCCCGCTCGTCGCCCCCCCTTCCCTCAGGAGACGCGAAGCAAGTGACCGCCCGGAGCTTACCGAGGACTTGCTTCGGTGCTTCCAGGATCGCGCGCACCTCTCCCAAGCCGCCGCCGTCCGGAGACCTGCCGAAGTTTGGGGAGGTTTGGGGAGGTGCGCGCGCACCTCCCCAAACCTCCCCAAACGTCGGCAGGTCTCCGGACCTCTGCGCCCTGCCTGCCTGCTTCTTTCCGCAGCGGAAAGAAGCAGGCAGGCAGGGCGCGGAGGAACGGAGACCTGCCGACGTTTGGGGAGGTTTGGGCGCGGAGGAACGGAGACCTGCCGACGTTTGGGGAGGTTTGGGCGCCTCCCCAAACGTCGCCGGGTCTCCGTTCCTCCGCGCCCTGCCTGCCTGCTTCTTTCCGCTGCGGAAAGAAGCAGGCAGGCAGGGCGCGGAGGAACGGAGACCCGGCGACGTTTGGGGAGGCGCCCAAACCTCCCCAAACGTCGGCAGGTCTCCGTTCCTCCGCGCCCTGCCTGCCTGCTTCTTTCCGCTGCGGAAAGAAGCAGGTAGGCAGGGCGCGGAGGTCCGGAGACCTGCCGACATTTGGGGAGGTGCGCGCGCACCTCCCCAAACCTCCCCAAACTTCGGCAGGTCTCCGGACGGCGGTGGCTTGGGAGAGGTGCGCGCGATCCCGGAAGCACCAAAGCCTCGGCCGCGCACAAGTCCTCAGTAAGTTTTTTTTGTTGACTGGAGTATAAGCCGAAGTGGAATTTTTCAGCCCAAAAAGTGGGCTGAAAAATTCGGCTTATACTCAAGTATATACGGTAAATCCCAATTCATTGAGAATATCCAAAGCCCAGAAGTCTGCTCCTAGTATGTGGGTTAGATTTGCACACTTAATCTTTTTTTAAAATTCTATTGCATTTATAATTGTTTATACTATTTATAAGACACTTTTATAGGATTTGTATTCTGAAAGGGAAATTAAATGCAACCGCAAATTTTTTAAAAAATCAAAACATTTTATTAACACTAACCATTTTTGGTATGTCTGGAAAAGGTTTTTTTTTCTTTGTACAAGTGAGGCACATCTTTAAAAAGCCAATAGGATCTCTTTGTTTTGGCTTCCTTCCAGGTTGAATCCCAAGGAAGTTTAATAAATGGAGAGTTTATCCAACAGCAAAATATCCATAGGTATGCTTTTATTTATTTTTAATGCATTTCAGCTAAGTCCCTTTGACTAGCTTATTGAAGTCCAAGAAAATTGTTTTGGATAAGAATTATGTCACTCAAGTAATGCATCTCACATTTCAATAACTCATCGCTGTCTTTGATAATTGGTCAAAAATGCAGAGCAGGCTATATAAGACATTGTACTCTGATACTCAATCATTTATTGGTTTTCAATAAATGTTGTTGATTTTGATTTCTGTATGGGACAGAGCAACTTTAAATATTGTCTCATCATCAATCCACCTATTCAAATTGGCCAGTTATTAGTGATCTTGCAATAAGTAACTTTTTCTTCTCTCAGAAATTTTGATAAATTGTTATGAAGGATAGGACAGATCTTTCTTCTGAAGGTATGTTTTACTCCATTTTTAAAATTAGCTTTTCTCAGCTTTGGTTTTCTAATACCGTGTTTCCAAGAAAATAAGACTTATCCCGAAAATAAGCCCAACCTTGATTTTTACGCATGCGCCTAATATAAGCCTTCACCCCAACATAAGCCCTAGTTTTGGGATGAGGCATGCGTGTTAAAATCAAGCTAGGGCAAGGTGAGAGGGTGGAGCTGACCCGTACACAGTTACCTTAGGACTGCTGCAGCCGGGCCTCCCACACCCCAAGACCTGTCGTGTTGCTGCCCAAGTTCTTTTGTTCGCAGCTGCACGCTACATGGTGCATTGCACCAGTGCTGCCGCTCCAGCAGAAGGCTGTGTGGTTCGTTGCACTGATCGTGGCGGTGCCGCTGCCTGCAGAAGGTTGCAGGGTTTACTGCACTGGTACTGCCACACGTGCACCACATGCGTGCACCATGCAGCCTCTTGCCCTGATCAGCAGCACCGGTGCAATTGGCGCCACACCAGATGGCTTCTTGCCAAGAATTATGGCACCATGCGCCATATGGCCTCCTGCTTTGAGGGGCAGCACTGGTGCAATCGGCGTGATGAGGCATGCGCCTCCTGCCACAAGTGGTGACACCAGTGCGATGTGCCAGGAGGCATGCAGCCACAAGCATTCACAGAAGAACTCAGGCAGTGGTGCAACAGGTGTCAGAGCGTGGGAGGCCTGACTACAGCAGTTCTAAGGTAAGCGCAAAAATAAGAACTGATGCCTCTTAGAGGCAAAACAAATATAAAACTGGGTCTTATTTTGGGGGAAACATGGTATGTTGGGCGCATTTCTTTAGTTGTGGTTGGGAATTTTGATAATTGCAATCCAATAGTACATGTAAATAGCTTGAGAAATATTTATCTAAATAATGTGCAAAATAGTTTGCTAGCAAAGCGGAATAATTTCTAATGTCTTAACTGTTAGGCTTATGTAAGTTACTTGGCTCTTTATTCACTGGTCCCACGGGTGCTATTTTGGAATATTGGAATAGATTGATCTAGATTTACATTTAGAATTTAATTGCACCACTTCTTGATTTCACTTGTTAATTCTAAACATGACCAAACTTGCATCCAACACAGTGCTTTTAGTTCTGTAAATGAAAAACTGAAGTAGAAGTAGTTTTGAACAGATAAACAAGATATAAGTGTAGGTAGGTAGGTATATCATGGGATGAAAATATAGAATTTGAAGCTGAAGAAAAGTACCGTATTTTCCAGCGTATAAGACGACTTTTTAACCCCTGAAAATCTTCTCAAAAGTTGGGGGGTCGTCTTATACGCCGGGTCGTCTTAAACGCCGGAAAATACGGTATATTTTAGAAAGTTGTTATCAATTAACATTTTCTCCATCTAAGCCAGAGTTGTCCAACTGCCGGCCCATGGACCGGATGTATCATGGCAAAACCATGCCTACCCCATTGCTGGCAATGGGGGAAAAAAAGTCTCACTACATCGTGACACGCCAGGTGACGTTGCGAGTTTGACACCCCTGATAAGCCAATCTTTCCTGTGATCTAGCTTTTAGAGCCAGCTTTTTAAAAAGCCCATAATTCAGATGGCAAATAGTAATTGTGTCTATTTGAGACATACAGTATTGAAGGAATGTATTTACTGTATTTAAAATGCTTATAGTTTATGTTTTAGTTAGAAAGTGATTCTCAGGTGATTAAAAAGAGATAATCGTTACTTTTGGTTTTGCTGCTGAGACATATGTCACTTAAAAAAATAACACTCAACTTTTATATAGATCTTACCATAGCTGGCAATTATACCATCTTCTTAACATCAGTACTTGCAGGTGGACGTTGCTGCCATTAGAATCTTAGTGAACAATGAATTATATAGCACAGTGTCATACAAATGTCACAACTTATGTATTTGTCTGATGACATCGCTGTACACATGCCACTTTAATATCATGAGAGTTTGCTGCTGACACTGGTAATCATGTTAGCTGGAGACAGAGGGCAAATTCTCCCTTTGTGTGATGAATGGCTTTTAGGGAAAGGCTAAAGAAATGTGCTTTCTTTGCCTCTTTTTCTGATCTGGCAGAATCCTACTTAAGGTGGTATTCCATATGAATAATACGAACAATTGCTCTCATAGATATTACCTCTGCTGAATGACTAAGCTACCTACATAAGATTTTAATATTGAAATTAGAGTGGGGTGTGGAATTATTTTATTCCTTATTTTTGTTTCTGATGGTATATTTTTTAAAATGTTTCTATAGTGAGTTGTCCAAAATCAAGGAATTGGGCAGCATACAAATTTAATAATAAATGTGTTTAAAAAACAGACCCATTAAAATTAGTAAAATATATCTTACACATATGTATAAAGCCAACAATACTCATTCTCTGTTTTAGCAATTATAGTACTGTTTTTGTTTCTGGCAGTTGAACATATAAGATGCTCCAAAATTTGCAAGAATAATGCATTTTGATGAAAATAAAGCCTAATGTTGCATTTTATTCAACCACTGCCTTTTTCAGAAAGCTGTAGGAAATTGTTTCTTGACAGTAGTTACTTCTTAGAATTAGTAGCTGCTTGTGTAGTATTCATTGCAAGACTGTGAATGAATTCACAACAAAAAATTGGCATGGTGACAAAGTAAAGTAAACCTGTTCTAGTGCTAGTGTATTTTTCTAAATATGTTATGGGGGTAGTTAAGTCCACAATAATGCAGGTTGAGACCAAATAGATATGGAATTCAATTGCTAGTCCTTTCTTCAGAACATTGTTTATACAGTTGTTTTTTTAGAAGTTAAGAAAATGATATACAGGTGAAACTCGAAAAATTAGAATATCGTGCAAAAGTTCATGTATTTCAGTAATGCAACTTAAAAGGGGAAACTAATATATGAGGTAGACTCATTACATGCAAAACAAGATAGTTCAAGCCGTGATTTGTCATAATTGTGATGATTATGGCGTACAGCTCATGAAAACCCCAAATCCACAATCTCAGAAAATTAGAATATTACATGCAACCAATAAAACAAGGAGTCTACATAGAACAATATCGGACCTCTGAAAAGTATAACCATGCATATGTACTCAGTACTTGGTTTGGGCCCCTTTTGCAGCAATTACTGCCTCAATGCGGCGTGGCATGGAAGCTATTCAGCCTGTGGCACTGCTGAGGTGTTATGGAAGACCAGGATGCTTCAATAGCGGCCTTCAGCTCTTCTGCATTGTTCGGTCTCATGTCTCTCATCTTTCTCTTGGCAATGCCCCATAGGTTCTCTATGGGTTTCAGGTCAGGCGAGTTTGCTGGCCAATCAAGCACAGTAATCCCACGGTCATTGAACCAGGTTTTGGTGCTTTTGGCAGTGTGGGCAGGTGCCAAGTCCTGCTGGAAAATGAAGTCAGCATCCCCATAAAGCTCGTCTGCGGAAGGAAGCATGAAGTGCTCCAAAATCTCCTGGTAGATGGCTGCGTTGACCCTGGACTTAATGAAGCACAGTGGACCAACACCAGCAGATGACATGGCTCCCCAAATCAACACAGACTGTGGAAACTTCACACTGTACTTCAAGCATCTTGCAGTGTGTGCCTCTCCATTCTTCCTCCAGACTCTGGGTCCTTGGTTTCCAAATGAGATGCAAAAGTTGCTCTCATCAGAAAAGAGGACTTTGGACCACTGAGCAACAGACCAGGTCTGTTTTTCTTTAGCCCAGGTAAGACGCTTCTGATGTTGTTTGTTGTTCAGGAGCAGCTTGACAAGAGGAATACGACATTTGAAGCCCATGTCCAGGATCCGTCTCTGTGCGGTGGCTCTTGATGCACTGATTCCAGCCTCAGTCCACTCCTTGTGAAAGTCCCCAACACTTTTGAATGGCCTTTTCCTGACAATCCTCTCCAAGCTGTGGTCATCCCTGCTGCTTGTGTGCACCTTTTTCTTCCACACTTTTCCCTTCCACATAACTTTCTGTTAAGGTGCTTTGATACAGCACTTTGGGAACATCCAACTTCTTTTGCAATTACCTTTTGAGGCTTTCCCTCCTTATGGAGGGTGTCTGATGGTTTTCTGCACAACTGTCAGGTCAGCAGTCTTCTCCATGATTGTGATTCCTACTGAACCTACTGATTCCTACTGAGAGACCATTTAAAGGCTCAGGAACTCTTTGCAGGTGTTATGGCTTAATTAGCTGATTAGAGTGGGACACTTTGAGCCTAGAATATTGCACCTTTTTACAATATTCTAATTTTCTGAGATTGTGGATTTGGGGTTTTCATGAGCTGTAACCCATAATCATCACAATTATGACAAATCACGGCTTGAACTATCTTGCTTTGCATGTAATGAGTCTATCTCATATATTAGTTTCCCCTTTTAAGTTGCATTACTGAAATAAATGAACTTTTGCACGATATTCTAATTTTTTGAGTTTCACCTATAAATCTGAAAAAAGGCATCAGAAACATAACCAATGAATTAATATTTTCAGTTCTCACAAATGCATTTTTCTTGTTTTCCACTTGAGGGAGGAATAGGACTTGATTACAAGAAGTTATTTTATTTGTGACTTGTGTCAGAAAAGAAGTGAATGGGTAAAAATATATTTGGTTTCCATTCTATTGCTATCTCATTTAGTTTGTCCCTTAATCTTGACTATTTAATTAGCTAGCCAATGTTTTTGCTTTTCTTTTTCCCCCACCAAATAGGTATTTGATATGTGATGCTATCAATACATCATTATTACAGTTTTCTTTTTAAAACATCTTTTCTGTATTAATCTTTTATGCAAATTAGATATACACATTTTGTATTGTAAAACCAGCTGTAATTCATATAACCTGTGAAAACAAGTCTACAGTTTTTTTCACACCTAAAGGAACTTGTTTGAAATGTTTGTTTCAGCAAGTACCCTTTGATTTAATATGGATGCCAATATTTAACTGCTAATATTCTTGTAAAAATTTTGTCACTTCGCAGTGATAGGAAAGTATGCGATCAACTATGAATGTTTAATTTTAACATTTTTATACATGTTTGTGTAGATGTGTATACGTTGTGTTGGTTCAAAATAATTAATTTTGATGTGATTAACGAAGTATGTGACATTGCTTTTATGTATAGTAAGAGGTTAAAAACAATAAAGGCTCTTTACCTTTCATACAGATGTTAGGTTTACCTTTTGATAAATGGCTGTTTTGTGATTGCAGTGGCAGGTATTTGGTTACATTACCCAAACTCTGCTCTTAAATTTGTCTACAGCTTTTGGCCAAAACATTGTCCATTCCTTTAATTTAAAAAAGGTAGATCCTTAAAGTTACAAAAGCTATCAGTTCAGTGCACTAAATGCTACTCTAGTAGGAAATTTTAGTAATGGAAAGTATACAGTACTTGCTCTTTGTCTATAAACTACTTGCTTAATCTGTCTAATCCAGACATGTCAAACACAAGGCCCGGGGGCCGGATCTGGCCCGCAAAGTGGTTTCATGTGGCCCACGAAGCCATCCTGGAAACAGTGAGGGAACGGCCCCCACTGCCTTGGCCCTGGCCCAGAGACCCTCCTTCTGCCAGAGACCCTCAGATCTGTCCCACTCCTGCTCAGGCCCCCATAGGCACCCTTGATGCGAACGCTGTAGAGCTGGCCACGCCCACCCAGTAAGCCATACGCACTCTAGCCACGCCCACCCAGTAGGCCACGCCCACCTGGCCCCCTGAGGGCAACCGCAATGCTGATGCGGCCCTCAATGAAATTGAGTTTGACACCCCTGGTCTAATCCTTCACATCAACAGAATAGGAGCATGTTTCCCAAAAGTAGTTCCCAGTGATGAGTTAGTTGACGAGATGTTTTCAGAGATGCAGAGACTCTTCAGGTTTGATAGGCAGATACGATCATTCCCATTAGAAATACAAGAATTAGTATTTCTTAATTTCTGGGTAAATTAGTGGTTAAAGCAACAGAGTAGAAGGATGAGTTCTTGTCTCATTTTACGCATGAAAGCTTGTTGGATAATTTTCAGCCAGTCAGTTTCTCTTAAGACCAACTAATTGTTATTGTAGAAAAATGGGAGGAAAGAGTATGTTCACCACCTTGAATTATTTATAAAAGTAGTAAAGATGAGATTAAAAACAATTTTTTTTCACTCAAAGTCGAGTCCCACCAGGCTCAAGGTTGACTCAGCCTTCCATCCTTCCGAGGTAGGTAAAATGAGGACCCAGATTGTTGGGGGCAATTAAGCTGACTTTGTAATAATGCCACTTGGGGGTGTGTGAAAGCCCTAATAAGCAGGCATATACATAGAATGAAGGCTACTGCTAAGCTTGTAAGCCGCCCTGAGTCTTCGGAGAAGGACGGGATATAAATGGAATTAAAATAAAAAAATAAATAAAAAAAGTAACATTATGGAATTTTCAGGTCTATTTCCATGCTTTAAGAGAAATTACTCCTGTTCAGGGATTCAATCAGCTTGGAATGAGAGCCCTCTAATATTTTTATTCATCTATGAAGATACTGAGTTACTGCCTTACAAGAAGGCAGTAGGAACATAAAAGTTAAACATGTGTGGTTGCATAGCAAGAGATAGGCATTTATGGAGATCGAATCATCCTTCCACACTGCTATTTAGAATTTAAACTCAGAGTCTGTTTTTCCCCATGACCATTGCTATAAACTGCAATACTCTTTTCAGCTACCCACATTTTTAAATTCTTTTATTAGCTATCTACACATACTAGGTCACAATTTTGAGGAAGGACTGTATGATGCTTAAAGCTAGTTATTAGGGAAAGACGAAAAAAAATATTTTAAGCATCCTGATGCTTAGTTGAGATGAGAGTAATTTGTATATTTTTTCTAGAGGTTAAGTATTAGACTAGGAACATGGACATGTGACCTGCTTATGTTTGGAAGTTAAGTGGGTGACTTGTGGCCAGTCATTCAGCCCTTGCAACAATGCAGTGGCAAACCACTTCTATAAATGGTGCTTAGAAAACTGCAGAGACTTGTTTATTTAGTCACCAGAAGTTAGATCTGAGAGGAAAGAGTCCTATATTTTACAGTTATAAGAGATCAGTGGTAGGGGGTGGTAAGTAGCAAATTATTTTTTCTCTATAATTTTAGAACTAGAGGTTGCCCAATGAAGCCATTTGTGGTGGTTCAGGATGAGCAAATAAGTGTGCATGTGTATCTTAAAATAAGATTGTTAAGCGAAGGCCATCAGTGTCAAAGACAGAATTAAAACACATTAAAAAGATGCAGATAAGCACTGGTAGGGAGCCATTATTAATACAGGTAGTCTTTGGCTTACAGTGGCAATTGCAACCAAGTTGCTATTGTTTAGTAATTCCAGTAGGCCTGATTGCTGCTCTTAAGTAAGGACCTCATGTGACTTTTGAATTCCCGCTAGCTTCTCCGTTGACTTTATTTGTGCAAAGCTGGTTGGAAATTGTGGTATGACCGTGGCTTGCTACAATGTTGTAATTGTGAGCTGGATACCTGGATTGCAATCATGCAACCATGGGGACACTGCAGAGACTGGAACTCTGAGGACAAGTCTTAAGTACCATTTGTTCAGCACACTGAATACATATTTATAAACTAAGAATTACATGAACATTTTTTGCATTCATATGCTGAAGCTGTCTGATTTAATCAGCTGTAACTTTCTCTTCATCTCTTGCCTCACAGCATTTTTGTTGAACCAGTGAATCAAAAGTATAATTTGTATAAATTAAGGAGTTAGACCTTAGTCTTTTATAGCAAACTATTGCAGCTTTCCTTTTTGTTCTTTGAATCATTATCTTTTCTTATGAAAGTTTCTTATCTGTTTTAAACTCTTAAAATGTGTTTTAGTGAACACATTCAGCAGGTATACAGGGAACTGAAGAGGGAGATGTCCAATTTGCATCTGGTGACTGAAGTACAAGCTGAGATGCTAAAGAAACTGACTCCATCTACAACTAAGAAAGGCAAGTTTAGGTTTGCACAATCAGAAATCTGAAAACAAGGTGTAGAACAATACTAAATCATCTTAAAATGCAGCTTGTTACTACATCTTACCTCAGTTGCATCAATTTAGTCTGATAAGCCTAATTTTTTATTGTGAATTCCAATCTACTTTCTCTAACTGGTCGACTTCAGACATAAAGGTATTGCTGATGGGCCTTTCCTTTCATGCTGTATCCTCTTGTCACTTTCCCCTCTCAATAAGATCTTAATTGTACAAGGCGAGGTATGAGTTGTATTTGACCTTTTATTGTAACTATTTTATATTTTTAGAAACACCAGAAACACTCTTCAGTTTTCAAATGTACTTTCACACAAATAGTAACTTTTTAAGAATATTAAAAGAAAAATCTATTATTTGTTACATTTTACTATGGCAATTTGTTAACCTTAAGCTTCATATTATATACAATATTTCTACAGAGAAACTGTGATTCCAAGCTTATTTTTAAATGGAAAATTCTTGACTGCTCAGGAATTTTTTTGCATTTTCAAATCCTTAAGTCACAATCTTTTTTCCTACATTGAAAAGCACTTGAATACAAATTGTCATCTGTTTTTGTGTGAATGGAAGCCAAATCAAATATGTATGTTTAATTGGCCCATGCTGATGTGGTCATAAGGTGAAAATGAAAGGCGCACTTAAAAATAATTTTAAGAAAATGTACAGGGCCAAAACCAGTCTGCTGTCTGTGTTATCTCATATACTTTGTTGAGAGATTCTCTCTGAGGCTGCTTGTTTTAAGGAAGCACAGGGCTAAGTGTTAAAAGTTTGGGGTGGGGAAAGAGTTAGCTCCCGTTACTCCCCTGGTGTGTTAAAAGTTAAAAAGGCCATCCATACTGGATTAGCCCATATAATACAGGTTGTGTAGGAATAAATATGAGAACTAATCAAAGGAAGAACAAGCTTCCTACAGTCTCATAGCAGCAAGAGATAAATCTGTAATTAGAGGAACAGATATTTGGTAGGTACTGTTAATAGCATGTGAACTGTATTAAGTGTAAATTATTCACATACTTGATTCTTTCCACAGTGCCATTCTATACCTCTGTTCAGTGTATTGAAGATCTTGAAAGGGACGCTACCAACCTCCATTTAGATGCTTCTGGAGCCATATGCAAAAATAGATTACTTTGTGATGATGTTTTCAGTGATCTTGCATCTTCCTCACCATGTACTAATGAGAAATTTAGCTCTGCGTGTGACTCTCCAATTCTGGAACATAACTCGTATGGAAAAAATTCTCTGGAAGATAATTCTTGGGTATTTCCAAGCCCTCCAAAACTTAGTGAAACAGTATTTTGGGAAAGGAAAAACAGAGTGACTCACTTAAACTTTCCAGGAAACAACTTGGATCAGTATAACCAAAACTGCTTGCATAAGAGCTAAGAATAGTAGGGGGAACTTGAAAGTAGTCCTGAATATGGTCTTGTATTTGTTAATAGAAAATAAGTAATGGGGAGGAGTATAATGAACTTTCAAGTTGGATGAGATTTTCCCTGTTATCTAAACTTGAAAAACACTAAATTCAGAAGAATATGATGATCTGTTATATCCTCAATTTTCTGATTCCACATTGGCAGATTTCTAAAGTATTAAATTATGGAATAAAACAGAAACAACATGTGGTATGAATAATATTACTCCACAGTATGTTCATTCAAACATTTTGACAGACTACGAGAAGGACTTAGTTTTTGGATAAGTTCTGATTTAAACTCAGGTAATTAATATATTCAATTCTTAAGCAGTCTCTGTTTTTTTTTTATTAATGGACGATATGCGGAAAAGGAGCAAATGAATTGTGTAGAAATTACTTTCATTCCTTTTTTCAATTTATCAACTTATCCTCGTTACCCTATGGTGAAAAAATTGAAATAGTGTAAAATGGAAAAGTTTCTAAATGCTGTAGTAAAATATTTCACCACTTCACAAATAATATCATGTACTTATTGCTTCCCGTATTGAGGATTTCCTGTCCAAAATAGTTATTTTGAGGTGAAATATCCAGGCTCCTTAATATATAGCCAGGAAGAACTGTAACATTCCAAATAATGTCATCTTTCCACACTTCTGATATTCTATAACAGACATGTCAAACACAAGGCCTGGGGGCCGGATGGGACCCGCGAAGTGGTTTCATGTGGCCCACGAAGCCATCCTGGAAACAGTGAGGGAATGGCCCCCACTGCCTTGGCCCTGGCCCAGAGACCCTCCTTCTGCCAGAGACCCTCAGATCTGTCCCATTCCTGCCCAGGCCCTCATAGGCACCCTTGATGCAAACGATGTATATGGCCCAGTAGGCCATATGCACTCTAGCCACGCCCACCCAATAGGCCACGCCCACCCTGGCCATACCCACCCGGCCCCCTGAGGGCAACCGCAATGCTGATGCGGCCCTCAATGAAATTGAGTTTGACACCCCTGTTCTATACTAAAGATGCATTGAAATAATTTTGCATCCTTTCTATCTCATTTTATTAGCAGTAAATCTCAGCTGAACTCTTAAACCCTCAAGTCAGTAGAGATGCTTTTATTAGCATATTGTTGGGTAGATTTCCAACTCTAGTTTTATGTACCTGGTCTTTAAGATGCAGAGGGAGGGAGGGGGGGAAGGATCTAACAATATAATGATGGACCAGCTGCAAGTTTTGTTTACTTCATTGCTCAAATCTCACCTGGTCATTCCCACATGTACAAATTCATGTATGCTGCCCTTTCCCCTTTGTTTCTGAATGTGTATTTGAAATGCGAATAAGAGAAAAGTAAAATCTGTAGTGGAAGAAATAATTGTATGTTTCTGAAAGATAAAAACTTCCCATGTGGTTGTGCAGATGAGCAGCGCTATCTTCCCTTCCCTTTCTTTGCATTGCATTTTGTATAATTCAGTACTGATGCTTTCTTCCTTGTCATTACTGAAGAGAATATAATCTGTGGAGGGAAATGAAAGGGTGGAGGTTTTCTTCCCCGCCCCTGTATTAATGAATGGCACACCTAAATAATGTTCATCAGATTCGTCTTGTTCACATATCCTACCTTGTCTGTGATTAATGGAAATGGTGTCAGCTGCAGGAATTCATTCTGACCAATGAACATAACTGACTCAAGGGAGTACAATCTTCCTGTAGAGTAATAGAACAAGCCCCAATATGCATATAATAAATCTAAGCCACTGACTTCAGCTGACAGAACCAACTACCTGTGTAATAACAAAGTAGCAGCAACCATTTCTCATGTGGCTGCATAGCTGTAATGTTTTCAGGACTGCTTTTTTGGACTACAGATCCTTGAATAAGTTACCATTATTCAGCATGCCAAGCTGCTTCGTGCTTTTAACAATGCATTGAGGATACAGTCATGTTTTTAAATAAGTTAGTTTTTGTTTGAAACAATTGTATGCTAAGTGGTAGAAACCTTTTTTTTAATTTTGAATGCTCTGAGCTGTATATTCACCTATACTAATTAGAATCCTAAATTAGAGCAAATTCTGATTCTGGCCAAAATTCTGTATCTGAGTAGAAAACAAATCCTGTAGTAGTCTTTCATTGTTATAATTAAGAATGTATAAACTTCCTTCAGTTTAGGAATATAGCATTCTCTTTCCCTTTCAAATCAAGATATTTTTGGGATAGAAGGGCTTTAAGTTGACCCTGACATTTGATTATTTGATTTATATATCTATAATACCAAAATCTTACTTAAAATTTATATTTTTAAAGAGATCAATGTAGAATACATTAGAAAAGGAAGTGGGGGAAAAAGCAAATATAACTCCAGTACTAAACATCAAAGCCTGGGTGAACCATTTATAATCAGTGCTGTTGTGTTTTATGAGCTGCTCTGATACACTGAAATAATGTTTTCATCTCTTAAAACTCCTTGAAACAGAACCCTTGAAAGCCTATATTAATGTATTTTCTTAAAGGATGGCTAATTCTAAATGGCTAATTCATAGAAAATAAACAATTTTTTTGATCTGAGAAATAGTCACTTTTTGATTCTTGCTACCATCGTGAGAAACTGAGTTCAAAGTCACGAGGGAAGTGTATAATGAAGCATTCATGAAATTATGAATTTGAAGTGCTTACAGGTAGATTTAATCAGTTTGCTTCTTAAATCTATTATTCTTACTCATGTTAATGAAAAGAGAATACGTTTTCTTTCAAGTTTCATGCAAAAAGCACCATTTAAAAACTTTTGAGCTGCCAATGTGCTCTTGGAATGAGAATTTCTAGTGTTTCTGCCATAAGCAATAACTGGAATTAAAGATCAGCTACCCCCTTATTTTTTATTCCGTAGCTACAAAGGTAGGTTCAGGATACACTATGTTAAATGCTACAACCCAAATTGCAGAACATTTATTTTAAAAATTGTTGTATGAAACAACTGGAATACAACAGCTCTTTCAGGTCTTCTATTAAAAATCTACATAGAACACCATATGATATGATCTAAAACAATGGTCCCAACCTTTCTGGCTTGGTGGACTGGTGGATGGGGGAAGAGGGGATAGTTCCATATGAGCAGCAAGCACGCACATGAGCATGCGCAACTCCATTTGCACTTACAAGGGTGAGCTTCATTCACAAGCACAAACACCCACTGCTCACAAATGGAGCTTCATGCATGAGCATCAGCACCCATCGATTGTGCAAGTGCAGCTGTGTGTGTGCTCACCCACTTGCACAGTCTGATAGTGGAATGCGGCCCAAGGTTGGAGAGTCCTGATCTAAATGACTGCATTAGCATTAAAAGGAGACCAGAATTATTTCCTTGTTTTTAAAGCCCTGTGGCTCAATTTTCTGTAAGCTCTCTATTTTCTTTTTAATTGATAGCCTGCTGATGCTTAATTGCAAGAAATTATAGCAGAACTCTGGAGCTCACAGACTGCACATGCACACCAAAACGTTCAGCAAGTCCTTCAAAGATCAGCACACTCTATCTTCAGCAAATGCACATGCTTGTGTATACACACCCCAAACTGCTTGCAAAGTAAACTGCAGTACAATATTCATGGAATCTACCCAATCGTTCATGGGCTTTCCCATAGCAAAGCTCAGAGAAAGGCAATTTTCCAGGCAGATGTTTGACCATGTGTTTAAATATTCTTTCAACACTTCACTGCCATATTCATTCTGGCTAAAACTGATAATAGGGACTTGACTTACCTCTGTTGCATTGGTTAGAAAAGTGCAAAAAAGCAGCCAAATCAGAAGTCATAAAAGCCTAACTGTAGGACTCAGAATGGGATTGTTTTGTTTTTCATGGACAGCACACTCAGCAGTAGTTAAGAGAGCATGTTCCAAAATCATGTTTTACACCTCAATGTTCTTTACTGATTAATCATTTGCTGCCCTAGCACCTTATTTCAGATATTATAAAAAAGGGACCATCTATTTTATATATAGAAACTCAACCAGCTGATCATTATAAAAGAATGTGAAAGCTGGAAATATTCTGTAGTGTGCAATATATTTCTCTGCAAATGAAATGAGGAAAAAGTACAAACAATGAAAAATCAGTTAAATTTCAATCAATTTTGAGATGAGTCATTACATACCACTTATTTAATATGACATAAGTGATACAATATATTTTGTGAGATGTTCTTCACATTAGGGGGGGAAGCAAAATGCTAAAATTCATGAAGCTTTATTTTCATAGTTACTGGATGAAAATAAATTCCCTGAGAATCAATTTAACCCTGTATTTGCATACGCAGTTAAATAAAGAAACATTTTTTTTAATTTGATGCCATTAGAATAGCCCCACATTATAAAGCTCAACCTGTGAGCACTTTTTTCGGTAGCATAATTCTGTTACCTGCTTTTGTCTCGGCTTTCCACATTACCTATTTTATAATCTTTATCTATCCTTTGACAGGATATTCAGTTCTATTTCTTTGCATCTCAAAAAAATAATATCCTAACACCACAATACTGTACATTTTGAAGGTAGAATTGATGAATATCGGATGTAAAATGATGTTGACACTGTCTTCCCTCTTCAAATGTTGGATTTTAAATCTTCTCACAAATCCAAGCTCTGCAAATGGATCAAAATTTATTTCCCTAAATACCACAAAAACAACATTGGGAAATATTGCACAAACAATAAATTATATGACTAAGAAACCTATGAACTCTTAGTAATTTGTTTGATTAAATGCAAAGGTAACATTACATCTTCTGAAATTTGCAGCATTTATAACCAGAGATAGTGGATTTTTAGCGATCTATTTGCTTTTATTATTTATTTTTACATCTTTCTTCTAAGGAAATTATCCCCACAAGACCTAGCATGGTGGTCAGGAATAACGGAAGTTATAGTCTAATAATACCTGGAGGATCATAGGATTTTTCCACAATTATTTTTTTCTTTTGAAAATGAGTACTTGTTCTGATTGAGATGAGAAAATATGGGAATAAAACTATTGAAAAGTATCTAATGATAGGGCAATTTGAAAAAAAGTCCTTATTCAGAATGTACTGAAATTCTGAATATAAGGAAGACTGTAGACTAGGGTTCTACCTCTACTTTTTTGAAACAGGAATGTTGCTTGGAAGAATATTTTAGAATCTATGCAAAGTAACAAAAACACAGGCCCAGGTTTCTTGTTACAGTTTAACCAACTAGGGGTTAGACGATAACGTGGCAATCCCCACTGCAAAAGTCAATGAGAAACCTGTTTTCCATGTACAAAAATGTCTCAATAATAAGAGCAGTAGAGCCTTAAGAGCAAAACACAGTTTGGTATTCAACAGCCCATTATTCCATGTGTAACTTACACTAATCAGTCAAAGGCACTATACACTTACAATCGCAGTAAGGATGCAGACTGAACTGTATTATTCCTGTACATGTTTTCTTGTTAAGAGATATAATTTACTGATGCATATAACAGAAAGATTAGCAGAATGGCTTATTTTCATCTTTAACAAGCAATTTATATAGGTAGTCATCAATGTATGACAACAATTGAGCCCAAACTTTCTGTTGCTAAGTGAGACAGTTTTTAAGTGAGTTTTGCTCTATTTTACTACCTTTCTTGCCACAGTTGTTAAGTGAATCACTACAGTTGTTAAGTTAGTAACATGGTTGTTAAGTGAATTTGACCTCCCCATTGACTACTTGTCAAAAGTTTACAAAAGGTGATCACATGACACTGGGACACCACAACTGTCATAAATATGAGTCAGTTGCCAAGGATATGAATTTTGATCATGTAACCATGGATTGATGCAATAGTTGTAAGTATGAAAAACATTCATAAGTCACTTTTCAAGTGCTGTTATAATTTTTAACAGTCACTAAACTAACTTGTTAAATCATGGACTACCTGTATTCACTTGTGGGTGTTTTTTTTTTGAACCATTCATTTCCCTTCCTAAAAGCTTTCCAGCAGCCTTTTCAAATTCAGTGATTATTAGATGGGTTGGGATTTCAAAATGAGGATTATATTCTTCATATATCTAACATCCATCAGGTGGCAATCTATAGGAACTATTCTTAAACAATTCTATTTTAAAAAAAAATTGTGTGGAGTTTCTCCTAAAGTGAGGATCTGAAAGATCGGCATTCAGTTCAGATATATCATCTTCTGGCGGACATTCATTGGCAAACCAAACTCTTTGAGGGTTTGAGAGGGAAGAAATCTTGCAAAGGGCCTCTCCTTTGTTACTTGCAGATATTAATCATGTGCAATCAAATAGTTCACTTGTTATAGACAAAAGTGGAATGCCATTAACATTAAAAAATAACCACTGGAAATCAGCACACGCCTTTCTTCCCAAAGAACTACATTCTATCATATTTTAAATATTGTTACATTTATATTGTCTAAATAAATAAGAATAAAAGATGGAGATTTATTTTGCAGCGTCCTGAAAAATAGGTACATATAGTGATTTAATGTGTTGTGGCACAGCTGCATGTTTAAATGAACTGAGGAATTACTACTGATGTACCAAACTGAATACCCAGATTTGATCAGCATGTCCTTCAGGATTTTTGTATTTTAGTTTCATTTATTTTGAGAGATTTAGACTGAGGAAGTCAGAAAGAAGTTGATGTGCTTACATAAGTTCAGGTTTAAAATGTCACCCATACAACTTGCCTAGGTGCTAGTAGAATGTTTCTGATGAGGAACACCTTGTGTTGCCCTGTATTCTTCCCTGGCTTTCAAATACTCAGCCTTGCATTCTTCATAAAATGCTGGATCACTATAGCTAAAAAAATAGGCAAAATATGTGCATTAATTTCTCCACTCAATTACATAGATAACCTATAGAGCAAGAAGGAATAGTGCTGAGAACCCACTGATACCAATTACAATTATATACCTTGTTTCCATGAAAATAAGACCTAACCAGAAAATAAGCCCATGCATGATTTTTCAGCATGCTTGTAATATAAGCCCTACCCCCCAAATAAGCCCCAGTTAAGATTCTCCGCATTTAGTACCGTATTTCCCCCCAAATAAGACATAACCGGAAAATAAGCCCTACAGTGTCTTTTGGAGCAAAAAGTAATATAAGATTTGGTCTTATTTTCGAGAAACACGGTATTTTATAGAAATGCCAATCACTTCAGCCTTAAATGTTTAAATGAGAACCTATCTGCTATGGCAAAATACTTTAAAAATAATTCTCTATGAGGGACACTAATTTTCAGAATTCTGTGTCTTCATTGTCTACCTAAACACATAAACATGAGGTGTATATGAAATAAAAGACACTTAGGAAAAACAATACATGGAATTATAAAAATGTATGATGTGCCTCTTGCACCCATGTCCTATGGAAGGCTCTATTAGGCAGCCCTGGATACTTTGCAGGTATTCTTTGCACACACAAACATTTTCCCTTGGACTGGAAGCCAAGTGCTTGTGCACAAACATGAATGGGAAAGCCCATAGGGAAACTCTCAAAGCAGCTACTGTTATGTTGAACCTTCTGGAGGATGTGGATGTCACAATAAACCAAGGAGGAGGGCTTAATGTTGGACTTTGTAAAATGCTTTGCAAAGCCCTAATATGGAGATTTCATAGGCACAAGTAAACAATTTTGTCTATGAAAACATAAAGCAAATAACCCAGCAGGTGCAATTTCAGTAATAGAAGAATATAAACTTCCCCACAGGGAAGAGAAAGAGTACAGGAAGTCTTCACTTACTGATCAAGTATTTCAGTGACCAAAGTTATGATGGCACTGAAAGAGGGAACCTATGACAGGTCCTCATAGTTATACCCATCACAGCATGTACACAGTGATTTCATTGTGATTAGAATGCTTGGCAACTGATTCATAATTATGATAGTTGCAGTGATCCTATAGTTATGTGATAGCCATTTGTGACTTTCATTGCTGGCAAAATCAATGGGGAAAGCTGGCAGAGGGTTACAAATAGTCATCACATAACTACAGGATGTAGCCATGCAAAATTCACTTAATGATGGCAATTGGAAGGACCACAACCACTGTCAAAAGTTGTTGCTTTACATTCATTAACCCTTAGTTGTTGGCCCTAATTACCACTGTTAAACAAAGACTACCTGTATTCTATCCAAAATAGAATTCTTAATTATTTAACCAGATACTTGCCTGTATTCTCTGACATTTCTGGTAAACAGTATTCTGAAGTTTCAAATTACAGAACCTGATACATGTAATTAAATTTACATTTTGTCCTAGCCCCACCTTTTCGGTTTTTTGCTGTGACACCTAACTTAGGTTGACTCAGCCTTCCATCCTTCCGAGGTAGGTAAAATGAGGACCCAGATTGTTGGGGGCAATAAGCTGACTTTGTAATAATGCCGCTTGGGGGGGGCGAAAGCCCTAATAAGCAGGCATATACAGTACATAGAATGAAGGCTATTGCTAAGCACATTGATTTGTGCTTAGATTGTAAGCCACCCTGAGTCTTCGGAGAAGGGCGGGATATAAATGGGATTAATAATATTCCATAGTAGTACAGAACATTTCAGATCCCTTCATGAAACTGAATCTCCATATTGGCTATCTTAGTGCAATTAACAAATTTTTTTGAAAGTTTCTTAACTTTGGAATTTTTTTAAAAAAAATAAATAGAAGAATTCCTATCCAAAATAGTCTTTTTCTCCAAAACTAAATCTTATTTATGTATTTTTTTATTTTCCTTACAACACAGTTTTTTTAATTTTTTGTTTGTTTTACGTTATCTGTTTGGTTTTGTTTAACATTCCCTTAATGCTCAGTATTGTTGCTACAAATCAAATCATTTTAAAAATAGAGACCATAAGTATCTTTCATATATCATGAACTTTCTGAATAACTCTAGCAATTCTACAGCTTTCAAATACCGTATTTTTCGGACCATAAGACGCACCCAGTTTTTAGAGCAGGAAAACAAGGAAAAAAATTCTTTCTCCTTCTCTCTCTCTCCGTCTCTTTCTCTCCCTCCCTCTCCCATTGTCCCTTCCTTCCTTCCTTCCTTCCTTCCTTCCTTCCTTCCTTCCTTCCTTCCTTCCTTCCCTCCCTCCCTCTTTGTCCTTCCCTCTCTGCATTAGAGCAGTACCCGCGGAGGCGGCCCTGCAGCCTGGCTTTCTCTTGCAGAAAGCAAGCTGAAACGGAGTGAGGGAGATTGCCAGAAATGCAAATCGGCCAATCTCGCGCTCCTGCAAACTCCCTCACTCGGTTTCAGCTTCCCTTGCTACAAGAGAAAGCAGGCTGAAATGGAGTGAGGGAGATTGCCTGGAATGCGAATCGGCCGATCTTGCGCTCCTGCAAACTCCCTCGCTCGGTTTCAGCTTCCCTTGCTACAAGAGAAAGCAGGCTGAAACGAGGCAGATTGCAGCAGCGCGAGATCAGCCGATTCGCATTCCAGGCAATCTCTCTCACTCCGTTTCAGCCTGCTTTCTCTTGTAGCAAGGGAAGCTGAAACCGAGCGAGGCAGAGTGCAGGAGCGTGAGATCAGCGTTTCTCAGCACGTGCCGATTCGTGCTCCTGGCAATCTCCCTTGCTTTCCACTTGCGGAGGTTGGGGCTGGCCATATGGATCACCTTCGGACCATAAGACGCACCCTCGTTTTCCCCCCCACTTTTGGGGGGGAAAAGTGCGTCTTATGGTCCGAAAAATACGGTATATGGCAATACAGAAGTGATTCTGATCTTGGATAATGAACTACAACACAACACTTTGTCTCCCCAGTGTGTTAGGCCAACAGCTCCCATTATCATAGACCACCATAGCCAAGCTGGCTGGAAATACTGAGAGTTATAGCTTAACATGACTGGAGAATGGCTGGGTTATAGATACTCCTCCTCAAAATGTCCACCATGAAGAGTTGTATTCTTTTATGAAGAATCTGCTACACTGATGACAACAAAAGAACAAAAGGAAGAAAAATCAACTCACAAGGAACAAATAAATAAAAACCAGTGCAAATTATCTCAGTGTCCTGATATTATAGATTTTCCCAATTTAGTGCCTTCTCAGATTTGTCAGTCAGTCAAACTGATAACCAATACACTGCTGATATCAAAGAATTAAAACAAGATCTGTATCATGCCATTTTTCAAAATAAAACAGCAGGGTGGGGGCTTCCAATTCAGTGCCTTTATACTTACTAGCCAGTGAGACATTCTTGCAGGAGTTTGTTTTTCTTTTGGCACTTTACCACCATAAGAAAACCTGTGTCTTTGCAACATTTGGTAAACTCTGGAAAAAAAAACAGATGCAAAGTGGTTATGCTTCAATAAAGAAACAGGTTCATATATCCTCATGAAGATGAACTTTACTTTTGACTGGTGCTTAAATTATTCATTCAAAGTAGGAGGAAGAACAGGTTAAAGGATGTATAATAAAGTGGGCTAAGAATTTTTGTTATACTATACAGATGAATCAACGGAAAATATGTTATTAGCAGATTTAAATTTATGTTATATTAAAATGAATTCTTATAAAATGATGCACTGTTTGGTACATGACATCAGAGAAATTATCCAGAAAGTAGAAAGGCACTTCAAATGTATGCTCAAAATGTGAACAATGTCCATCATGTTTGGTAAACATGTAAAAAAGCTAAAAAAAAGGATTCAACTATATGTATTGATACAGAAAGTTTTAAATGAATAATTAATTGAAGCTAGAACTTTTTCTTTTAGTATTGATGGGTAAACAGAAAAAAAGGCTTATAAGATTATTTCAATTTATAATTACTGTGATTACCGTATATTACTATATGCACTAAGATGGAAATATTTGGCATTACTGACTGTGGAGGAATCTTTGTGAAATTTGTGTTATGGACAAATGGACTTCTTTGAGAAAAAAGGTCATTGCTAAAATTCATCACTGACTGGAAATCATGTATGGGCCTTTTGTGTGAGAAAGATAAGGATTTTGTGATTTACAGTTTTGATGATTAGAAAGAATAAGTTATAAAAAGAGGAGAGTTATGATGTAATTAGAGAAAGTGGCTTGACTAGGGTTGTATGCAGTGGTGGGATTCAGCCGGTTCACACTGATTCAGTAGAACCGGTAGCTAAATTTTGCTGCATTCTGAGAACTGGCTGGCTTCCATAAGTCCAGTCTAGCCTCCCAGGCCTAGAACGGCCTGCCAGAATGGCATGGATGCCACTTCTGGAAGTCTGTTCTAGGCCTCGGAGGCTCAGGCCTGCATCGAATAAGAGAACCAGTTGTTCAGATATTTGAATTCCACTAGTTGTATGCATTTCTGACTTTCTTTGTTTTTTGCTTTATTTTTTTCTTTTCTTTTTCACACTTATCCTGTGTATTTTATATGACTGTATGGGACATTTTCTATATGATTGTAAACCGCATAGAATTGCCTTGGCAAGATGAGTGGCATAGAAATCTAATAAATAAATAAATATTTTTTATTCTTTGAATGTATTTTATTATCTATATAAAATCTATTAATAAAGGTTATTAGAAAAAAAGTATTCATTCAGAGTAGGCAATTTGGTTTCCAAAAAGTTTAACTACAAAAATGTTACTCATTTTAAAAAAGTGTTAAAGTTTTATATTTGTGTAGAATCTCTTAAATGCTGAAGCTAAAGGCAAACAAGGTATAATTGGAAGTTTCTGCCACATCCTAGCAGTAAAATAACTAGGCGTGCTGGGTTTTTTTTTAAACTAAGCCAGAGTTCAGAGTCCTCCAATGCAACCTGTTTTATTGGAGCTATCCCTGCCCTTTGATACGATGTCATGATACACAGTTCTATCTTTTTCTGACACTGGGAACTAAAATTGTTTACATGGAAGGAAAGAGAAGAGACAAGTATATCATGGCTAAAAACAGTTGTCAGCCCTGTTTTCATGGTACTTTAGTGGTTACTGTTAAAGAAACTATTGGGCTAAAAAAACCCCTAATATTGTCACTATTAGCATCTTTCACCTACAATCATAAAAAGCAAACATGGCATTTGTTTATCCTATCACCTACCAGCAACTGAAACCTGCCAGTTTCCCCTATAAACACAGTAGGAAATGTACAATTCAATGATTCACATAGATTAAATCTGATTAAAACTCCAACTTTCTGCAATCTGTTCCTCCCACTACTGGAAACTGATCGTAGGCATATTATTTCTGACCCTGGAAATAACATAGGCTGGGTGCATACTTTATACTGATCATAAACTTATTTGCTTTTACTAAATAGAAAGGATAAAGCTGATATTTATGGTTTAATGTTATGCATGAATTTATCTGCTGTTTGTGCTGGCTTAGAGTAATGTGTGAGCAGAGCCAAAAGGTTAATCAAAAGCTGGTTCTACAGCTTTTGTCAATTAAGAAATTGGAGTCTAATGTTTTAAAGAAGCCTTGGTTCAGATCTCTCCTCAAAAAGCCACAGCTGGATATTACCATACTGGTCAATGTTCCTTTAATGGGAACATTGTAAAGAAAGTAGTTGGATAAAATAGATTATGTGGCTCCCTTTCAGTCAGAATTCAGGCTATGAAATGGGATGAAAAAATAGTATTGGTTATGCTTTTGGATGACTTCTGGAGGAGCAGGATTGGGATAGTGCATCCTTGGTGCTCTCTGCTAGCCCTGATGATGTTACTTAGTTGGGTAATGAAACGTCTGCAAGAAAATAAGCAAGCTCAGAGAATACCAAGGACCCCTTCATTTCAAATCTGAGCTACAAATACTCTCCTGTATTGGTGTCAGTTATATATTTCTTCCCCAGTGTCAGGTAAGTGATGTTGTTGATATCCTTTCTTGGTGCCTGGAAGCTGTGAGGATCTGGATAGAGAATACCTCGATTCAACTAAAACCTGGCAAGATTGAGTCACTTTGGTTTTCGGGATTTCCTGTATCTCTGCATTTACCATCTTTGGTGCTGGATGAGGTTGTAGTGCACCAAACATAGCTGCAATCTGGAAGTCCTTCTGTACTCATGATTCCTGCTCACAGAGCAAGTGGCCAGGAGGACCTTTGCACAGCTTTGTGTTGTGCACCAGTTACGTCCATTCCTGGATCAGGAAGCTCAACTTCATCCTCTAGTCACCTCCCAAATGGATTACTGTAATGTGCTCTATATAGTTTCCTCTGGAGAATATCCAGAAGCTTCAACCAGTACAACATGCAGCAGCACAGGTATTTATATGTGTTCCAAGGACTGCACCCATTACATCTCTGCTTTGCAAACTGCACTTTGCCATCTTCTTTTGGGATCTAATTCAAGGAACGTGCTGGTTATGAGTTTTAAAATCCTAGCTGCAAAGTTATTTGAGGGACTGCATGTTCCTGGTTGCATCTTACCAGGAGAGACATGCCATGTCTCATCAGCCAGAGAATTTTGCTATGTGTGGGACCTAGCAGGAAAGATTTTTCTGCAATGGCCCCAACCTGCAAAATATAATTCCCCGCCAAGGTGAGGCTGGCTCTGTTGACCTTCTAGAAAACCCTTAAAACAAGGTTTCATCCACTGAGTTGGGAAACCCATCATTGAATGGACCCTGCTAGATGGTTGTAAGATAATTAATAGGAATACACTCTCTTGCATATTTTTTCACCATCCTATTTTTACCACTTTTGGTTGAATTTTAATGTTTTTATATATTTGGATTGTTTTATTATGTATGCTGCCCAGAGTCATCATGTGAAATGGGAAGTTATATAAATGTAATAAATAAAAATACTTCATGCAAAAGAGGGAACCCATTGCTGAAATTATATGATGTAATTTTAATTTTCATAGAACTAAAACCACTTGCTTGTCTTTTACAACTGATATCCATGTTCATTTGTTATTAAATTTGATGCTTTAGGAGAACAATTTTTTTTAAAAAAAAAGCAACAGGGCCATCTTGAATCTAGGAACTATTATCTGTTCCCGGTCTTCTATGCTATTCCTTTTGGGGTCCTACCTTTTAGATTGTAAGCTTGTACCTCCATAAGATGGCGGCGCCTGGAATGGCTGCGGCTGCATTGGCTGTTGAAGGTGAATAGTTTTGGGAGGGATAGTAAGGGCTATAGGCCACATGATCAGGAAGATTTTAATGTGTTTGAGCAACATGGTGGAACTAAGGTAACATACGACATTACGACCAACAATCTTTGCTGGCATGGCGAGTTTCTAGTTGTTTTGGAACTGTTGGTGAGACCGTTAAAAGTCATTGGTGCTGTTTGAATTTGTTCTACCAGCAGCAAGATCTGACTGCTGGCCCAGTGATGGATTGTATTGCAAATCAGGGCTGTTTCCAGAGGAGGCAGAGGAGGAGAGGACCTAGAGCTTATGGGGCGAAGGAACTGGATGAGGCTGTCGGCAGGCCCAGAGGAAGAGAGAGAGGCTTTTGGAGGAGTTGGTGGTGGTGGCAGCGTGCTCCAGGGGCAAAAAGAAGCAAGGCCTCTTTAAGGAAAGGGTGGAAGAGTCAGGATCAGAAAAAGGAAAGAAGGCGAGGTTGTCAGAATACAAGCTAACTTGAGAGCTAATCCACATGGAGCCCCATTTCCATCTGTCCTGTTTGCCATCGTTCACTCCCTAGAGACTAAAATGGACAATGTGAAATTTGAGTGGGCCCCAAACAAGGAGTATATATCAGAGGTGGTGACCCTTTGAGAGCTGTATACAATGAAATTTCATTTTGATGTATGCCGATTGGTGTACATTCAAAGTGACAATAAAGTTATCATGTTGAGAGGATGGACTATCTCATTGCTATATTCATCTTTGTAAGATGCAAAAGGATATAGAGCAGACATTTTTTTTCCCTCAATCAATCTGGGTAGACAAGGAAGAATGCTCTTGAGTTATTCCTGAAGGTATAAATTATGACACATGGCATACCAGAGTGCACAATGCTTTGGATTCAATTCTGAAAGCCTTGGAAGTATGCAGGAAGGTCGATATTTACTTATTTAAAAGATTTGTAAAGCTACCCATTTTAGAACAGAACTCTGAGTAGTTTACAACAACACAGCAAATGTCTGCAACTCTTTAAAGCAGACTTGTATTTCCATACAAATGTCACTATTGGGGTTGCTTTATTTTAGAGAGTCGCAAAGCAATGCACGCTATAGCATTTGGGGGATACTGAATCCAAAATTTGCATGGCCCTGCTGTAGGGCCATTTAGTAGTTAGGCAAATCTCCCCAAATCTATTGGCCTTCAGAAGTGATGGGATTAAATCATTCATTTTTTTAAATCTCATTGGGATTATATAATTGAAGAAATCTTACAATCAACGGATTAGAAAAAGGATGATCAAAATTCTAATGTAAAAGCAGTTTTATACATCTGTTTTTTCAAACAAGGATCTTTGCCCTTGTTTTAATTAAGGGCAGTATTATAGCATAAAATGTCTACAACAGCTTCTTAGTGAAGCATGCAAACCACACAGAAACATTAAAAAAAAATTATTTTAAGCTATATTTTTTTTGCATCAGCTGAATTGACCAAGGTCTACTAAAAGGATACTCAAACAAAAATTCCATAACTTCATTAATTTCAGTTATGAAGTTATGGAATTTCCCACAGACCTACTTTCTTCCTAGTCAATTAAAAATATTATTTATCCAAGAATATAAATCTTCCTATGCAGTTTATTTCATAAAAAGGAACCAACTTCTCTTTTATTAATAAAAGGCTTAATGTAAAAACAGAATTACTATAGAAAAATACAAATCACAACCCAAATATAAGTAAACCTTAATGTGGTCTTTTTGTGCTATCTTCTGTTGAGAAGCACAGCAATAGCAAAACCATTCTTTACAAGAGCTACTGATAGCATTTTAAAACCTGAAGACATAGTATTTAATCCTTACAATGCTGTCAAATTTCCTGAATTAAGCATCTTAACTTAATCATCTTGAAGAGTAATGACTTATCTATTCACCCCTTCCATTTCTAGCAGAAGAGGTCTAGAATATTTTCATAGCTTTGGCATGAGAAAAATATTACATTTGACTTTAATAAATTATGAAAAATCCAAAAGGTTGTTGAAATATAGCAGGATTAAAGTCTTTTAAAATGTCAACCATCTTGCAATTTCACCATATTTTGCCAACAACAATAACCACAAACAGCTGCACGTATTTTAATACTTTCCTACAATTGCTTACCATAATTTTTAAAAAAACCCTCAAAGTTCCCAAATCATGAATCCAGACTGAATTATATTCTGTTCAATTCTGAATTTCCAATTTGAGTCACAGTGGAGCTCATTTGCATAGACCTAGAAAATGACTCCTAGTGGAGGAAATATTTCATTTTCTCATTTAATGATGCAGTCTGATCTGCAAGCTTAGCCTCTCCTGGCCTGCTGCCTCAAGCTTTTGTAAGGTCTTTCTCGCTTGTTTAACAACAGGGTTTTAATTAGGATTTTCTTATCACACTATGTAACAAATTAACACAGCTCATAGTTGACTTTCTTTTCAATATTATCGAACTATTTATGAAACTGTATTCCTTTCTAACAAATTCAAGAGTGAAAACTTTCTCCCTTTCATACTGCTTTCAACAACTCACACTCCGTGTGATAACACTGTTGGCCTTTGCATAGTATTCTGTACTGCTGTTTCTGATGCTCAGAATCATGCAATCTACGGTATTTCTTCTGCAGTCAGAAAGCCAGTGAAACTTCACACTGTGCAGAAAATACAACATATATTTTGTCACACATATAAATACTCTTTAACGAAATTCTGAAAATGAATGGCTCTCATATAGCAGACACACCAGAGCTCCTGTTATGCTGATGTGTGCTAGAAGCATCTCATTACACATCAGGTTATCTTCTTCTTTTATTCTTAAATTTCTTAAAGAATAAATTACATATGCCAATCTCCTATAAGAATTGTATTCATACTAAAAAAATGAATCATTTTATAATTATGGGTAGTATATTAAATTGGTTAGATTAATTAATTTAGGTCAATTATTACAGGTGCTTATTTCACCATGCTGGCTCAGGAATTCTGGGAGTTGAAGTCCAGGAGTCATAAAAGAGCCGAGGTTGCCTACACCTGGACTACACACTGCAGACATTTTAAGGGACAACCCCCTTTATTATTTTACATAATCATAATCACAATACCTCAAAATATTACTAGATCTGCCTTCTTTGCTTACAGTTGGTGAAACTGATGGGACCTAGAATTCAGCAAGGCTGAAATTATATCAGGAAGACCCAGGTTCTAATCTACCCTTAGCCATGGAGACTCTCTGGGTACCAGTGTGAATACAATCTTGTACCCCAAATTATTTTATGGAATTGTTGTTGTGTAGATAAAACAGAATAGAACATTCTCATAAACACTTGACAGGACAAACTGCTGAAATATAAACAGCCAAGCTCAGAGACCTCACTTATATATTCACAGACATATTCACTTCTCCCAAAGCATGTGGTTTTAACAGATATGGCTCCTTTAATCTCTATAAATATATGCAAATGCCATTAATAAAACAAATCAAATATTAATGATTAATATTCTCCAGCAACAATCCTATTTTATGTACAAAAGACAGAACTAAATTTAAAATCTATTTTAAGGAGATATAGCTTAGACACATGGTATCCAATAGTTTAAAAGTCAGCCATATCCCAACTTCTATAACCTCTTAAAAATATATAGCCCAACTGGCTTGGAGCTATACAAGCATTCTCAGCAAAAACATATAGAGTTTGGGTGGATCACAAACACAGATGTTTTCATCATTTCAAATAAACATGCTGGCTATAATTAGCAGGAAAAAAATGTTGTTGGCATTCTCAAGCTTAACATTTGGTCCACAGAGCAATTGGATTTCTGCTTCCCATTGGTGCTTGTTTAAATAGCGCAATAGCCTTGATACAGTTTTTCTTCCTTTTGTAATCATTCATCCTGAAAGCTGTGAAGCAAAAACACATGTGTGCACACCCAAGCAAAATAAAATAAAAGCCTGAGACAATGGGAGGTCTCTCTCACTTGTTAAGTTACCAGCTTCAGCTGGTTAAAGGTGTGATAGCCTAGTGAACAAAGAGTGAACTGACTACAGAGGGAGCATAGCCCAAAAAGACCCACTGCAGATTGCAGTGGATGGGCCACAGGAAGAATTATCACAATGTGATAAAAAGGCTTCCAGATACAAAACTTTATGTTGTTAATGCTAACTAAAAATGAAAAAGGAAGAGGAAAGGAGCAGGCTCAAGAATACTAGAATCCCACCAAGGGACATATGCAACACCATATAATTACTATGAGCTTCTGTAACCTCAGTCTTTGCATCTTTCTCTTTCTCTCTGCTAGAACGGACTGTAATTCAGACCATTTTCAAATATTTACTAGAAGCTGTCAAGGAATCTGAAAAGTAGTGCTCATCTTTATTAAACAGTTTTGATCATTCAAGAAATCTTCTTCCCCCATCCTGGATATCTGCCCCCAGAACAGCTTCCCGATTAATTTTTAAAAAGGGAAATGCTGACATATGCATTTGAAGAGCAAAATGGGAGTTGACACATGCTTGGGTGTGCATGCAGCACCTGTGAAGAACCCTGAAGCTAAGCACTTCCTTTCCCAATATTAGTGGCAGCTGTGCAAGCCCAGAAAAAGATATAGCTGCTTCAAGGTGTTCCCAACAAGTAATATCACATGTCGTCATTTGAATCTGGATCTCTGCCCAACCTTATTAAAAAAAGACTCAATTCTCACAAAACCTAACTTGAAGAAAACAGACTCTTTCTTCCCTCTGGTTTCCTTTTGTACTTATTTCTATATTGAGCATGGTCAAAAACTAGCTGTACTAATAAAAGCAAACTTCAGGAAGATAGCCTAAAGATAAACAATGTGCTTAATGTTTTCACAGTGTTACTCATAATGCAAAAATTAAAATAATAATTGCAAGGCACTAGACATCTAACGATCAGGCTGAATAATCAGAATGTTAAGGAAGGAACTGTTGGTCTTCAAATCCAGTCTCACACTCAAAGACAGGAAAAACAAACCATATAAGAATCCATTGTTAATTAATTTGAGCCTGCTTTAAAAAAATAATGACTTGTTGCAAAAAAAAATAAAACCAATTTACTAAGTTTAAGAAATTACTGTATTGCAAATGAGAAAAATGTCTGTGAGACTACATTTCTATATAGCTTTAAGTCACCATTCAAAAGTCTGGGGCCATTTTTCTTTTAAATGCAATTACCTTTCTCACTTTTATAGCAACAAATTACATTCAAAATATAGTACTAGTAACAGTAGTAACAGTGATGGAAAGAAATAAAAAAACACAAATGAAAATTCCAAGATTAAACAAATTGCATACTTTTAATTAATATATTTCTTTCAAATTGGATCAGCCAGCAACATATTGGCTTTGACTTGTAGTTCTGGGAAGTGCATTAAGAGTTCCTTCATTTAGTGAAAACTGAGTCGTCCTCATTTAGTGACAACCCAGACATTAAACAAAGTGGTGGCTCAGTGAAACTATGACTGTGCTTACAATGTTATTTCACCTTACTTTTGCCTTTCTGACATGCAAATGTTGTAAATGCGAGGGTTGGGGACAAAGTTACTTTTTCATCTGCTGCAACTGTGAACAATTTCTAAATCAGTCAGTCAGGAAAGAGGGTTGGTTACCTGTGTCTATTTAATGTATTACAAACATATAGCATCCAGCCAGCCAGATGCTGGCCATATATTATAAAAAATACTTTTCAAATATTCAACAAATTAAAAAGCTTCTCAACTAGCCACTGCACATCTTGAATATAAAATGTTAAATCTCTTGTATGTTCAAACTACAGTTTTTCTCTTATGCCAAGATTAGTTTCTAATAAAGCCTACATGACATATTTCAGCATTTACTCCATATGATCTTTAGCATAGTTGTTGTTGTTGTTGTTGTTGTTGTTGTTGTTATTATTATTATTATTATTATTATTATTATTATTATTATTATTATTATTATTATTATTATTATTATTATTATTAATTGGATTTATATACCGCCCCTCTCCGAAGGGACTCGGGGCGGTGTACAGGGCAATTAAAACACTATAAATAACACATAAGGTATAAAAATTAAAACAGAATTAAATCAAAGCCCTAAACAATACACAGTTTAAAATTAAAAAATTTTAAAATTTAAAACTAAAACCCCAATCCCTCAGTCCAGGCCAGCAAGTTCAAATAGCCAGGTCTTCAGGTCGCGGCAAAACGAGCGAAGGTCAGGAGCCATCCGGAGCTCAACCAGAAGCTGATTCCAGAGGGCAGGCGCGCCCACAGAGAACGCTCTCCCCCTGGGGGCCGCCAGTCGACATTCCCTGACCGATGGCACCCTGAGGAGGCCCTCTCTGTGGGAGCGCACAGGACGATGGGAGGTTAACGCCGGCAAAAGGTGCTCCCGTAAATAACCCGGACCCATGCCATTTAGGGCTTTATAGGTCATCACCAGCACCTTGAATCTCACCTGGAAGACAACTGGAAGACAATGCAGCTCACGGAGCAGAGGTGTTACATGGGAGTATCGGGAGACCCCCATCACAACTCGCGCGGCCGCATTCTGCATCAGCTGGAGCCTCCGAGTGGTACTCAAGGGCAGCCCCATGTAGAGAGCGTTGCAGTAGTCTATCCGAGAGGTCACGAGCGCATGAGTGACTGTGCGCAGGGCATCCCGGTCCAAATAGGGCTGCAACTGGCGCACCAGGCGAACCTGGGCAAAAGCCCCCCTGGTCACAGCTCCTATATGATCTTCAAAATTGAGCTGTGAATCAAGGAGGACGCCCATGTTGCGAGCCCTATCTACGGGGGGTAACACCTTACTCCTATAGATAAAGATGGAATAGAATGGACAACCCGAGATGCCGGTATGCACAGCCACTCGGTCTTGTCGGGATTTAGACGAAGCCTGTTCCTCCCCATCCAGACCCTCACCGCCTCCAGGCAACGGGACATCACGGAGAGGGCATCACTGAGTTGATCTGGGGTGGAAATAAAAAGCTGGGTATCATCAGCATACTGATGATACCCCACCCCAAAACCACGAATGATCTCACCCAACGGCTTCATATAGACGTTGAACAGGAGGCAAGAGGACCGACCCCTGAGGGACTCCGCAAACGAGAGGCCTCGAGACCGACCTCTGCCCTCCTGCCAACACCGACTGCGAACGACCCAGAAGGTAGGAGGAGAACCACTGTAAAACAGTGCCACCCACTCCCAACCCCCTGAGGCACCGCAGTAAGATACCATGGTCAATGGTATCAAAAGCCGCTGAGAGGTCTAATAGGACTAGGACAGAGGAGCAACCCCTGTCCCGAGCCCGCCAGAGATCATTCACCAGTGCGACCAATGCCGTCTCCGTGCTGTACCCGGGCCTAAAGCCCGATTGGTAGGGGTCCAGATAATCCGCTTCCTCCAGGAACAGAGGAAGCTGATGAGCCACCACACTCTCAACAACCTTCGCTAAAAAGCGAAGGTTGGAGACCGGATGGTAGTTATTCAAAATGGCCAGGTCCAGAGCAGGCTTCTTGAGGAGAGGCCTCACCACCACCTCCTTCAAGGCGGCAGGGAAGCTACCCTCTCTCAAAGAAGCAGTTATTACTGCCTGGAGCCAGCCTCGTGTCACCTCCCAAGCCGCATAAACCAGCCAGGAGGGGCACGGGTCCAGTAAACAAGTGGTGGAACTCAGCTTCCCCATGATCCTGTCCACTTCTTCAGGAGTCACAGGATCGAATTCTTCCCAAGTAATATTTCCAAGACTGCTCGATTCCCCATCGTCAGACTCTGCCCAGTCGGAGTCCAAGTTACATTATGCTGCCCCAGTTTTTAATAAGGTAGTCCTTTAGTCACAAACGCTATTGAGACTGGGACTGTTGCTAAACAATGTAGTTGTAAAATACATTGTCACATGCCCAAATCACAGTGATGAAAATCCTGGTCCCAGATGCTGCTGTAAACTCAGGACTGTGTGTGTCTTTAAGTGGGAAGAGGTAGGAGTCCCAGGCAAAGAGCCAAGGGCAGAAGCTACAGAGCATAGGTGTGTTGATGGGTGCTGCACATGGCTTGTTAGAGATCTGGGGAGAGCTGGTGGAGGTCGCATATGAGAAGGGGAAGCCAAGGCTACACAAGGGTGGGAGGCGGCTGAAGGTAAACATTATGGAGTATGAGATTCCTGGACTCAAGAGAAAAAAGTGGTGGGACCAACTTACTGGAGTGACTTGCAACCTTCCCTGGCAGTTCTCCTTTGACTCTGCTTGCAGGAAGCTGATAGGGAAAGACACATGGTGATCACATGTCCACCACTTACTGTGTCATAATTGTGATCCAGGCACTCAAGCTTTTCATTCATTCAAGGACTGAACAAAATGAGAAGAATACGCATGTGTGAGTTCAACATCCATCCAGAAACACAGTATCTACAGATTCAACTTAAAAGAACTCTCCTTGTTTTGACATACTTGGCAGAGGAGCATGTCAGAATAGGAAGAATGTTTCCATAAGATCCAACACACATCACTGTTTCTTTATACACTAATTTGTCCAATTTATGCCTTATAAAAATAAGCTTATGTGGAAAGGAACTATTTAAAAAGAGGGAATCTAATATTAACTATAGATTGCTTAGTATACTATAAGGCATTTATATTGTACTTAGCAGACAAACTATTTCAGAAAATAATTTGCTACTATTATGCCATCATCTCTACAATAGATATGGTATCATATAGCACGGGAAAAGGAAAATGCTAGTAAATTATTTTATTTTGTGAGGGGAAACAGATTCAAGAATCAGAAGTTAGCTGAATGGAGCTACTGACAACATTGAATCTATAGCATATGAGTACTAGTTCTCTGGCAGTGCTTTGTATTTACTTACTGGCCAGACAAAAACTGATTAGATGATAGCTATTCTCAAACTTTAGATCAAAAATAAACAAACATCACTGGCACATAGTTTCTTGATGTCCAAATAGATCTGTGAGTAATCAAATGCAGATGGGTATCTATCTTGGGTATATGTTAAACTGGAGTGAGAAAAACCTGAAGACATAAACAATAGTATGTATGTGAAAGCCATCAAGTAGACTTTAAGAAAAGAACAACATACAAACATAAAGCCACAACCCTCCCAAACCAAATTCTTTTCATTTGCCAACATCATCATGTCACTACCTCCACCCTCTGCAAATCAAGGTCACTTCCCCTCCTCCAAAGCTCAGTTCTTTGATGCTGAAATTTTGTCTATCCTCTTTACATTTTTAAAATGACATAAAAATATTTTAAAAATTGAAACCACATAAACAGGTTTTCCGTTGTGCAATTTGTAAACATGTGCATTCTGCAAATTAATCAATCTATGGCATGACACAAATAGACTTTAGTTTTAACTACATCTTACAATTTATCATTCAACAATCAATTCAGTCAAAATTAATGCCATGAATGGATTAATTTTCCAATATCTATATTTACACTTCTAGCTTGTCAAAGATCAAAAGAAGCCGTACATTAAAACTAAAATGTTGAACATGTGACACTCCAAAATATCATTGTATATATGTATTCTTATACATTCAATAAAATCCAATCATTACTTATAATCAAAGCTTCACTGACAATAATCTTAGAATGTACTCTCCAGTTTATATAAAGGGTTTACAATTTTACTACTTAAGAACTGGTCCTATGGAGGTGTTATCTCACCATTTATATTTTCTTCAACACTTATGATATTGCTATCACACTCTTAAAATAGGAAAACATCTACCATGAACCAGAACAAGCTTAAAGTTATATTCTCCCACTGCGACGTGTGTGTGTGTGTGTGTGTGTGTGTGTGTGTGTGTGTGTGTGTAAATAATATTATTACCAGCCTGAATCAACCCATTGCAGGATGAAAGTCTCATCAATGAAGGTTATGGACTGTAATCTACCACACTGATCCAATACGATTTGGCAGATTGATACTTCTCGACTTCCCATTCTAGGGCTGAAAAGCTTGGGCTGACCAAATTCGCCTAGCCAGTTTCCGTGCTTAAGAATACCAGATCTCCCTATTTCTAGCCCAGTAGCTTAACTATTACAGTATATCTCCTTTTTTCTCTGTCATATACAAACACATATGTACACATATTCTTGAAGATTTATTTTTTAATAATACCATTCAATGGAGTCACAGGCATTGAAAAATAAATAGGAATTGCACAATATGTTGTTTATTTGAATCATCTGATTGGGAAGACATCTAGAAGATACTGAAATTTTAAAAAACCAACAAACATGCTCTTTTTAAAAAGATGTTTTAATACATTGTAACTATTAGGTTGTTTGAGTATTATATATTTACAAGTAGTACATTTATGGATATACTTAATGATACAAATTGAAAGTACAGCAAACATGAAAAGATTGTTCCACATTTTAGTGCATAAGCTATTTGATATTTCTGACACAGTACAAAAGGCGGCTTCTCTGTAGATTGATCATGGTTCAGTTAACATCACTGAATATCTAATACCTCCAACTCAATTAATTCTCACCTGATTAGGATCAGACTGATATTCAAACTAAATCAGGTCTCCAGTCAAGTAGAAATCAATATTTCTTATTTTACTTTTAAATTATAGCAACAAATAAAATATACACATCATCAGTGTGCCAGGAATGGCTTTCCTAGCCTGGCCCACTATGGCATGCATAACAGAGCTGATTAAAGAATTATTCTAATTTGAGCAGGAACATATAGTAAAGCAAGATCAATCTAAATATGGCAAAGTAGAGAGAATTAATTATGAGGCCAGCAAAAGACTGATATAGCATAAAGTCTTATATTCTAAAATATACTTAATTTTTCATATATCTGATCATGCATTTGCATTCACAATCATATCTCCCATTCTGTGCTAATAATTGTGTACTACATAATGAACATTTCTTCCTAAAATCCCTGTAGCTAATTGAATACATTTATCTTAACATACCCATTCAAAGTTTGGAAAAACGTATTGACAAAGTATGGAATGTTTCAAGAGAATAGGAAACAGATTAAAATCTTACTATAGAGGAGATGAAATTGTGATAGCAATATACTACAGCAGAGTCTCCAACCTTTCTCGGTTAGCAGACCGCAAGAAAAGGGAGAGGGAAGCATTTTACGCACACGCGCGCGCATGCATATACATACACAGAAACGTACACACGAAGCAAACAGGGCGGTGCTAATGCCTGTGTAATAACTGCTAGCACCCACTCTGTTTTTGCTGCTCGGGCACTAGCACCACCCTGTTTCCGCTGCACAATGCCCTGTATTTGCCACGCAGTGCTAGTGAGAGTAGGGGTGAGTGCCTGCGCACACATGTGCGCACTGGCCAGCAGGCCACAGCGCAGTAGTGGGCTACAGTCCACAGGTTGGGGACCCCTGTACTACAGCATCATATAAAAGAAAGTTCATCATTCAAACAACACAATGACGAAAATGAGTAGGTTGCAGGTTGTCCCTTCTCAGGACATATAATTCAGTTATCTCACCGGAGCTAAAGTGGTCTGAGAAGGAGAAAAAAAATCCCAGGCTGCCTTTAAAATACAGGATGTCAAAAGTTGCATCTTTGAAACACCAAGTGACTTGCAATTTCAGGCAGTCCTCAACTTATGACCACAATTATCATTACTAAGCAAGGCAGTTTTTAAAAGAGTCCCATCTGATTTTATAATATTTTTGCCACAGTTGTTAGGTGAATCTTTGCAGTTGTTAAGTGAACCATGTGGTTATTAAGTAAATCCAGCTTCCCCCATTGACTTTATTGGTTGGAAACCAGCCAGAGAGTTTGAAATGGCAATTATAGGATCCTGAGATACTGCAACTATCATAACTACATGGCTGTTACCAAGCACTAGAATTCTGATCACACAACTGTGAGAATGCTGCAATAGTTGTGTGAGAGAAAATTGACTGTAGGTCACTTTTTATGCAAAATAAAAACTTTAATGTCTCAAATATTCAGTTAGGTAGTTATAGCAGTTGCAAATTCATTGCAGAAAGCAAGGATGCCAGTGGAACAAGAAGGGTTTGCAAGCAAAGAACATACTGGCTTGATATAAAATCTGATACAAAGTTGAACATCAATAACTGAAAGAAGCTGTGCTTGACAAGTACTGGCATTTTTTCATATGACAAAAGATGAGAGTCTGGTCCTAACAGCACTATTTACTCTGAACATGCATAACTGATTTTCTTGACTTCCTTTGGCCAGGACCTTATTTTAGTTTTATTAAAGAAAATTTTGAAGATTTTTCTGAGAGTTCAAACAACTGCACTTTTTGCAATTTTGCCATTTCCCCCCCAAAAAACCCTCTCACAAATTATACCCAGCCGCATCTTAAAAACATAAGGGGTTTGGCATCTCAGTTCTCCACAAGGTGGCAAGTATGGTATAAAATATTGGGGTAATGTATAATTCCAAGAATCTCATTTCTTTTTGAGCTGATAATTCAGTCAAGCTGAAAACTTACCAAAGCTTGTCTTGGAAATGTTCCTACTGTAGCTTACTTCATTTGCTTTTCTGACAATTTCTAGAGGATACACAATGTATACCTTCCCTTCATATCTTTCTTTTTAGGCTAAACAGACCTACTGGAGATATTGTTCTCAAATACATCATCTTACAGACTTTTTCCTCACATCCCATCACCTGTAACAAAAAAGACTGTCACAGAACAAATTTAAGTTATGTGACAAATGTAGACCTTTTAGCTACATTCAGCCTTGCTTTTTTTGAAAAGAACAACTATCTCTGGAAAAATACACTTTTCAGTTTTGTTTCCTGCCTCTGTATGAAAAATTCTTGACATTAAGCATTAGAGCACTAGTCATGCAAAAAAGAAAAGTACTCTTCAGCTTTCACCTATTAGTACCTTATTGTTACATTAACTAACCTATGTCAAACTCCAGCACAATGATATAGCCTCAGTCTAATTTTTCTCATATTCTTTAAGATAAACAGTTCCCCTTAGAAAAAAGTAACCAGACAATGACAGATGTGATATAGAGACTAAAATGCAGACTGTTCATTGCAGTAAGATATAGAAATCGCCCATACTAATCTACAGTAAGCACAAAATATAACAGAATAAAATAAAATCCAGTCTTCAGAAAATTTAAGTGCTGGTATATCAGGTTAAAAAAAATGCATGCTTGGTGGCAAATTTACTTCTTTTCACCACAAGATGGAGATAAAGGAGATTAAACTTCATTGTTGCATCTGCTTTTAAGTTTTTGTATTTTTTTTTGCTTCAAAGTTCTGCCCAAACTATCATTTTGGACTGAGCAAAGAACTCATTAATTCTCATCTTTTTTCCATGAACACATATTTTCTGCTCAAATAAAAAGATGAAAGGCATTCCATTCATCTTCTCACTTAGTTGAAATAGACAGCAGGCCTATGCCTAATAGAGCTTAAAGAAAAAAAGTTAACTTCATTCTTTCGCAAGTTTTTGAACTCGGATCAGGAATCACCCAAAAGGCGAGCATGTAATTTAAATTCACAAAGAAAGTATGAAATGTACCTTTTGATTGACTGTACATATAAATCCTCCAGAGTGTCCATACATTTAATATAAAACATATAAAATTATTCCAATATGCTTCAGGAAATCTGGGAAATGGTAGTCATTAAGATGTCCTACTCTATGACATATAATTTGTAGTTTGTTCAATCTCATAAGATTGATATAGATATCCGAGACAAATCTGTGGGAAAGGACTGTGGATGGATTGAGGACATGCTAGATATTTAATTGTGCTATTGTAATAGATCAGATTATGGAAAAACTGTGCTTATATACACATAGATTGGATATATTTCCATCAGGCCAATTCTAAATAATAATAACAACAATAACAACAACAACAATAATAATAAAACCTTGGAGGTCACCTAGTCCAACCCCCCTGCTCAGGCAGGAAAGCCTATACCATTTCAGACAAATGGTTCTCCAGTCTCTTTTTAAAAACTTCCAGTGTTGGAGCAGTGGAAATATACTATATACTATACTATATAATATACTATTTCAATGTCTATCCAGGACACATCCCCAAAACCAAAATTGACTTGAAAGAGCAACATATTTATATGCTTTGTTCAGCACATGAAGCTAAACAAAGTCTTTAGAGATTATGTGATGTGGAGTACAAGATCCATGACCATATTCTATCAGAAATATAATTTAATTTCTTAGCTTCTAAGCATAAATAACAAAACAGCCCTTCAAACTCTGTAATTCTTAAACAGAAATTTATTCATTTAAAAGATTTATATGGCTGCCCATCTCAAACAACTCTGGGCAACTCACAACTAATTGAAATTGGACTGGTAATGGCAGAATTTCATCAAAACAATGGGAATACATTTGTTCAATTTTACCATGAGCACTGTTAGTGAAGAGAGTATCTATATTTTGGGAAAAATTGTGCATGTTCTTTTAGCTTAAACTACAAAAAGAAAATCTATAACAAAAGTTGTTCTCATTAAACTTCTATCTGTTTTTCTTTTGCTATAAAAACAGCTGAGGAAATTATTCAGGTTTAATCATTATGTTTACCTGCATCTGTCATTCCCCACATCACTCAGTTTTTCATTCTAGGCAGAAATAAGTTTTTTGAACCTATTTAGTTTAACACAAGTGCTGTCATATGTTTTTTATCAGGCTGGACCTAAAAGAATGAAGAAGTAAACAAGAATTAAGGAAACTCTGATAGCTAGATTAGAACTTTAGTAGTTCAATAAGTATTGAATAAGTAGTAAATTTTAAACGCTATTAAAAATTACAATGTTAAAATTTATTACATCATTTTCTCCTGCTTACTTTGCATAACAAATAATTTGGGGTGTGTGTGAGAGAGAGAGATAATTTTCACCTGTTTTTTGTCCAAGTAATGGCTCAATATTGTACCAGGATGTTTACTTTTGGCTATATGAGAATTAACTTTCACAAGTATATTTTAGATCATACAAATTCAACATACCTAAAGGATATACTATTTAATACAAATGACTAGTTACTTAAATGCTTAAAATCCTTTATCTGTAGAATTTGGTCAAGCATATTGCCTAAGAATACAGTACACGTCCTGCCAGGAAATCAAGAGGAGCAAGATTAAATGGCAGGATTAAACTTTCGGATTAATAGAAACCTGCTTATGAAATGCCTATTTACTTTGAATTAATTAAATTCCCAGGACCAGATAAATTGGAAGCTAGGGCATTAAAATAACTTTTTGATGGTCTTTATTAGGGCTATGTAGCAATCCATTTGTGTGTGTATGTGAAGTTCATCTTAAATCTGGGGGGTGGGGGGGTGGGATTTTATGCTTCAATAGACTATTCCAAGTAATTAGGCAGCAAGATGAGATGTAGCATATTGTAATGGAAAAGATAAGGGTTTGTTGGCTATTCATTGAAGAAGGTAACAACTACCTGTTGGTTACCATTCTGCTTTCAAACAAGTTCAACCATGTTTCCTTCTCACAACCGCAATGAAGAATTAGAACCACTTTGCCTGCCACTCTTTTCCTTCCTAATCATTACAGCAAGATTTTATAAGCAGGAAGACTTGCAAAATAAATACTATAGCAGCAACTATTCCTATATTCTGGCTGCACACACAGCATACCTTATGAAAGAAGCTGTTTTTGCTTTGCTGTCAGTAAATCAGAAGAATGCAGATGGAATCCGTATAGTGAGCTTCTTTTAATCCAAATGGACCTCATTTTTCTGGAGTTCTTTGAAAGAAGGCAAAAGAAATGGCAAAGGCTTTGCCCATCTCCTGTCTCAATGCAAACCCTTCCCATTTACATATGGAAGGCAAATACTTTCTTTTCTCCTTTTCTCCTCTAATTATCTTTTTTACTCACCTTCACTTTTGTTACTCCATTTCTGTCCCCTTCCTTTCCAGCACTTATCTCTTCTCCTTTCCCTCTTGCTATCCTGCTCATTCTTTTCTTTTGTTAAATCTAATGTAAGGGTGTGGGTATGTGTGTGTGTGTCTGTGTTTGTGGTTTTGTATCTCTGAGAAAATGAGGTCTGACATTTACTTGTGCAGCAAATGCAGAAAGATGAATTAAGTCTATAAATGGTGTGCTTCATTTTCTGCGAAATGATTTTAACCAACAGCTACTAATTCAATTGCCACCGGATCCTTCACTCTACCTATTGTTTTCCTGGAGTGCAATTTCTAGGCAATTATGTACAAATATGTAAGCGTATCACATACACACATTTATTTGAAAACAATCTTTTAAGTTTGTTTTCAATTAGTTATTAATCAAATGGAAAATGTATAGAAGCTGGCATTATGCAGAATTTTTTATGCATATATATTTGGGGCAGGGGGGAGGGAATCTTTGACTAATTTCTAACTGATTACTTTTCGATAATAAGACTTCAGAAAATCTTAGGACTATTGGTGGAAGGATAGAAAACCATCCTGGAAAAAGAAAAAGACATTGTATATCACTTTGAGCTTTTGTGAAGTTAAAGGTGTGATTCAGAAACAAATTGACTGATAGTTGATACAGTATTTTTAAAATGTGCAGTCAGTCTTACTTACTCTTTTGAATTACTAAATTATTAAAGAAGCTATTCTTCATCTCTCAAATAAACAATTTCCAGGAAAGATATAAGGAGACAATTGTAATAAAAAATAACTTATTCCTACTGCAAAAATAACCTTGTTAAACAACTTACATTCCATATAAATATTCTATATACATCACTACATTATCTATATACTTAGATATTTTTAGTAAAATATATTATCCAAATATAAACCAAATTAACCTTGGTTTACAACATGAAAAGAGGAGCCTAATGATTTAGAATACAGTAAAGCACTAATAATTGTTTTCATAGTAGCTGATTTATAGCAAATGCCCTCATTTTCTGATTTTTATTTCTTTGCAATTACTGACATGTTTACTTACTGCCACTATCATGACAACATATCCCTGCTATGTAATTTTTAGAATAGTGAAGTGGCATATACCACAGCATTTGCCTATATTTCTATTCTCAGTTACATGCGCAATATTAATTGCTCACAGACAAAACCAGGTCCTCAAACAAGCAACAAAAACAGTGTAAACAAGTAAACAAATGTCATGTAGGGATGGGGAGAAGTACAAAAATCAATAAATATCATCTCTAAAAAACCGTGTGTGTGTGTGTGTGTGTGTGTGTGTGCGCGCGCGCGCACACACACCCACACCCGCACCCCCCCTCTTCTTATGGTTATGACAGCTAAGGGAAAATATGAAGACTAACAACAGGAAAAATCAACCCTGCTAATGGGGAGGCAAATTTTTAAATGTGAAGAAGCACGAGCATTTTCTTAAAACCATGTAATGCTACAGAGAGTAGGACTAAGAACAGCTGACATATTCTAATAATTGTGAGCTTGGTAATTACCAAAGCCAGGATTTCTATAATTTGGGTAGGGTAAAACTTGAGAACATTGACACAATATATGTTCATACAACAGAAATATTTTTCAACATGGTAAGCCAAAACTCTCTCAATATTTGTTCACTGTTCACAGATATGATGACTAGGTGATACATGAAAACATGACTATCTTAGAATTAGTGCTGCCATCTCTTTGATATATTTGAACACAGTCCATAGTTTAATAGACCCATCATCACCATTACAAATATCATGAAATCCTGGATCCTAAGTCACCTCACTCAGTTCCTTTTTTCTTGAAAATTTAATAATAGGTTTTATAGACTGTGAGGCAGTGCTCTGGCTCAGTGATTAAGACACTGAGCTTATTAGCTGGAAAGCCGATAGCTTGGGTTCGAGACCCAAACACCACGTGATGGGATAAGCTTCTGTTACTTGCCCCAGCTCCTGTCAACTTAGTAGTTCGAAAGCATGAAAATGCAAATAGATAGATAGGTACTGCTTCAGTAGGAAAGGTTACTTTCTGCATTGTTAAGCTGGTCACATTATGATGGAAATGTTTGTCAGACAGCGCAGATTCCCACAACTGAGAATCAGAAATGAATACTGCCCCCTTGAGTAATCATGACAGCAAGGGAAACGTAACTAAGACCAAGGAGCTTATAGTAGATTATAGGAGGAATAGATCAGACATTCAGCCCCTGATCATCAGCGGAGACTGTGTGGAGCAAGTGGCCAGCTTTAGGTTTCTGGGGGTTACCATAAAGGAGGACCTGGCCTGGAATGCTCATGTAATAGCATTGGTTAAGAAGGCCCAGAGATTATATTTCTTGAAACTTCTCAGGAAACAACTGAATGAAAAACTGCTGGTGACCTTCTACCGTTGGTCCATGGAGAGCATTCTAACATATTGCATTTGTGTGTGGTTTGCTTGCTGCACAGTAGCAGATAGGAAAACGCTCCAGAGGGTCATTACCATCACCCAGAGGATTATTGGCTGCCCTCTCCTCTCCCTCCTGAACAAACGGTACAGTTCCCGCTGTCTTAGGAAAGCGCAAAACATTCTTAAAGACTCATCTAATCCCCAACATTCTTTTTTTTTAACTATTACCATCTGGCAGACGGTACAGGATAATAAAAACAAAGACAAATAGGCTGAAAAATAAGTTTTTATCCTAGAGATGTAACCGTATTAAATACCACTGTATAGTGCAACATTGAAGTGCAATATTAGGGGCAGCGCAATGGTGAATAGAACGTGAAGGATATGTGTATATAATGTATGTTCTTATTTGTGGTTTTTACTTGTGTGTAGTGTGCACTGTGGACAGCACTTAATTTTGTTGTGAGTTACACAATGACGATAAAGATATTCTATTCTATTCTATTCTATTCTATTCTATTCTATTCTATTCTATTCTATTCTATTCTATTCTATTCTATTCTTTAATTATACACTGAAATAGTGCAGCTGTGTTAACAAAATTATAGACCGAAGACAAAGGTTTATTCCTCCCGTTTATGAATCTGCACTATAAAAAAAATACGTCAGGTCAACTTTTCCATGTTCCTTCTATAGATACAGGTAGTCCTCCAGTTGTGACAGTTCATTTAGCAATGGTTTAAAGTTACAACACCCATGTCAAAAGTATTACAACCCCAGTCCCGAAGTTATATTATGTAGCAAGCCACAAGAGTTGTTCACTCTTACAACTGACCAGAGAGACACTGCAACATGCTCCCTGCCTATTTCCCCCCCCCCACACACACACACATCCTGCCCTGCCATGTCTACAAAGGCATTGGGCCTGCTTTCCTAGCCCAGTTCCATGGGTTCCTCCCCACCCCGTCACAGATTCATACTTACCTTTTGACGAGGTCCAGAACAGGCTGGCCATGTAGCAAAAGAGCAGCCCTTTTTCTCTCAGACTGAACTGACCTGGCTTGCTTCCATCCTTGACAATGGCGCTGCAAGAGGCTTGATTTTCCCACTGCCATCCTGGCCAGCTATTCAACCACCCACAGTACTGCCTCCTCCTCCAGCCAAAACTAGATTTTGGGCCACAATCCCCAAAGCAGCTGATTTGAATCAGTTACCCAGCAGCACACAGAGAGTGCCTGCGGCGCTGCATAGGCTGGAACCAAAAAAGGCCTACAGGGACACGATAGGTCTCACATTCTTACAGATGATTTCATCTGTGTGCAAAAATGACAGAACATGAGATCTAAGGGAAAAAACTAGCATTGCCACAAAAGTTGCCCACCGCATGGCCCAGCCTGTTCTGGAGATCTTCAAAACCTGAGTGATCGATAATAGGGGGTTGGTGTGGAGAAGGCCAAAGCAGCCATGGGGGTCCCAAAGAATGAGAAGAGAGATATATCTCAGTGGGTGGGGGGAGGCTTTGAGTGGCTGGACGCAGGTGGTCTTGTTCCTGCACTAGCTATCCCATGGTCTTGCCATTCCTGAAGAACCCAATGTGCACTTATTCCATGCATTCGGTTAACGAATGCATTGGGAGAGGAGGGATGGGGCTTGTTCATTTAACATGATTCAGTTAACTTTATGACCAGTGGTGGGATTCAAATTCAACCAGTTCTCTGTGTGGATACCGCTTCCGGAAGTCCATTCTGGGCCTGTGCAACAAAAAAATTAGCTACCAGTTCTGCCAAAGTGGTGCGAACTGGCTGAATCCCACCACTGGTTATGACCATAATGGGCAGACTCCAGTTCGGTCGTACCTTGAGGATTACCTGTAATTGAATGAAGCTAATATTTTCTGATCTAAAATATTATTGCTTCTCTATTGCTGGAACAATCTGGGCCATAATAGCAAAATAATATTGGACAGGATAAAATTGTGATGTTTTTATTATAACTGCTTGAAAATTGCAAACCTAATCTCCAACAGGCAACAACAGCACAAGAATCCAGAATGATATCAGTGGTATAACAATTACCAGCAGCGTAGTCCAAAGGATAAAAGTCCAAAGATAAAAGTACACAAATTCTAGAACCATAACACATTAAGCAGCAAAACCTCACCAAAATTCAACTGCGAGCCATCACTGAGGTTTTTGCAAAATGCCTTTCCACATAAGAAATTTTGCTTTTATCTCTTTAAACCTGAATTTCTAGGCACAATCTTTTTGATACTGACATCCTTATAATCAAGAAGAGGACATATTTTTTTTCCTCGGATCAGAGATAAAATCTCTGTTCTCCCCTTCCCAAAAAGACATGATGGAAGACGCTTCTCCCCAGAGACAGAATTCTCCTGAACAAGCTCAGCATTATTAAAAACAAATAGTTTTCCAGGGAACTTCAGATCTTCTGTTGAATTCTCCAGAGGGAACATGTCACCAATTCAGAAAAGACATGAATTAACAACAGTTTAAAATAAGAATGCTAACATTTTCTAAAGCTTTTCATTCTAGAAATGTGAGCTAAAATCAATGCTGTTAAAACTCTACTTCTCATCAATGGGAAGAATTATGAAAATTAAACAGTCGATTAATACTTTTGGAACATACAGTTTCCTTCTTTGGATAAATTCTTATTCTATTAAAGCTTAGTGTTATAAATATTCAGCCAGCAATAACATCCCACTGAAAACAATAGGTTGTTTTCCAAGAAACATGTGATCAAGCTTCATCATTTTATAGCCAAGAATATTCTGCTCTGAACCTAGATACCCATGTTAACACATCACCACATTGCTCACATATCATCAGAATATTTAATGATAAAGATGTGCTTAATTAACAAGCTACTGTTTAAGCCTCAGGAATTGGCTGCATGAGAGTTCTTCATTTGTATATTAATGCAAATATATTCAGGGTAGGCATCAGGATTAAACACCTCTCAGTTAATGGCAGCTTTAACTCAATGGCTTAACTACCTATATTACAGTTATTAAAATAATAATGACATATTGACCTCAAATTATACAAAACGCTGAATCTTAGCTAAAGCTCAAGACTAATGTCAATTGTTCAAAGAATTAAAATGAAAGTTGAAAAATGTAAGTAAATCTTCATTATGTGGGCCACTTTTAGGTATGACACTGGAGAATAGGAAAGATGCAGTTACAAACGTATTAAAGGTAATATAAAATTTAAGGTAGAACTAATTGTAATAGAGCAACCTGGCTTAAATTGATATTCATTAGGGTATTCCTTGTATGAATAGGAACCATTTGGACTTGGTAGTCTTTATAAGAGCCCCAGCTGGTAATGGTTGAAGGTTAATGCTTTTACCCTATTCTGTTCAATTTTCTGTCCTAATTAGTCATCTAAATCTATAGCTGTGAGCACCAAGTGTCTGTGCTCAAAAGAAACTAATTAATGCTAGCAAATTAGATCAAGTCCAAAGATCCAACAGCCAAACTCTTAAATGCTCCTTGTTAATAGGAAGTGTAGCTGTCAATAACTGCTGTTGGTGGCTATAATGAGGTCTCTTTCTTTCACTGAAAGTGATTTCATTTCTCTTTGTCCTCACAAAAGCTGTTCCGTTCCTTTTTTTAAAAAAAAGTAGTTTCAATAAGGATGTTAGCTGCCTGACCCATTTCTTGTGATCAGCTGGAATGAAATGACATGGAAAAAACAAGAAGGATAAGTCTCTTCATACTCATATTATGTTTCAAACAAGTTTCCTTGTTTGAAGCCCTGATTCTGGCTTTTGAATATCAAGTTTTCTTCATCACTGAATATTTAAATGAACTGTTGTGGAATCTAACTGTTTAGTTATTATGGAAGGCAATATCCACAGGAGAAGGAAGCAATAGTATAAAAAACCTTTATCTCTGAAATACAATTTTAATGTAAAAAACTGGAGATTCCTCACACATCGTAAGAGAATGAAAGATACTGAAGATTCAGCATAGATTCTTGCATACCCAGTGACCTACGCAACAATATTTGTTTCTTCCATTAGGCTTATACTGCAATGCATGCTCTCTGAATTCAACAATGATGTTGAACTCATATAGCTAGTTATATGATCTAGATGCATGTAACACATTTTGTGTATCTCTCATATAGTTTATTGTAGCAGTGGATTATTAATTTATTCTTGGACTACACTCCGATCCACACAAATATGAACTAAAAGAATATCAGAGGAGTATTAATTATCAGTAGTAGTTAGGATTGCAATTTCCTATTAGCCGCAACTATGAAACAGCAATCTCCTCTCCTTGCCTTATCTTTAGCTAGCATGTGTTCTAAGAAAGTTCTATGAGCTGAAGTTGGAACAGCATAGTCTGTTTGAAAGCCCTCTATTACTGACTCTAGTGTTGCCAAAAATACTTCCTATTATAGGTAGTCCTTGACTTACAACTATTTATTTAGTGATTCTTTGAAGTTACTATGGCATTGAAAAAAGTGACTTACAACTGATCCTCACCACTGTAGCAACCCCATGATCACATGATCAAGGTTTGGGCACTTTGGTAGCCAGCATGTATTTGTGACGATTGTACCATCCCAGGATTACATGATTGCTATTTGCAACCTTTCCAACTCTTTGCTTCCAACAAGCAATGTCAGTGCAGGAACCTGGAGTTGCTTAACAACTGAAGTAATTTGCTTAACAACCATGGCAAAAAAAGATCATAAAATTAGGCCCAACTCAACAACTGCCTTGTTTATAATAAAAATTTGAGTCCCAATTGTGATTCTAAGTCGAGGACTACCTGTATTCCATAAATAGATGTCAGCTGTTCTGTAAGTATGGCTGTCATGGGAAAGAAGGGATGAGCATCTGTGGTAAAAGAAAAATAAGGCCATGGATGCTGAATGTTATCCACGATTGCCCATTCATGCTGTAATAAGTGAAGAAATTTCAGACTTAAACAGATTCAAGTTTTACAGTTCATTATGTAGAATGAAAAATGAATGATTTACCAAGAGCCATGGTGGTGCAATGGTTAGAATGCAGCGTTGCAGTCTAACTCAGCTCCCTGCCAGGCATTTGATCCTGACTAGCTCAAGGTTGACTTAGCCTTCCATCCTTCTGAGGTCGGTAAAATGAGGATTCATTGTTGGGGACAATATGCTGACTCTGTAACCCACTTAGAAAGAGCTGCAAAGCACTATAAAGTGATATATAAATCCACGTACTATTGCTATGTTTACTCATAATAAAATAGGAACTAGGCTATGTTTTTAATCAATTAATCAATTCAAACTGGGAAACTGTCCTATCTGTACACAAATCACTAGTCTACAAGGACAGATTATGTATCTAGGGTCTGTAATCTGTGCTCTTCAGGCAGAAATTAGGTGTCCAGTTCAGTCCTTCTATTCTACTGAGCCTGCACACTATCAGCCCCCTCTACCACAAAGATCCTGCAGGAGAAGGTCAGTGTAGACAACCGTGGGATCTGGCAGGGTGAGAGCTGTGAACTATAAACACAAAACCTTTGCTGTGTCCCTGCATAACAGATACAGTGCCCTTGCTGACCTTAAAAGGGACATTAAGGAAACAAGTCAAAGTAGTTGTGATGATAACTCAAATAAGCAGGGGACTGTGGTCTGAGATGAAGAATTTGTTTTTCACAGGGAGAAGTGTGAATCAGGTATTAAACATCAGTCATGCAAGAAGAGAAAGGTATCCAAAAAGAGAAGCCACCTTCTGGTTGGTGATTCAATTATAAGGGATGCAAATCTAGGAAAGGATACAGAGGTTTCAAAAGAGGTTAGGTGTCTTCCAGATGCTACTGCCAGGGACAAGAAGCTTATTTTTAAAATAGCCAAGAACGCCAGCAAGGACAGTGGTGTGGATGCCATTGTACATCTTGGCACTAATGATCTGTCCCAAAAGGATGTACTCTCTGTGCAGAATGATTTCCAGAGCTTGGGGCAGGAATTCAGCAGAATAGGCTGTAGGCTTACTTTTTCAGAGGTTTTACCAAAATGGAAAAGGCCAGTGTATAACAGAATTCAATATGTGGCTAAAGGTGTGGTGTAAAGGAGAAGGCTTTGGTTATATTAGTCACGATGTCTGTAGCTGGTCCAATTAAAAAAATGTACAAAAGAGATGGTTTGCATCCATCCAAGAAAGGGACTGAGTTACTTGGCCGTAAATTCACAGATTTTCTGGAGGAATATTTAAACTAAACAACGGGGACAGTGAGTTAATTGATACAGAACACCCCAATCTAAGAAAATAGGGGAACTCAGGCACCACATAAGTTATGTAGAAACTAAACACAGGGTCAGTCATAAAGGACTCAAATGTCTACACACCAATGCACAGAGTATAAACAGTAAGCAGGGTGAACTAGAAATTCAGATAAATGAAGGCAGATATATTGTTGCCATTACGGAAACATGGTGGGACGAAACCCACAAATGGAACACACAGCTAGAGGGATTTAAATTATTTAAAAGAAACAGACCAAACAAACGAGGAGGTGGAGTTGCTCTCTATATAAGAAATAACTATATCTCCACAGAAATAGAGCACAACAATGATGAAAACTGTAATCTTGAATGCATTTGGGTCAATATAAAAGGGGGGGGGGAAATGACATTGCTATAGGTGTATACTATAGGCCGCCCAACCAAACAGAGGAAATAGATGAACTTTTTGCTAGTCATCTATGTAGGAAGCAGATCAATATAGTAATGGGGGACTTTAATTACCCTGACATCAACTGGGAGAAAAACTGCACCAAGTGGAAGGTCTAACAGATTCCTGACAAACCTAGCAGACAACTTTGTCTCCCAAAAAGTAGAGAAGGGAACTAGGGGATTAGCCATATTGGATCTAATCCTCACTAACAGAGATGAAATGACAGAAGGTGTTGAAGCCACAGGAACCTTGGGGGGAAGTGATCATGCAGTATTGGAATTCAACATTCTGGAAGCACAAGCAATAGAAGACAGTCAAACTAGAGTCTTGGACTTTAAAAGAGCTAATTTCAATAAACTTAGAGAGAACTTGAGAAGGATTCCATAGATGAGAATCCTAAAGGGGAAAACAACTCAAGAAGGTTGGGAAATTTTGAAAAGTGAGATAATAAAAGCCCAGTCTAGCACAATATTAACAAAGAAGAAAAACAACAGCTTCTCAAAAGAAACCAGCATGGCTGCATAAAGAACTCTCTGATAAATTGAAAGATAAAAAGGACAAGTATAAAAAGTAGAAAGAGAGGCACATAATAAGGCAGAATATCAGCATATAGCCCATGCCTGCAAAGATGAAGTGAGGAAAGCTAAGGCACAAAATGAACTAAGGCTTGCAACAAAAGTCAAAAATAACAAAAAAAGCTTCTTTCAACCCGTAAAAAAACAAGAAAAAAGTTAAGGAAACGGTTGGTCCATTAGTGGGGGAAAGTGGCAAGAAGGTGACAAGCAACAGGGAGCAAGAATAATTATTTAACTCGTTTTTGCATCTGTCTTCACACAAAGGGAAAAAACAGTCCAACCTATCAAAAACAATGCCATAAAAACAGAATAGAAACACAACTTAAAATAGGTAAGAAAATGGTAAGTGAGTACCTGTGCAGCCTAGATGAGTTCAAATCACCAGGACCAGATAGATTACACCCCAAGATTCTGAAGGAACTGGCAGATATGATCTCAGAGCCACTAACCTATATTTTTCAAATATCTGAAGCACTGGGGAACTACCAGAGGACTGGAAAAGAGCTGATGTAGTTCCCATCTTCAAAAAAGGAGAAAACTACAGACCTATCAGCCTGACCTCAATACCTGGGAAGATTCTGGAAAAGATAATCAAACAACGAATCAGTGAACACCTTGATGCAAACAAAGTCATTACTAAAAGCCAACATGGGTTTGTCAAAAACAGATCATGCCAGATAAATCTTATTGCATTCTTTGACCAAGCGACAAAATTAGTGGACCAGAGGAATGCTGTGGATATAATTTATTTGGACTTCAGTAAGGCATTTGATAAAGTAGATCACAACCTACTACTTGATAAGATAGAAAAATGTGGGTTAGACAGCATCACCACCAGATGGATTCGTAGCTGGCTGACCAGCCATACTCAGCGTGTGGTCCTCAATGGAACTGCATCTACATGGAAGGAAGTGTGTAGTGAGGTGCCCCAGGGCTCTCTTCTAGGTCCAGTGCTCTTCAACATCTTCATCAACGATTTGGGCGAGAGGATAGATGGGGAACTCATCAAATTTGCAGATGACACCAAGCTAGTGGGAATAGCCAACACTCCAGAAGATAGGCTAAGATACAGGAGGATCTGGACAGTCTTGAACACTGGGCGCTATCTAACAAAATGAAATTCAGTGATGAAAAAAGTAAGGTTCTACATTTAGGCAAGAAAAACCAAATTTACAGGTATACTATAGGTGGTACCTTGCTCAATAGTGGCAACTGTGACAAGGATCTCGGAGTCCTAGTGGACAATCACTTAAATATGAGCCAGCAGTGTGCTGCAGCTGCCAAAAAAGCCAACACAGTGCTAGGCTGCATTAATGGGGATAGAATCAAGGTTACGTGAAGTATTAATACCACTTTACAATGCCTTGTTAAGGCCAAACCTGAAATACTGGATCTAGTTTTGATCACCATGATGTAAAAAAGATATTGAGACTCTAGAAAGAGTACAGACAAGAGCAACAAAGATGATTAGGGGACTGGAGGCTAAAACATATACGGAACGGTTGCTGGAATTGGGTATGTCTAGTTTAACGAAGAGAAGGGTGAGGGGTGACATGATAGCAGTGTTCCAATATCTCAGGGGCTGCCACAAAGAAGAGGGAGTCAAGCTATTGTCTAAAGTGCCTGAAGGCAGGACAAGCAACGGATGGAAACTAGTAAAGAAGAGAAGCAACCTAGAACTAAGGACAAACTTCCTGACACTTAGAACAATTAACCAGTGAAACAACCTGCCTCCAGAAGCGGTGAATGCTCCAACAATTGGAAGTTTTTAAGAAGAGACTGGCCAGCCATTTGTCTGAAATGGTATAGGGTTTCCTGCCTGAGCAGGGGGTTGGACTAGATGACCTCCAAGGTCCCTTCCAACTTTATTATTATTATAATAATAAAACTTTTATTCATAAAGCATGAAACTCAGTCAACTGAACACTCTAATTGACTGGCACTAATGGTTGACACGGGTTGCTGCCAGCATCCTAGGCATCAACCAGGTATCTCCTTAAAATGTAAGATGTTCCGAGTAGCACAGTTTTTTGTAGCTTTGCTGGAGTTATTACAGGAAACTGCAATTTCTTGATGTGTTTTGCAAAGTTTTTGGACATAGTTCCCAGTGCCCCGATAACAATGGGTATCACTGTTACACGTTTCATCCATAATCGTGCAGTTTCGATGGCCAGGTTGTGGTATTTCGTAACTTTTTCCACTTCTTTTTCTTCCACTCTGGCATCTCCTGATACAGCGATATGAATCAACTGTACGCTTCGGTTCTCTACAACTGCGATATGTGGCGTGTTGTGTTCCAAATGGCAATCTGTCTGTATTCGGAAGTCCCACAAGATCTTCACCTTCTCATTCTCGACAACTTTTTCCACCCTATGTTCCCATGACTTTTCGGACACAGGCAAGTCGTATTTTTTACACAATGCCCAGTGGAGTAGTTTAGCAACTCGGTCACGTCTAGCTTTGTAATCAGTTTGCGTGATTTTGCTGCACTCACATATTAAATGTGAAACAGTTTCAACTTTGTTGTTGCAAAGTCAGCAATTTGGATTGTCAGTAGATTTTTGTATCTTTGCTTTCATGACATTAGTTTGTAGTGCTTGTTCTTGAGCAGCCAGTTAAGCCTTCCGTTTCTTTCTTGATGGTTCCCATCTTAAGCCATGCCCTTGTCAAGTTGTTATCACATTTTACTTCAATATTTTTCAAATGTTGTCCATGCAACGCTTTGGTTTTCCATCTATTTAATCTATCATCCAGCCATTTTTCCTTATATTCTGCCTTTGTTTCTGTTATTTTGATAATGCTCTCTGTTTTCACAGCCTGCAGCAATTTTTCTGTACTTTGATTCACATAGTCATTTAAACTTCGTTTTTCTTCTACAGTTTGGTGGATTTGCAGTAGCCCTCTGCCCCCTATTCTTCTTGGCAGGTATAGTCTGTCGATGTCACTTCGTGGATGTAGAGCATGATGCATGTTCAAAAGTTTACGTGTTTTTCGGTCTAGGTGTTCCAATTCGGCCAATGTCCAGTTGATAATTCCAGCTGGGTAGCGTATCACTGGGACTGCCCATGCATTAATTATATTTCCAGCATTCAGCTTTGATTTTAGTATTTTGCAGACTCTTCTGATGTATTCCTCTTGTGTTGATTCTTTGACTTTTCCATTCAAGATGTTATCTGCTTCCAATATGCCTAGGTAATTGTAACCGGCATCCTTTGCTAGTTCTTTCATAATACTTCTGTTTCCCAGTTCTATGCCTTCTATTTTTCCCATTTTTCCTCGCTGCATGGATAATATAGCACATTTTCCAAGTCCAAAGTCCATTCTGATGTTGCTGCTAAACAGATGAACTGCGTTGAGTATTGATTCAAGTTCAGTGTGGCTTTTCATATACAGTTTACATCATCCATGTATAGTAGATGGTTTATCTTGCCATGCTGGCTTCAGATGTGGTATCCCAGTTTTGTGTTTTGTAATATTATTGTCAATGGAATTAATGCGATGTTGAACAGTAGTGGTGAAAGTGAGTCCTCTTGGAAGATTCCTCGTCTGATGTTGATTTCACCAATGTTCTCCCCATTTGCTGCTAGAACTGTTTTTCATTTTTTGCATATTTGCTTTCAAAAATGTACAGATGTTTTTACTGATTCCAAAGTTTTCCAAACACGCATTAATCCAACCGTGGGGTAATGAGTCAAATGCTTTCTTGTAATCAATCCATGCCATATTTAAATTTGTTTTTCGTCGTTTTGCATTTTTAAGTACCATTTTGTCAATCAGCAGCTGATCTTTTGTTCCTCTTGATTTTTTATAATTTCCTTTTTGTTCTGCCGGGTACAAATTGTTTTCCATCAGATGATTGAATACTGAATTTGCCAGTATTCTTGTAAAAAGTTTGAACGTTGTTGGCAGACAAGTAATTGGGCAGTAGTTGCTTGGTTCTGTGCTCTTTTCAGGGTCTTTCATTATCAAGTATGTTCGACCAGCTGTTAACCATTCTTCACTTGTGGCATTTTGAAGCATTTCATCAAACTGAGTGACCATGCGGTGATGGAGGCTGGTGAGGTGTTTCAACCAGTATCATTGCAACTCATCCAGGCCAGGTGCACTCCAGTTCTTGACCTTCTTTACTTGTTTTGCAACCATATCAGTGGTTATTACAATATTCTCCATTTTGTTTTGCGTTGCTTGTTTTTGGATAGCTTTGATCCAGGAGGCAGTTTTATTATGTTTAAGGTTTTTTCTTTACATGATAGAACAGTAGTTTGGACTTTATTTTCATCAAGTGACTGATAGAAGAGGTGCTGGTTTCTTCTGAACTGGACGTTTTCACAATACTGTTTTATTCATCCTTCATATCTTTCAATTTTCTTTGCTGTTGCTATTACACGCCGTTTTAGGTTTTCCATTATTTCTGTTATTGTTTTTTCCTCCAGGTTATATTTTTTGTATAAACTATTTTTCAGCTTTTTGTTCTTTAGTTTTCCTTCAATCAAGTATTTCAATTTGCTGACATCTCCTCGTAGTTTTCTTGTTTTATTTTCAAGTCAAATTTTACACTTTTGTGTTCCAGTGGGTTTCTTTTTTGGCATTTTATAACCCAATTCTGCGGTTATAATGGCAGCTGTACTGTACATTAGTTGGTTTGTTTCATACAGTGTGCTGGATGGGATGAAAGTTAAAATGTTGTTCACAGCATTTAGTAGATCTTTCACTCATTTGCTATGCACTTCACGGATGGCAGGCAGTCTTTTTCTTTCTGTGTTTTCTTTGATGTGGTTTTCAATCTTTTCTTTCAGCATTTTTGCTAGATTACTTAGCTCTACACTTTCGAGTTGTTGCACAGGGGAATCTTCATCCTGTGTGGTGGCTTCTTCCGCTGGTTGGTCAGTTTGTTGGTCAGTTTGTTGAGGTATTGGAACAATTTCTTCAGCCTGTTCATCATCAATGCTTGTTGTTTTCTTTTTAGACATTGCTCCTAGTTGTTGACTGACTTTCCACATCTGTAAAAACTTTATTACGGATGATGAAACGTCTTTGATCCATTAACTGTTGTTCGGTTATGTCACTTTCCGGATGCTTTTCCTTCCACTACTACTACTACTACTACTACTACTACTACTACTACTACTACTACTACTATTATATTATTATTATTATTATTATATTATTATTATTATTATTATTATTATTATTATTATTATTATTATTATTATATTTGTACTGACAGTCCTATGCAACACATGTTTTATGAATGATCCACATCTTCCAACACACAAGATACTATTTTTAACATACATATATCTACATCTAATGTATAATTCTTGCAAGAAGTTAGGACAGTAATTTTTTAAACAAACAAATAAATGAAATAGAACCATGCTTATACAATATCATATAAGGGCATATATTTAAGCAATCAAAACATTTTTGGCATTTTGAAGTCCATATCCACAATATAAAATGTTAGTCAAATCCAGTCTCTAAACAGTAAACAAATATATTATGTGCCTTTTTAAAAAAATATTTTTCTGTAACTCAATAAACTAGATAATTCTGTATGATTACGTTTATATTTACACCATAGTTTACTGTGACAGGAATGGTGGTTACATTTAAAACATAGTTTACTAGAAATATGATTACACTTAAGACTATAGTTTACTGTGATTGGAACAACCTAGCCAGTGATGGCGAACCTTTTAGAGACCGAGTGCCCAAACCGCAACCCAAAACCCACTTATTTATCGCAAAGTGCCAAGGCAGCATCAGCATTGTGGGGCCCTCAGGGGGTGGCCCACTGGGTGGGCGTGGCTGTGGTGGTCATGGCATATTTGGTGGTCATGGCCACCTTGATGTTGCTCATGGGGGCTGGGCAGGATTGGGGAGATCCAGGGGGTCTGTTGTGGGTGGGTGGTGGGCAGGAGGCTCGTCCTGCAGGGTGAGGCAGGGGGTAGGGCGGGGGTGTCATTGCTGCAGGGCAAGGCAAGGCGAGACAGGGGCGGCCGAGCGCACTTCCACTTGAGCTTGCGAGAAGTCTGCTATGCCTCCTTTGTGCTAGGTGGGGCTGCCGCTCCAGGTACTGGTGGTAGCCTAATGGGCCTGCGCAGGCTGCTGGTGGCAGTGGCAGGCATGCCCACAGAGAGGGTTCTGAGTGCTGCCTCTGGCATGCGTGCCATAGGTTCACCATCACTGACCTAGCAATTCCATTTTGTCCCCAGTCACATATTTCAGGGATAGGACCCAGAGTTTGGAAAAATTTGCTTCCACATATTTGCAGCTTGTTTTTAACTTGAAGAAATCAAGAAACTTCATTTAGTCATTATGGTAACATTAATTAAGATTATTTCAAATAAAAAAAACTGTTTTAGTTATTGCTTGAAATGGACTAAAGCAAGACTTAGCTATTTTTTAAATTCCTGTGTTACATTTAAAACAGATTAGGAGCTTCTGGGCTTCTGTTATGGCACAAGAGTAAACTATATGTATTTTTTTTGTAAAGGCCCAAGACTGAACATGATTAACAAAAACATAATCATACAGCGTACATGGTTCTTCACACTATGTGGATTCAGTTATTGTTAATGGCTTTATACTCTTCTAAAATGCCATATTTCTGCATGCACAAAGGGAAATGAAATAAAAAATAGAATAAGAATGACTGATTCTTCTTCATTCTAATACCAGTTTTTTAATTAATAAATGTAGTCTTGTGATGTGATGGTCTTCATAAAACCCATTTTAGTACATTTATTCCATTTGGGAGATCTTTTTACTTAAAATCACTCTTTCTCCCATTCTTAAACAAAAATTTGTAACTACAAGAAGTTGAAAAATGGTAATTCTATCATGTATGATCCAAATTAAAGCCTAGCCTTGCAATATAAATCAAATACAGAATCTGAAAAATTGGCTGGCTCAAAGAATGACATAAGATTTTACTTCGTCTCTTAAACAGGAGCAACAAATATCATTTTAATTGTGAAAATGTATGTTTTCAAAAATACTGCTAGCTGGGCTTCTGGTTTGTGCGCGCAGCGCTTCTGGACGTGAAAGAACAGCCTGCTTCCTGCCGTCCGTTTCTTTCTTTTTTGGAGGACCCTGAAAAGGGTCAAAAATTGCCCTGGAGGGGCGATTACCAAGAGGAGGACTTTCCTGCGATCGCGGAAGGGCGGCAGCCTTCTGCTGGAATCCGGAATCATCTCCTTTGGCCCGAAGAAGAAGAGACCAGCCATAAAGATGGCCGATCATTAAGCCACTCCCTGCTGAAAGCCAAAGCACTACCTAGCACTAAGAAGCAATCTGGAGGACCTGGGTGAGCTTTTACCTTTCTTATTCCCTAATCATCTTCCTGTGGGACTTTCCTGAAAACCTCCTTTCCCATTTTTTGAGAAAACAACGAATATCTACTCTGGGAACAAATCTTAAAGCCTCAAAGCTACAAAAGAACTTTAATTAATTCAGCAAAGAAATTAAGTAATTTCATCTGTATTTACTAAAAAGCTTCTATTTGTTGCTGGGAATCCACTACCCTATCTTTTCTCTAAGCTGTGAATTAAGGAAAAAATTTGGACTAATCCTACAAAAGTTCTATATTAATTTGGAAAAAGAAAAGAAAATTCCTACATTGCATGTTATATGTTACTGATGACATCTTTTGGCGAAACCTGGTACAGCAAGTAAATTTCCTTTTTTTGTTGTGAGAGCTCACTGAATAACAGAGCTGCCCTTGACACTAAGATAAGGGTAGGAACACCTGGCACTGAATACAACTCTTCAGGAGGTGGAAAATCTATGACTCCCATCGCAGCTTCTCTTACCTCTCTCGTTCTTTTTCTCCCCAATGTCACAGCATGGGGCTGCAAGAGGTGAGACTCCCCGCCATGCACGCGCATGCACACAGACACACTCACACAAACATGTGCACAGATGTGGGAAAGGTGGGCTGAGAGTCATGCAGAGGCCTTTCAGGAGCAGAGGCAATGGGGGGAAGGGTTAAAATGGACAGCCTCCTGCCCGGAGGCTTGGGCAGCTTAAAAAAATAAACCTGTGAAGCATCAGAGTGCTGCCCCCAGGGACGCCCAGGCCCCACACACTTCCTCACCACCTCCTGTGCGCATGGCAAGGGAGTGAGGCAGCCTGTCGCTGGTTCCAGGGCTGCCCCGTTAATCCAAGGCTGAGCATGTTCTGGCTTTGATGATAGGTATGAGGTTGTAAATGAGCACCCGGTTGGCCTGGACTGGTCTTTGGTAGGGAAATGGGGATTTGGGTTAGGGTACAGGAAAGGTTAAGGGTAGGGGTTGGGGTTTCCCCCAGTAACCTTCAATATTTGGCAAACAGCATGTTGTCTGGGTAAATAATTTTAATTTTAACTTTAATTTTTAATTTTAACGGGTTTTTATTTTCTCTCAGGGTTTCATTTAATCTTTTTTAATTGTTTTAACTTTTATATGGATTTTCTTTTAAATACCCTGTAAACCGCCCTGAGTCCTTCGGGAAAGGGTGGTATATAAATCTAAATAAATAAACAAAAAAACAAACAAACAAACAAACAAACAAACAAACAAATAAATAAATAAATAAAACAGCCTCCATGGAAGATTTAACTGCAAACAACAACGAAATGGATGAATACATCCATCCACTTGATTAAAACTGATATTGGACACTATTTTGGCAATGACAGAGCAAATTAAAGCCAAATTGCAAGAAAAATCTGACAATTTAAAGCCACCAAATCAAATTTTGATTTTAAATGAGGATAAGATAACCCAAAATCAAACAGAAGAAGTGGAAACTAATACTAAAATAGGAGATTTCAAAGAACAACAAAAGCAACCTACAGAAGACCTTAAAATCCAAACTGAACTTGTTTCTCTTTTGGGATTACTAAAGATAGACTATAAAAATATCTTTTTTATGGATTAAGGGGAATCCCTAAAAAATATAACTGATTTTACATTTAGCTTTTAGATCTGTAAAGGTAAACAAATGTAAGCTTTTAGAATATAACTCCGAACTATATCTTAGAACTTGGAATGACATATCAAAAGATAGTATTTTAATAACTGATGTACGGTCAAGATGACTTATAGAATATTCAGTGGTTACTTTTGAATCATAGTATAGAACCTAGAATTTTATATATAAAAGATAGTATTTTAATAATTGTTGACTGTGGAATACACTGTAGTCAGTTAATAGACTCTCGTACTGTATGAAAGCACAAAAGATGGCCATAAACCATAGCACTTCCTCTTAATATACATTTCTGATGAAAGAACTTAAAACATTTATAAAGTCTTACTTAAGATGCCTTTGGGTACTTAAATAAAAGAGTGTCAACATTTGTTCAAGCATTGAAATTGCTTTCATTTTTAGAACTTGATATGTCAGGTGCAAGGGTCATACTCTAGTGCAGGTAGCCCCTAGAGCGACACATATGATCCCAGCTATAGGACTGTTGATTAACTAGATAATATTTAAACTATGGTTGACATTGGCCTTATTTTACTAAGGAAGCCTGAAGTGGTGTTTCATTCCATCATGTTTAGTAAGTATCAGTGTAGTCCCTGGGGAGAGAAAGAAGGATGGTATTTGGAAAAGATCTTTGTCACAACACTTTCCAATTCTATCTGCATAGTTCATCAAATATTTATAATTATATGGGATTAATCAAACATAAATACCAACAAGTATTTGTAATAATTATGTTCTTCATTAAAGGTACCGTACTATACCTGAATAAAATTCTATCATTGATTCCTCATTTAAACAACCATTACCCACAATGATAAAACTATCTACTTTAGAAGTCTATCAAGTGAAAGCAGAAAATTATTTACATATTTAATTTATATCCCACCTTTATTGTTTTTATAAACAACTTCCAAGGTGGCAAATATATCTATTCGGATATGATCGATATAGAAGTTTATACAACCATTAAAATGCCAGGTTTTAAGATGTAAAAAAAAATCAGACCAAGATGAATCACTTCAGAATTTTTTTCCATCTTTAATATAATATGTAAGCTGTACAATTCAGTTTAAAAACAAGCTGAAAAAGTAGCAATAAAACAAGTACAATAATGTGGTTGCATAAGTGTGCACACCCTTGAAACTAATACTTCATTGAAGCACCTTTTGATTTCATTGACAGCTTTCAGTCTTTTAGGGTGGGAGGCTATCATCATGGCATATCTTGCCTTGACAATCTTTGCCCAACCTTCCTTACAAAAGCACTCAAATCTGTCAAGACTGCAAGGGCATCTCCTATGCGCAGACTTACCTTCACAGATTTTCAGATGGACTCAGGTCCAGGTTCTGGCTGGAATATTCCAAAACTTTGATCTTCTTCTACTGAAACCATTTTAATGCCATATTGAAAGGTGAAATACCACTTCAGTATTTTAGCACAGGCTTCAAGGTTTTGGGCCAAAATTGACTTATTTGGAACCGTTCATAATTCCTTGCACCTTGACTAAAGCCCAGTTTCAGCTAAATAAAAAGACCCCCAAAACATAATGCTACCATTGCCATGCTTCACTATGGGTACAGTATCCTTTTGGTGATACGCCACAAATACAATTTTGGAATTCTTCAACCTTGGTCTCATCAGACTATAACACATTTTCTCACATGCTTTTGTGAGATTTGGTGCCGGTTTTGCAAAATGTAGCCAGGCTTGGATGTTTTTCTTTGTAAGAAAAGGCTTCTGTCTTGCCACCTTGCCCCATAGACCAGACATATGAAGAATACAGGAGACTGTTGTCACATGCAGTACACAACCAATACTTGCTAGAAATTCCTGCTGCTCCTTTAGAACAGACATATGAAGAATACAGGAGATTGTTGTCACATGCAGTACACAACCAATACTTGCTAGAAATTCCTGCTGCTCTTTTAATCTTTCTATAGGCCTCTTGGTGGTTTCTTGTAGTTTTCTTATTTTTTCATCAGTTTTGGAGGGACATCTAATTCTTCGTAATGTCACTGTTGTGTCATATTTTTCTGCTTGTTGATGATTGGCTTCATTGTGTTCCATGGTATATCCAATGCCTGGAAATTTTCTTCCTTCTCCTCACTGATAACTTCCAACAATGAGATCCTTTTGAGGCTTTCTAAGCTCTTTCGAACCATGATTTTTCCTGTAAGTGATAACTGAGTAAATGTCAAAAAAATCCTACTAGAACAGCAGAACTTTATATGGGCTTGATCAGAATTAGAATTACTTTAATTGAAGGTAGGTGTGAACTGACTATTTAACATTGGCTTGAATATAACTGGTTAATTCTGAACACAGGCACATACCTTCTTATAAGAGGTGTGCACACTTATACAGCCACATTATTTTAGTTCTTTGTTATTTCCCCACCCACCCAAAAAAGATTCAGTTTTTCAATTGAATTGTACAGTTAATGTGCTATGATAAGGTGGAAACAGTCTGAGGTGATTTATCTTGGTCTGATTTGTTTACATCTCAAAAACCTGGTATTTTAACAGGGATGTGTAAATGTTTTGTATCTACTGTATGTAGTAACTAAATCCTTCAAAACAAAATGGCTGAGCTTCTATGTGTAACATGTATACAAAGAATGCTGTAGCAACTTCTAAAGCAGCTGCAGGAGCCTGGCAAAAAAACATTGATGTTTTAATAATTCAAAGAAAAGCCATTTATTTGTGATGCATTTGAAAATATTTATTTTAAACGATTTTTCCACAGCTCTCCTTAACAGAAAACATTAGCACAATTTTAAACGATATGCAAATTATTAGAAACCTAGCTTTCTGCCAGGACTTACAGGAAAGTGTTTTGGGCTTCCTGCATGATTACAGTAGTACTATGTCTGGAAACATAGTTCTTGTTTACTGTTTTCCTACTTTAAGCTGAAGCTCCTCAGTCGTTCTGGAGTTAGCTTCTCAATTTATAAAAATATTTATGATGTTCACTATTTAAAAACATCATTAAGAAAAATAAAAATATCACAAATTAAAAACATACCCAGCTTTTGGGGAAGGAGAGGGGAATGCAGAGACACTGAATACAGTTGTCTACCTAACTTGATCTTTTTCTTCTGCTAGTAATTTCTTCCCAAATTCAAAAACAAAAGCATAACAAATTCATCTTAGAGAAAGTGTCTGTGTATTAAAGCTTAGGTTTCCCACATTATTTTATCTGACTTAAGTGTAATCAAGAGGAATTCTTAAGCTTTCAATGCCTGATAAACTCCATTCTCTTTTTTCAAAAATATTAATATGGGAAAAAACACAATTCATACCAATACTCCCTTTTTCAAATAAATATTTGTCCAACTCAAAGATCACACAAAACTTCAGAGAAAAAACTGGAAACAAAAAAAAAGCACTACTAAGAGTGCTACTATTCAAGAGTTGATACAAGATAGAGGTCTCTGGCAGGTTTAGATCTCCAGGAGATGAGTGAATAAACATAACGCTCAAACACTGATTGGTGACTTTAAAAGGATACAGTGACACTTTCTAATCACTTTCAAAAATTGTTTGTTTATTTATTTATTTAATTAATTAAATTTCTGTTGTTGTTGTTGTTGTTAGTTGCGAAGTCGTGTCTGACCCATCGTGACCCTATGGACAATGTTCTTCCAGGCCTTCCTGTCCTCTACCATTAAATTTCTATACCGCCCTATTCCCGAAGGACTCAGGGCGGTTTACAGGGCAGCATAAAATACAATATAAAAATAATATAGAATTAAAATACATTAAATTAATTAAGCCCAATTAAAACAACATTTAAAAAAGCTAAAACCCCTTCAGTCCAGGCCTGATAGATCGAAAAACCAGGTTAACTGCTTTTCAGACATTGGGAATCTGTGGATCAACAAAGATGAAAACCCCAGGCAAGCTTTCGTCAATCTTTGGTGAAAGAAATTTTAAATGCAAATTTAAGAACTTTAAAAACGTAACTTTGGGTGGGGGGAGAATAAAGAGCAAAAAGGTGATTAGAACTTTGATTTTGGAAAATTACAAATGGATTAAGTGTTTAGATGGATTTGAAATAAGATTTCAAAATTAAATATAAAAATTCTTCATATGGAAAAATCTTTTATTTTGAATTCTTTTCAAGAAAGCAGTGTGGGACTTTGAAGATTGGACACTAACTGGAATAATAACTAAAAATTACAATTAAAGAAGAAGATATAAGTTTCTCTTACAAATACAGAATAAAGCAAAATATTTAGTACTAGACATGCTGAAGGATATTTTTTGAAGTTTGGACCCAGAGGTTAATTTTAAGTGTGTCTACCTCTACAGACAGACTATGTTTAAAAGAAGTTATAGAAGAGGATCATGGATCAGTAATGGTTACAGAGCTCCAATTTGAGTTAGACACCAGCAAGGTGGAGGTGAGGAAATGGTGTAGGCTAGTAGTATTAAAGATGAGCATGTTGAAGCTTTTGGGGTTGAAGATGGACTCAGAATCAACTCCCAAGCCTACTGCCAGTTTTTAGAAGACACTTTCTTCAAGCAGTGGTAAAGGAAAAAGTCTGCATCTTTCAAGACCATGATTTTTATGCAGGACAATGCTCAATTGTATGCATCGAAGTACTGTGTGGCTAGCCAGTAAAGACCTCAAAGATGAATGAATGGCCCCCTTCCTCAACTGACCTAAACCCTATTGAGAACATTTTAAATGGGAGATTTACGATGAAGGAAAATAGTACACCTTTCTCAACAGTGTCTGGAAGGTTGTGGCTGCTGCTGCACAAAACATTTATTGTTAATACATCAAGAAAAAAATCCATTAATGGAAGGCTTAAGACTGTTATTGAAAAGAAGGGTAGCTACATTGGTCACTGATTTTTTTTTGTTGAAATGTTTATTTGTACATTTTGAATTGTTTGTTTATTCTCAGTTTAACAGATGCAAATAAATGAGATGGGCAAATGTTCATTTTTCATTTAGTTGTATAATAATTCTGCACGCTAATAGTTGCTCAATTATTGTACACACATATTCTCCTAAAAAAGCCAAAACCTCACTTTTACTTTCTTAAATATTCGGGTTTGAACATGATAACAGGAAAGATATATTTCAGTTTGGAGGAGATGGATAAATTATATTCAGAACAAATATGGGACTAAAAAGTTCCATTTAGCTTATGAGTAGATTTTAGTGGGATATTGTTATTGGTACTTTGTTTGTAGTTATGTTAATGGGGAGTTAAAGCACATTATGAATTTGGTTAATTGTATATTATGCATACTTTTTATTTAGAATATGATTATTGTAACTATAATCCTGTATTTAGCTCTGGGAAGTGGGGGGGGGGAAGTGGGCAGGTTTGGGGTGGGAGGGATTTGGGGATATATTGTAAAATTTTGTTTTTGTAAAACTCTTTAATAAAAAAAATATTCGGGTTTGAGGTTTATTAATATTTTGGATTGATCAAGAACACTGTGGTTGTTCAATAAGAAAATTAATCCTCCAAAATACAACTTGCTTAATAATTGTGCACACAGTGTACATATGTGTATTATTATATTCTTATTTTTTCATGATTTTTATTTTTTCCTATTTTTTTCTTTTCTCATCTTCTATTTTTCTTTTCATTTTTATATTTTTTTAAAGCTGGCATTAGTTTTTATTGTTGCAATTGTAATTTTTTTTAAAAAAAAGTGCTACTAAAAATCACATATACATTCCAAATGTTCTATCCTACCCCAATCTTGGCTATCATGATTTAGTTAATAAAAATATCATCAATTGTCTGTAAAAGATATATAGGTCCTATACAAGACTTCTAGAGGAATTAAAACCCTTATAAATATATACTCCTTAACATATTTCAACCCTTCCCTCTTGCCAGCATATTAGATATATCAGTAACATATCTAAAATGATTTTTTTTGGTGAAATTAAAAAAAAAATAGAAATAGAAACAGCCTCTCAATATCCTGGGCCATATACATTTTCATAAACATTTTTAACAAGTATACAGGACAACAAAAGACAGCACAAAAGCTATTCTAATATGCTACCAATGATCCAGCTTCCTCAACAGGTGGTCTGCAGCATTAAGTACTAGCTTAAGACTTTACCTAACCATCATTGACAACCTCATTACAAGCTACATTTCAGTTGTCTGGTCTCCATGCTATAAAATAGCCATAGTCAATACAAGTATTTTCCAGAATGCTGAGTTCAATTCACTGAATTCTGAAAAATAATATTGGATGGTTGAATTTGGAAGTTGAAGTCCAAGAAAGTTGGTTGTCACAGGAAGATTGAAAATTGATGGTTCTGATTCAATATGTCAAATTAAATGTCATGTTAGTGAATATAAACATGGCTCCCTGTAAGATGAAATGTGTAATAATTTATTAATATGGTATATAGGAGGAATCTCAGTGGAATGCTAATGCTCTATAAATAAAGAATATTTTTTATAAAAAAATAAGTCCAATCATGTAAGCCATATGGGTTACACACACACACACACACACACACACACACACACACACACAAATGATAATGATGACAATATGCATTCAAATATATGTGTCAGTATTGAATATTCTCTCTGATGTTGGGGACAAAATAAAAACTCTGTATCAAAGCAATCAGATTAATAGAAATGTATGGAAAGAGAATTCTCTTTGTTTGTGTTTTATTCACACCTAAACAACATGATCACAATACATATGTGAAAGTGTAAACTTGAATACTGTGAATTTTACAATGTATCACAATTATGGGAACACCTATATTCAATATTCCATAGCTTTCTTAACAGATTTCAGTGCAGCTGGGAATGCAACTTTTTAATATAAAGGTAAAACCAGTATAAGACAGAAGGCGAGGGCAATTCTCACCACATGAAATAAAGCTGTCCCATATCATTCTCTGGGTGTTTCCCTTTAATTTTCAGACAGAGATTTTAGAAATTATCAAGGGAGTACTTTATGCTGGGAAAACTAGGAAAATCTATTTCTTCAAGATAATTCTACAGTATTTGCAATGAAATTGAAATATTTATAATATGCACAGTTGTGCCATTGATTAACAATGCAATTAAAGTCCTTTCAGAAGTGATGCATAATTTTTATAAGTAAACAAAAGCATTTGTGTAAATTGAAAAGGCTTGCTAAGGCCTAACATTTCTTCTACTATAATAATATAGTGTATATCATGATTGTATTCTAAACCTTCTGAACTAAAACTTTGTGTGATCTTTAACTGTGGATATTTAAATATTTTAATCATTATTTTATTACTAATTATACCCCAATTTTTCATGAGCCTTTCTAGCACTTCTCTTAGATCATAACTTTGCTAAGATATATCCAGAGACTACTTCAAGTAGCGACTAAAGCAACCTTTCATTAAAGAGGGAGTTTGCAGTATTTAAATTTTTGGAGATAAAACTCCTCCTGTTAAATTTGTTTGAATGAATAGAGGTCTGCCAAATCATCTGAGAAGCACCTATTAGAAATAGGTTAGCCTCCTCTTCTTACACTAGCAATATTTGTTGTGACAGGAAAAGAACTACTGTAGTTAACAATAGTTGTAAATCAGGCCGAAGAAGTACCACATGGTTCTAAATCTATATTTCTAATAACTAATACAATTTGCTTTTGCTTTCTATTATAAAGAATACCCTACTCTAAAATGTTATCATTGCCTTTTTCTTCTTATTACTGTGTTCCATGGCTATGTTCATGAACATGAATATTTTCTGTCAGATCACACAGTAAAACACTATCATATTTTTTGCACTTTTACAATTCTACAGCTACTTACATTATGAATTGTCTAACATTTAAATAATATATATTTTACTGTATATAAAGCACTAATTGTACTGTTATACTGATCTGCACATCTAAGCTAATCTTAAGACAACCTTGCAATTAAGGAACTACTTCAGCAACTGGAGCTTCTTCCCTTGAGTGAATGCTTTTGCTTTTTTACTTCTCTCCTGGACACAGGACTTAGGTAAATTTATAATTTTCACACCATCATACTTACTTTACACTAAACTCCAAAACATATGGGGAGTTGCTCTACATAATGACAGTTTAGCAAAAGACAGAAATGGGAGTCTTGTGCCATTTTTAAAGCGCTCTCATTTCCTCAGCTGTCATAGATAATTATAAATAATTTTAATTTATTTTTATTCAATAACCATTGTAGAATATTAAGTATATGGAAGACTAAAAAGAAGACAAACCTACACTACTAATTCAAGACAATAAAGGAGAATTCAATTTTAGAATTCTAGTAGTGGTAACTGTTAATATCTTACCCTAAGCCATTAGCATACACTGTACCTTACAAAATAAACAAAAACAAACAAGACATCTGACCTAAAGCACCTCTTTCCTTTGCCTTCTGCAAGGAAGCATATGTTGTAGCTGTGATAGAAATTTTATCCTTCTCTAATTATTAAAGCATGCGAGGCTAATTTTCACAGTCCTACACTATGTCCATCTGTGTCCTGTTTTAATGTAGAACGCAATACTATTTCCAGAATCATTTCCCCTAGCCTGAAACTATATAGCCATGGTGGCGAACCTATGGCATGCATGCCACAGGCGGCATGCAGAGTCCTCGCTGTGGGCACATGCACTATCATCCCAGTCCTAGGCCTTCAGACCTGTCCATGAGCAACCTGCATCAAAATCTCCCTGGGCAAGTGGCTTTTTAAGCTGGGTTTTATAAAACCTTTTCGCTTTAGGCCTCTGCCTCCGTGTGCAAAAAAAAAAGTTCAATCAATATCAACTTCTCGGTAAAAAAAAGATCTCGCAAAGTTGGAATTGATTGAACATTTTTTTGCACAGGGCGGCAGAGGAAGTGACGCATCGGAGCTGGAAAGAAGGTACCGTGTAGGGGTGGGGGGGAGGCAGGAGCAAGGCGTTCCATGAGAGGGGTGGGGCAGGGCCTGTGCATGGGGTAGAGAAACAACACGGTAGTAGACCAGTCACTTCCCTCCCCCTGCTAGACATATGCCGAAGCCGCGCAAGGTAAGGTTGCTGCGTCCACCCCGCCCAGATGCCCCCCTCCCCCAAGCATTTTTTTACTAACCTGCCTTTCAGCTGCATTCCGTTTCTCCGTTCGCTTCTCAGCCTTCGCCACATGTTTGTGGGACTATTGGTAAAAAAAAATCATCAGACTTTCTAACTTCTCACGAGATCTCAAGAAGTTAGAAAGTCTAATGGAACTTTTTTTTAACTGATAGTCCTACAAACATGCAGTGAAGGCTGAGAAGCGAATGGAGAAACGGAATGCAGCTGAAAGGCAGGTTAGTAAAAAATGCTTGGGAGAGGCGAGGGCACCTGGGTGGGGGCAGGCGCAGTAATCTTACCGTGCATGATGGTGGGAGGGTGGGGCGCGTGCCTTCCCGTGCCAGGCCAGCCCCTGCAGCCCCAGGCCAGCCATGCTGGGTGGCAGTGGGCAAGGCGTTAAGGTGGGGGCTGGCAGACCGATCAAAGCAGCAGGTGGAGCGTGGAGGCTCGAGGAGGGAGGGTGAAGTGGGCAGTCGGGCCATTGACAAAAGCAGCGCTGTTGAGCAGAAAGTGGCCTCAAAACAATCAGGGCAGGTAAGGAAAGAAATCCTTGCTCCCCCGAGAAATTGCCTTTCTTTCCTTACCTGACTCCCTGCCCTGTGCAAAGTTGGAATTGATTGATTTTTTTTCCCCAAAGAAACTTCCTTTGTTTCCTTGCGTGTGATGGCAGAGGATCGTGAAGGAGAAACGGCATGGGGCTGGGAATCAGGTAAGGAAAGAAAGGCAATTTCTGGAGGGAGCGAGGATTTCTTTCCTTACCTGTTCCACTTGTTCTGAGGCCGCTTTCTGCTCAGACATGTTGCTCTTGCCAATAGCCCAACTACCCACTTCAGCACCCTCCCTTCCCAAGCCTATGGCACTCTACCTGCTGCTTTGGTGGCTCTGTACGCAGAGAAGAGAACTTTGCAGTTCTGCCTACAGAGCCACAAAAGCTGTAACTCAGGGGTCCTCAAATTCCGGCCTGACCTGTCTTTTTATCCAGCCTGCCTCAACCTCCCAGGCAAGCTGTCCAATCGCGAGGAGTGTGGGTAGATGGTGGCAACAGCCCCAGCCAGTGGTGGGACGGCAAGTTGATGGGAGATGTTTTTTCCCCTGTTTCTCCCTCACGCACCCAAGGGTGTACTTGTGCTTTGGCCATGCCCCCTTCCTCTCCTCCTCTCACCTATTCGTGTTTTTACCTCAGGGCTGGGCTGAGAGGTTTAGGCCGGCGTCAACCTCCCTCCGTCCAGTGCGCTCCCACAGAGGGCCTCCTCAGGGTGCCTCCGATCAAAGAATGCCGATTGGTGGCCCCCAGGGGGAGAGCGTTCTCTGTGGGTGCGCCAGACCTATGGAACCGCTTGCCGGTTGAGCTCCGGATGGCCCCTGACCTTCGCTCCTTCCGGCGCGATCTAAAAACGTATCTATTTGAGCAATCTGACCTGGTCTGGTGGGTTAGGGTCGGGGTTTTAATACGTCTTAATTATTGTTTTAACCTTGGGCATTTATTTAATCATTTTTAACTTTTGTATTCTGTTTTTGTATTTATTGCCCTGTACACCGCCCTGAGTCCTTCGGGAGAAGGGCGGTATAAAAATATAATAAATAAATAAATAAATAAACCCCAGCAGTGGTTGGAGTGGGGCTGCTGGAATGGGGTGCGTTATGGGTCTAAGGGGAGCAGGCAAAAGATGAGGTGTTTGTGAGGGGCAGCTGGGGTAAGCGAGAAAAAAGGAGAATTTGCTCCTGGAAGTTTATTTTGGGGTTGTGAGGGGTTGTGTGGAGCTGAGGTGATGAAAGGTTGGGGGAGCCGCTGGGAGGGAGGATGCAGTTGGCCTTTGGAGGAGCACCCCAATCCAGAAACAGGGGTGGTGGTGCCGCGTCGAGGTGAAACCCCGAGAGGTAGGCAAAGCTGAAGATGGTGGAGCAGCTCGGAAGAACCGGAAGTGCCCATATTGATGGTTGAAACTTCATTGGCCTTTAGGGTCCAGGAAATGGTGGAGGAAGGATGGGGACATTGGGATGTGCCCCATGGGAAAGAGGAATGAGGTCCTGCCAGGCAGGTTCTTCTGCCTTGAGATGGTCCGGAAAGCCTATCAAAGAGGATATTTCTGGCTCAGAGTTAAAATGAAGGGTCCTTAGGGGTGTGTCTCTGAGAATGGTGGTTTTCTTGCAGACATTTCAGGACCCAAAGTGGGATAAATGAACTAATGATGTTACCTAGTTTGGGTCATGAGATGTCTACAAGAAAGCCATAAAGCTCAGAGAGGACCAAGGAACCCACAACCGCCCTCCTCCTCCTCTTCTTTTCTTCTTCTCCACTCCACAAACCCCATTCTCTTCTGGCACTGCTGATGTTACCTAGTTTGGATCATGAAACGTCTGCAAGAAAGCCAAGCCACCAAGCTCAGAGAGCAGGAAGAACTCTACATCGAGGTGGCCACGCCCACCCCGGCCATGCCCACCCAGCCTGCCATGACCACTGCAGCCACACCCACCCAGTGGCCATGCCCACCCAGTGGGCCACCCCCCAAATGATAAATAACTGGGGTTTGGGTTGCATTATGGGCACTCAGTCTCTAAAAGGTTCGCCATCACTGCTATATAGTATTGACTAATGCTATTTTTTATTCTTTTTCTAATGCATTTGTCCATGAATGTATGTCAGAACAGGGATCACTGTATTTTAGGTTCGTTATTCTAAACAGATGACTGCATTTCCCAACTTCCAAAAATCGTCATCTAAAAGTAAAGAAGACTGCCCCACAGATTCCCAGACTGGGTGACAATATATAACTGAGTGCAACTGTCCAGTGTAAGTACAGGATATTTTGTCATTTGAATTTGCTCCACCCAATCAGGAAGAGGTGTATCTGCTGCCAACATCTGATTTTCTTCCCACCAATGATGGTTCAAAAACAAGACCTAAAGAAGGAAAATATTTTTTCCCTTCCACTGATGGAGAAATAAAAATGTACCTTGCATCAAGATCCGACAATAAATCTGGAGAGAGACTTAAGGCTTTGGAGGCAATTATTAGTTTACAATCTCTCAACACATATTACAACTACAGTTGTGGGCTTAAAATACTAATTAGGATATCTTAATAATACCAAAGAAAACAAGTGTATGGCTTAAAAAAAGGGCTAGGTTTCAAAGGAGGAAGAATGAACAGAGAATAATGGATAGGCCCATCTAAGATGGTAATTAGGCTTTAAAGAAATACTGTCAGGCAAGACTTGATTTGATTATATAGAAAAGAAATCTGACTTCTAGTACTACTCTCATCTAGTTATTCACAGCACCTAAAAATGGGGGAGAGAAAGCAGCTATTTCTTCCTCTACCTTACAATACTTTACCCCACAACTTGAGAAGGTTTCAAGTTTTTTCTTTTCCTTAACTTACTGGAGGCTGGAAGAACTGGTAAAAGATCAAGATTATGGCTGCATTCTGATAATAAAGGGAAGCAATAGAAGTTTATTTTGTCATAAGTTCTTGTTACAATATGAATCTCTAGTTTCAGCTCCAATTTACAAAGTTATCAACATAAAGATAGTTTATGATAATTTACTAAATATCACAATTATTATTTTGTATTTCTTCCATGAATGAAGGCAAATGGATCCTGTATTATCTTTTCCCATAATGTCTACCAGACTTCATGCTTCAATGTGACATCCCAATTAACATCCCCAGGAAGAAATGTGTTCCGTGGTCATTTTTATACAGTTTTAGCCAATTCAGATGTTCCAGACTGATATATCAACTGGAACAGATGCTGAAATATGCATTTCATAGAACGCTGTTCATAACTCCAAATCCATACCTAGATACCCATACATATATTATAAACACATGCACTAACAATCCATCTCCTAGATAAAATACATGGTGTGCATGTAATGCAATAGAAACATGGATAAAAATATAGGTGCATTTTTTAATTAGACAGTTGATCCTCAAATAGAAATGACAGTATGCAGTTTTGGTTAGAAAATTAAGACTTTGAAGAATTCACTAAGCAAACTATTTTGACAAATTATATATATTTATGATCATACTACATAATAATGAATTTGCAATATAATAGATTGCTTGCTACTGTGGCAATCTGGCCAGAAAAGAAAACCTTAGAAAATTAAAATTCAGGTCACATAAATTCTTTGATTTGATATATAGTTGAATTTCACTCTCACCTTTCACTTGTTCAGAACACAGCTCCTTGGCTTTGTCTTTCATTATTTTTGGAATCAAAATATCCTTTTCTACATGTCTGAGCTTTGGCTCCCCTGCAAGAAAAAAATATACATAATATTTCCAACCTTAAATAAAGGTCACAGCTGAATTTAAAAAATAAGATGCAACATGTGAAGTCCAAAATTCTGAACAAGAAATATAATTTCTATTTTTAACTAGTTTTAATTTATCAATTCAGAAGTTTCACTGAGATTTTACTACTCACTATATTTGTAAATAATATATCCAAGAAGGCTACTGGCTAGGATAATCCCATTTTATCTTCACACAATTCCTGGTTTCACTATATCTAACCAGCAAGCAATATCTGAACTCTGAACTTGCCAGTGAAATTCTACTACAATACACTAATCACTGAATCACTTAGATTCATGACTATTAACAAACAATAGGGTTTTCAGAACTATAGCCGAATAAATATAGTAAAATGAAGATTTAAAAATAACTATTTTAATATATTTAAGTACAAAGCAAAGAATTACTCAGGCTGTTTCCATTATCTTAGCTAATATGATACAGGCAGAAGAATGTCTTATAACATCTGAAGCTATTACTGAAGGGAAGGATGGAAAAAAATAAATAAGGAGCAACAGCAGCCACAACTCTCTTTAGTTTTCAAACCTATACTGCAGGAGACCAGAAAACCTTCTTTTCACGACCACTAGTTGTACCTTTGGCTGCTTCAAAATCTAGGAATTGAAGTTCCTTACTATATAGAAGACATCACTTGATGAGAGCAGCATTAAAGGCTCTCTCACATAAGATCAAAACGTCAACATCAGTTGAGCATTAAATTGATAAAAGACTGTAACAGGAGATGGGAAGCCCTGGGGGAAAAAATGAAAAAACTTGGGTGGGGGAAAAAAAGGTTTTTCCTATTTGTTTGCAAACAAATGGAAATAACTGGGTTTTTTTTCCCCACCCAAGTTTTTCTGTTTTTTCTCCCCAGGGCTTCCCATCTCCTGTTAGGTTTGGGGGGCAGTGGGGGTTAGAGTTAATGTACGGTAGGCTTGGCAGCGGTATTGAGTGCGACGTGCGAGGCGGCAAACGGCCACTTCATGCTGAAACCAGCCGTTTGCCACCTCCTGCCCAATGCTGCTGCCATAAGGCTGAGGAACAAGCCGGGCGGCAGTAAAGAATCGGTATAACAGCATGTGGGTCAGAAGGGGGGAGGATTGTTGGCTGTGACTCATGAGGCGGCAAACAGCCATGGCCAGGGGCTGGTAGCAAATGGCTACATTGCATCAAAACTGGCCATTTCCCGCCTCGCGTGACACACCCATTGCCGTCACTATGAGGCCACGAAACAAACTGGGCAGTGGTGAGGAACCGGTATACCAGTACCATGGGTCAGAGCCCCCCTCCCTCATCGCCTTCGCCTAGTCACAGAGGCAGGCCATCCATGCAGGCGCTTAAGTACAGCTTACTTTTGGGGGGAGGACTTATATTAGGCCCACCCCCTGAAAATCAGCTGGGGCTTACTTTTGGGGCAGATTTACTTTCGGGGAAACATGGTAGTAGGCTGTTTTACCTTAGTCAAACATCAGATCCAAATAATTTTGTTTAACAGTCTCAATGCTTTATTAGTCTTGCATTTATCTGATTAACAATTATGAAACCAAGGTGAATTACTATAATTGATTGGGAGTGAGTTTACTAAATTAGGTAACATTTCCAAATGCATGAAGTTTGCTTTAATTTCTAGCTTAAAATTCTTCAGAAAATTGCATATATTTTTATTATCCTTAACTTTTAAATTTTGAGATTTTACTACTTTACATTTGCATCAATTTAAATTAAGAGAGAGAGTAAGGATGACACTACCAGGAGAAAAAAATTCAAAGCTTTAACTTCTCACTATGCTATCATCACCTTGAAGTCAATTTTCACCTTTTTCACTGGCTGAATCTGTTATCTTACATTTTGCTTTGGGGCTCATGTGTTCTTGCAATATAGCAGTACTGGATTATGAGAATTCTGACAAGCATGTTTGCTAAAAAAAAAAAAGTCACAATGCTTATATTCTTGAAGGTAGAAAATCAGATTCCGAAATAATTCTATGACAATTGGTGAAATAAATATAAAATATGTATAGAGATTGAGAGCAAGTATACAAGCAAATCAGTGGCACGGGTTCAATAACACAAATATAAAAGTGAAAAAGAACAATTAAAAGAAAAATAAATACATCAACCATTAATTCTTACTTTGGCCAATACAGTACTTTCAACAAGAAATGAGAGATTAGTCAAACCTTTGAAACTAAAGGAAACTACAATAACTAGAATGCAGGGATACAAGTGTCAAAGAAAAAAAATCCAATGAAATTTTGGGGATCACAACTATCAAGAAAAGAATTAAACTTCCTTGCATGCTGCAACTTTGATGTAAGTTCTTCTTGTGTTCAGTATTAGTTAAAAAGCATTACATACATTCTATGTAAAGTAATAGGTCAGCTGGCTTCCAATCACAGAGATGATAAATTAATTTTCTGCATATTATTCTAATTGAAGCTGTGTGGGAAAATATCAGTTAGTGCATCTGAACTTAAACTAAATCTATTAAAATCTCTAGGATTTAAATAAGCTTAATTTAGTTTAATAACAACCATACTTATATCAAATGTTTCAGATTAAAAAAGTTTTGTTCAGAACTTGAGCTTCTCAAATATTCCTTATACATAACTATATCACTTCATTCCCCTTTCTCAGCTTTCCAAGATGCTACACAAATATCAAATATGGTACCTCTTATCATAATCCTTAGCCATTCCAAAGGTAATGTATGCATCTCTGAGCATATACATGAATGTAATTATGGAAATGCAAAATTCCACAATTACAGAACAAACACACTATTAGGATATAGGTGATTCCCCCAAGGCAGTTATCTTTCAAAGATGCTGGATTATATCTGTCATTCTCTTATTCACTGGGAATACTTGTTTAAATTAACACAACTAGAAGGTTCCAAGTTAGAAAAGAGGGACCTGGACTTCATAGCTGTTTTAATATGTACCATCAGAAAAGGGACTTCCAAAAGAACATCTTTCCATTATTTTAACTCTACAAAAATTAGGTGGAGATGGGGGAGGGTGTTAAAGAGACCTAAAAGCAAAACTAGTATTAGTAATAAGTTATCTATAATTATATTTCTCATTATTAAATTTTACAAAACTACTTTCCGAGTCAACGGAAGAATTCAGTATAAAACATAACTACAACTAATGCAGCATGTATATAAAATATTTGGTAGTCAAAGGACTGCAATCCTGTTATGTCCTAATCTGAGCTCTGAATTGAGTATCCTGCTTGTTCTAGAAGTGGTTCAATCTCAAAACAGCTACCACAATTTATTTCACAATCAAAATAGTCATTCCAAAATCAGACCATTTCTGGTAGCCATGAAATGTTTTGATCATGAAATACTTTGTACACTTCTATAGTATTAACTAAAAGGGACGCGGTGGCTCAGTGGGTTAGGACGCTGAGCTTGTGGATCAGAAGGTTGGCAGTTTGGCGGGTCGAATCCCGAGTGCCGTGTAGCAGCGTGAGCGCCTGTTACTCGTCCCAGCTTCTGCCAAACTAGCAGTTCAAAAGCACGTAAAAATGCAAGTAGAAAAATAGGGACCACTACGGTGGGAAGGTAACAGCGTTCCGTGCACCTTTGGCGTCTAGTCATGCCAGCCACATGACCACGGAGACGTCCTCGGACAAGCGCTGGCTCTTCGGCTTTGAAACAGAGATGAGCACTGGCCCCTAGAGTCGGAAACGACTAGCACGCGTGTGTGGGGGAACCTTTACCTTTACCTATAGTATTAACTATACAGACCAGTTGAGAAGTAATATAACATGCTAATCAAGCAAAATGAAAAAAAAACTATTTTTAAGGAAATCATAAGTTCCTGAAGTAGCAAAGAAACATGGGGAGGGGGGAGATACTTAATACCCTCCTTTTGAGGCTTTTATTCAGATAAGTAAGCAAATTACAGGAAATGCTCAGATTGCTCAATTCACTAACCATTTCAAAATATTTTTTTTCTATAAGAGGCACATATAAAAGAGTGCCCTACAAGTGAGAATGCTCCTCAACAGAATGTGGTATCAAGAACTCCACAAAAATGGAAGTATTTTTATAGAGAAAATGAAAATATGAGACCGAACCTTTATACCTGCCACTGTTGCAGTAGGGAAAATCAAGATAAACATGTGAGTTAATGAAACATGCTTCAGGAATCAGCATGGAAATGAAATCAACAAGTTCAACAGTTAGGGGATGTGTGGTTCAAGTCAGTTTAGAACTAGTATGGATTTCCTCTAAATTTAATGCTAATCAGTTTGCTTTTCATCTGTTTTTCATCATTCAAGCCAAGTTTAGATTGAATTAGTTTTATTTTAGACAGGGTGGGTATAAATGTATTTTAGCTTCTGTAAATTGGACTGAGAACATCTCCTCCTAGAGCTAAAACAAAATGGGAAAAAGTATAGAAGTAGGAAGACGTTGTTTCCCAAAGTAACTGGGAAGTATGATGTATCTATCAAGTAAGTATTGGAGACCTAAAATGGAGTGTTTTAAAAATATAACTGTAATAAGTCCATGTTTTTCCCATACAGATCTTTCTTGTATCCTACTGCTTAATAAGCCAGACTTGTGAACTGCATGCATTCAATTAATGTGCAATACTTTTTAGTATTTAAACAACTAAAGTTATAATGGCCCTGATTGAAATCAACTTGTGAACCTGCTGTTCACATAGTATAGCGTATTTCTACTAATAATAATGGAATCTTTCCTTGCTACGTAAATAGCTACTTCCAAGAGACTTTTTACATAAGAACATACGGTAATTAAACTTTTTTTCGTCCCATATCTACCCTTTTTTTTTAAAAAAAGTATGCTAATTGCTTTTATTTGGTTAATATTAAATTCATTAATGTGAACTAAAGCTATTTGATAAGCTTTGGAACTTTTCAATTTTCTCCTTTGATAAGTACTGATACACAATGTAAAATCAGCATTAGCATTTATGAAACTATAAGATAATTTGTTTTATGTTATGTAAGTGGAAGAATATCTAAATCAGCCATAAAAGCCTGGGAGAATTTTTTTTATAGTATTTTATTGGTTTTCCAGTTTTATATTTGAGTTTTTAAAAAGCAACGTGGTGGCAGGGTTAATCAATAATTCAATAACAAAATCTTTAGTACAAATCTCAGGTTACATCAATCAAATATTTCTTCTCTTTTTCCCTTAACATTTGCTATCTCATATTTAAGCTAGTACATTTCTAATTGTATCAAATCAATGAAAACATCATTATTACATTTATCGATAGATTTTTAGCTTATACATATCTTAGTCTTCATAAAACAATCTATATCCTGTTATTAATTTTTACCTAATTTTTAATGTCTCATCAATATTCCAATTAACCTTTAATATCCATAATTTTCAAACTTTGGGTAACCAAAGTTTCCCTTATCTCACTTCATAACCAACTATAATATCCAAAATACACATTTTACCTTTTTAAATGTAATCTTGTTCTATTTCCTAAAAATTTTCTATTTCCCACCATATTAAATCATCTACTTAATAATAGAATATCCCCTTTGATAGATCAAAGCCATTATATATATTGGCTGGGTTAATCAATAAATCAAACATATTCCTGATAATTAATTTTCATTTCCCTTTTAAATCTAATTTTTCAATATTAAACAAATCAAATCCTTATTTTCCACTGATTTCCAACTATTTTGAATCTAATAACCAAAATTTCCCTTATCTCAACATCTCCTTTTAACCCTCTAATTGACAATATAAAATCCCCTCTAATAAATCAAAACCCCAATTTTTTTCAACCTTATTCTAGCTTTCTTCCTTTGCCAATTAGGCTTCCATATCAGCGCTTTTAGATCATCAAATAAATCTCCTCCATTTTTATGTATGTTATTTGAATTAAAGGAGACCATTTGATTGCCAGTTTTCTGGAAGGATTGTCCCATTTGTATTCATTAAATTGTCGCCCTGTTATTCCAGTCCCCCATATTTGCTCTGATATATTTATCTTCAATTCAATCTGTTCTTCTTCTTAAATTTCTTCTGGTTTGTATAGAAAGTCATTTCCATTTTCAGTATTGTCACTTCCTTATCTGGATTATCCATCAGCTGTACTTGTTGGTCAATTGAGTCCTCTGTCTTAATATTTGGTTGTTCCAGTTCTTCTGTTGTCTTCTGCATTGTTGATTCTTTAGTTGCAATCAAAATTTGGCTTTGTGCATCTAACCTGGCATCTTGGTCTTTTATTTTAGGTCTCATTTTATCACAAGCTAAAAGGATAGTTTCATGTATTGCTTTTAGCATGGAAAGGATTTTTTCCTGGTCTTCATCCATTTCTTTCACGTGTTTGTAAACAATCTTTCTAGTAAAAGTTGTTTGTTAAGCAAAAGTCAGTAAGGGTTTACATTCACAGTTCAAGTAGGCCAATTTCACTGCCTAGCTGTTCTCTTACAGTTGAATCTCTCACAGATAGTGCCAAGGTCAGGAAAGTCTTATCTAGGTCTGGGCTGTGAGCCAAGTCTCTTTTTTAGGAAATAACAAATTGCCATACCAAGCTTCACCACAAGATGTCACTGGTACCATTTAAGGTTTTTTAAATTCTGAATTTTTCTAAGTTCTTTTCCCAATTTTATTTCTTTTTTGAAGATAATAACAAGAATTTCCAGTAAAAATAGGACACTTTTGGGTCCCCAGGTTTCAGAAGCATATTATTCCAATTTGATTAAAATTGTTCTTTTTGATGCTTGATTCCCCTGGGTAGTCAGACGCCACTATTCTTAGAGGGTGAGATAGAAATTCCCTTCCCTCTCTCCTCACAGGGGGAAGATACTTCAAAAAGCTTTTACAGGAAAGTACTTAGGGTAAAGAGAAGATAAGATCTCACCCAGCTTCATCTGCGTTGCTTTCAATGTGCTTAGTAATAAGTTTGACTTCAGCTGTCAGCAGCTGAGTGACAGGCCATATTGCTATGGCCGATCTTTTTCCCGTCGGTTTGAAGAGCTGCCCCGGATCGAGCGGAAGGTCTGCCACCCCTCTGCGATCAAGCGGGGGTCCTCTCCTTGCTCGTCACCCCTACAGGGTGACTTTTGACCCTTTCCAGGGTCCTCCAGCATGATAAAACCGGACTCTGGTAACGGAGCTCACCTCTATGCATCCGCCAACGCCGCAATGGCAAACCGGAAGTCCCTAGGAGAATATTTTAAGCAAAGATTTAAGCCCATCTCCAGCCCTTACAACTTGTTACAGTATGTATATAAATACAAATAAAATAATTTATAAGCGAAACACATAGGTGTAAATGCAGCCCAAAAAGTATCAGTAAATTTGATTTTCAATTCAACAATTTTTTCAGTTTGTTCCAAAAGAATGTGTTTGTATTTTCAATTCAACTATTTTCAGTTTTGTTCCAGAAGAACATATTTATGTCATCTTTTGTTTGACTAACAATTGTTAATGCGGAATGTGGAATATGCATGATATGGCTAATATTCAATGCTTCATATTACATACAAGAATTCAAGCCAATTCAGAATCTTATACATACATATACTAACAAAAGGTTGGTTTATGTGAATACAAGGCCAAATTAAGGGGGTGGAGCATTAACTCCTAGATAGGTGTAGACCAACCCCCCTCCTTCTGTTTTGACAGTTCTTATGGCCTAAACCCTCTGCCACTTTTCCTTCAACACTTGGCACTCCCTGTGACCATGATTGTCAAAAGCCAAGCATGGTACTACCCACAACCAATTCCACAATCCTAAAGCAGCATGAACCAAGCATAACATTTTGATATTTATTTATTTATTTATTTATTTATTTATTTATTTATTTATTTATTTATTTATTTATTTATTTATTTTAATTCCATTTATATCCCGCCCTTCTCCGAAGACTCAGGGCGGCTTACAAGCTTAGCAGTAGCCTTCATTCTATGTATATGCCTGCTTATTAGGGCTTTCACACACACCCCAAGCGGCATTATTACAAAGTCAGCTTAATTGCCCCCAACAATCTGGTTATAACCATGAATTGAGAGGGGGAATGAAAATCTATTCTCCACCTATCCATTTGACATGGCTCCGTTTACTTTGTATTTTATGTCACCCTCTGATAATGTCAAATGCATCAAAAACAGATAGTCTTTGCTCAGTGACTGCTTTAGACAATGACTGCTTTGGAGGGTGATGAAAAAGTAACTTTACAATCAATGATCACATTTGTGACCTTTGTAGCATCTCTTAATCAAGTGTTTTCCTGTCAGTTAATAAGCACTGTCCTGTGCAAAATCATAGGCATACTAGCAGTCATATGATTTTTTTCATTTAGTGATTGAGGATGGCTTAGAAAGAAAGCTAATTATTGGAGTGGCTTCTATCGGTCTAACTGCAGCATATGACACTGTTTATTTATTTATTTATTTATTTATTTATTTATTTATTTATTTATTTATTTAAATTTATATACCGCCCTATTCCCGTAGGACTCAGGGCGGTTTACAGGGAAAATTAAAAGTTAAAATACATCACATACAATTAAAATCGATGTTAACCATATGTTAACCATATTACTACACAAGTTAAATAATATCAGAGATAATAAGCCTACCAGGGTTATTGGCAGCTTCCTCCAGAATCAAAGATTTTATGTATCGCTTAATAGTAAAAACAGTAGATGAAGGATGCAGAAGAATGGGCTGCCACAAGGAAATGTATCGTCTCCAATACTGTATAACATATATACAAACGATCAACCAGTCCCTGACAACACACATCTATTCATCTAAGTCGGACTTGTCAAACTCACGACATCACGTGACATCACGAGAAGTATCAGAACTATTTTGCCATTGCCAGCAATGGGGTGGGCGTGGCTTCCAGATGACCCATCCGGCCCACGGGCCAGCTGATACAACAGTGGCTACACAAGGATTAACTTTTGATGAGGTAGCCAGGAAACCTATGTACCACTTGAAGAATTGAGACATTATTACACCATCAGCCATTTAAAGCTCAACCCAAACAAGACTCCACCACCAAAATTGAGATGCAAGGGAAAAGTTGGATATTATGCAGCAAGAGAACCAACTACAGACTGTCCAACACCAAAATATCTCGGCATGACACTTAACAGGACACTCTCTTTTAAAAAGCATTACCTGAACACTAAGGCTAAAGTCAGTGCATGGAAGAATATCATCAGGAAATTGATAAGCTACAAATTGGGAGCTTAATCATCTACATTGTGCACATAGGTTTGGCCTTGAGTGTCTCTGCAACACAGTATCTGCTCCAATATGGGGCACATCTACACACATGAAACAAGTTAATATCAGTGTCAATGAAGCAGTAGGCTTAGTGACAGGTTGTCTCAAACCTACATTGTCTCACTGGCATTGTGCCACCTAAGATCAGGAGAAAGGTAGCAGCAGATGCTGAGAGAACTAAGCAAGAGAATGATCCTCGATAACCTCTGAATGGACATATGCCCAAGCCTGTCAACCGAGATCTAGGGACAGCTTTATGGCAAGAACAAGCATTCTTGAGGATACACATGAATAAAATCAAATTAAAGATGGAGGAAGATCATCGAACAAGGAATCACATTAAAGAAGGACATGGCTGAAGGATCTGATTACCCTTATACTACGTGGAGGGTCCTGAATTTGTTGAGAGTTGGAGTGCCTAAATGTAAAGCCAATGTGCTCAACTGGAGGCTCTTAGCAAATAACAACATGCTATGTGAATGTGGAGAGACAGAGACCAGCACATCTGCTGATATGTTGCTACTACCAGAAACATGTACTGATAACAACTTATTTTGGGCCAATGACAAAGCCAAGAAGGTGGCTTTACTCTGGCAGTTTAAACTTTGATCGAGATACAGAAGAAGAACTTAGTGATTGTTTTGCTTAGTCATCAGTCACATTTGTGGTCACTGAATGAGGACTGCATATATGGCCTTGTTCATGTTCCAAAAGTTTCTCTTACTATGGAATGGAAAAGCAGCTTCCAAATATATACAGCAGTTATCTCAACACATCTGAAGCAGAAAAATAAAGCACTCTAAAAAGCTATTATTATAAGGCATAAGTTTATTATATTTTGAATTAAAATGGTCTACCTATGTTACCATTTCAAATAGAACCACTGTGGGCCTAGAAAGGACAGCAGATTTGTAATTATTCTGAATGCAAAATATCCCTGGTTCATTTTATGTATGTTTGATTAAAAGATCAAGTAATAGAGAGCTAAGACTTCTGGCTGACAACCCAACAAGCTGCTGTTAGAACAAAGGAGATTAGATTAAATGGAGAACTACAGTATTCACACATTGCACTAAACCATAATACAATGTAGTCAACATAAGCAAATTATGCTTAAAACAATGCTTTCAAATGTGGCAACTTTAACATGTGTAGAATGCAATTAGGAGTAGAACTCTTAAAGTTGCCAAGTTTGGAAAACATTTACTTAGAACAAAAATGTGTAAGTATGCACAGGTTATAGCACTACTTATATATATTTGTCTGATTGCCACGGTAGCTTTGAACAGGATTTCTTTCAGCAATGGCATTCTGGATTGGAGAAAAAAAAACATTATGGAAGTCAAGTAAAAGATATAAATAAAACCTTAGCAACAACTTGGGGGGGGGAGTGGAAGCAAAAGGGAAATAAAAGCAGTTGCCAACTATGTAACATGTTCAATGTTATCACAGCATCATACAGTTTATAAATATTGAGGGGCATTTGTAGCATAGAAGATATCATACAAACCACTAAGTTATTTGTTTGAGACATGTATCTACATTGCCTCCCTTAGAAATCTATTATCTCTGAGTCACCATTACCCTCAGCCACAATGCACTCCATTACCCTCAGCCAACCCTAACCTGATGATCATTCCCTTAGAAATTCAAAAGTTGCACAGTATTCTGTAAATCCAGACACTGCTAATAAAAATAGTGTTTTAACATAGTTTTAGGTTATTTCTCTTCTAAACTAAGGTTTAGGACAGTTCCTTTTATATATTTATGTTAAGTTGCTACATTGTTTAAAGAGAACAAGTTACATGTAAGCATTCTGATTATTTGGGAACACAAACGGTTTAAAACTACTGCATTCTGACTTTATTTAAATGAAAATAATATTCCTTGATCAACATTTTTGGCACCATTTTTGTCCATTAGAAAGTGAAATATGTGGGGGCACTAAAACCACTCACAAATCTAGTCAAAAAGCAACACTGCTTCTTTAATATAACTTCAATCTTTAATGACTTAACAATAACTCAGTTTCAAGAATGGTACAATGAATGTGGAAATCTGATTACTAGGAAAGCATGGAACGTTAAAGCATTGCTTTGATAATCTCAGTATTTTCTCCCTCTAAAAGTCATCTCCAGGTGCAGTGAGAATTTCCACCCAGCGTGGTCTTTATTCCTTGCTGGCTAGGAACCGTAACCCCAACTTATCTGGAAAGCCTCAGTGTAAAGACAGAGAAAAAGAAAAACAGAATTACAACATATAAGAGGGAAAGGGCAGGTGCTGCTGATTGTAGAAGCCCTCCACGACATTGCTGAAGCCCTCCACAACGTTGTGATTCACGTGCATTAAAGAGCAGGGGAAACAACTGCCCCTACCTGCAGTACTACTGACAGACTCCATCGGCAGCTTCTTTGCCATAAGGAGCAGTTACTACTCGAAGCAGGAAACAACCCATACGCAATCTCACAGCCCCGGAAACGCCCGGTGGAAACGCCGCGCGACCTCTACAGCGTTCGTCCTCTACGTCACCAGACAAAAACATCCTCCTGAGCTCGTACGGCGCCTGCGTCAAAGAGTTTCTGCGGCGAGTACAGAAGGAGCGGTCCCGCAGAAAGTGCGAAGCAGCGGCCCCTAAGCATCGGAGGGTATTGACCAGGGAGAGCCAGCGCTGGAACTGGAGTCGCTCCGGGCTGTTTCGTTGTGTTTCTAAAAAAAAAAAAGAGAGAGAACAAGAAGAGTTAAAAGAATCAGTGTTGCATCTTCTCCCTTTTCAGGAAAAGATCACGGGTGTCTGTGTAAATTGAAAGACTGAGTGAAGTTGGCACCAACAACTTTTGAGGGGATAGTTCCAAGGACAAATCCATGCAGTTTCTTATGCAAGGAGTTGTCATTGTCTTCTGCATAGTTTAGTTCTGTACGTATTCATTCAATACCCATTTATTCTTAATTCTTACCTTTCTTAGCTTCCTTACAAGACACCTCATAATACAGAAAATAATTTACTTGCTCTTGTTTTTTTGCCATTCCTGTTTATCCTGCACTATTTCCTTTCTGTGAAACAACTATTGCATCTTTGAAACATTAACTTTTAGTACAATATTCCTTATGCAATACTATATCTTTGCAGCATTAATTTGTTCTGGTATATCTCTTACTGCATTACTGCAAATATCAGGTCTCAGTCAACAGCACAGTACCTTCTGCCTAAAAAGTACACATATATTCATACTATCTACACACTTTCACAGGCACTACAACATTTGTTTTGCATTTATCTTCAGATACATTAAGCAGCCAGGGGATGTCACACATTCTTGTTTTAAAGAATTATTCTTAATTCAAGGCAAATTTGTCAATATGTTAATTCCAGTCTATGCTCTAACCACAAATATTAAGGAAGCCAATACTAAATAATTCTATGCTAATTTGCAACACAATATCAGTACAGTGCAAAAAAGCTTAATATTAATTACATGTAATGCTAAAATTGGTAGTAAATAATCATCTGGAATAACAGAAAAATAGGGATTTTGTATATGAAATAAAGTATGTGATGGACTAGCAATGTTCTGCCAAGATATAGTAATGAGATTTCTCTTGAAAATACTTTTTTCTGATAACCTAAAAAATAACTTTACCTAAAGAGATCATCAGATGGATATCAATGAAATCAAATGGATGTCCCAAAGGTGTTTTTTTCTGAAGAGGTGAAGAAGCTTCTTGGATGAGAAGCAAAATGTCTTCAAAGGAAAAAAAAAGTCAAGTTGCCTTTTGAAAAGCACCATTGAACCATGGTCTAGATGACTGAACTCTCCATAGAAATCAAATGGACTACATACTTTGAATGAAAACTTAGAGGAGCTTTATTTAATCAACAAAAGGCCTCACATTCTGGAAATGAACTTACATGGCCCCTAGAAAATATTGCTAACAATAGGGCTTCAGAAGTTGATAAAATATAAGGGAACTGTTTAAAATCTTATGAAGTAATGTAATTAATGTGCTTCATATAATTTGTAAATATGTATAGAAAAAATCATAGCTGAGGGATTAGGAAAAAAACTTTTTTTTCAAGTTACATTCAAGTTTTCCAAGTTATATTGCAATATCAAAAAAGATGATATAAAGAATGCTCACAGAATCAAAGAGTTGCGCTTATCTCATCAGTTAAGATAACACTCAGGACTTTGCAACTATGAATTAACAATACATGGAATGAGAAAGCCCAGATGTGCAAACTGGATTCAGAAATGGTAAGGCATTTAAGATAGTATTGCTATCATCTAATGAATGATGGAAACAGCAGAGAAGTTCCAAAAAGACATCTATTTCTATTTAATGTATGGCAACATGCCTTGTATTAGGTTTATGTGGAAGTAGAGAGGGGTTATAAGGGGACAAAAGTCCATTATATGCTCTAATCAGGTATGAATATAGCCCTAAAGTAAATTCCAATATTTCTTAGCAACTCCTATTTGTTGACCCTGTTTGAAAGCTGGGCAAAAACTAACATACTGTTGCCTGCATCCCATCAGGTAAGAACAATATACAATCTACAAACATATTCAGGATGGGTATGTATCTGGTTGTGTATGTGTGTGTGTGTGTGTGTGTGTGTGTGTATACATACCTGCTCATACATGTGTACATACACATACATGCATACATACATATATAGTAAAGGTAAAGGTTCCCCTGCACATGCGTGCTAGTCGTTTCCGACTCTAGGGGCTCATCACCATTTCAAAGCTGAAGAGCCAGCGCTTGTCCGACGACATCTCTGTGGTCATGTGGCTGGCATGACTAGACGCCAAAGGCGCACGGAACGCTGTTACCTTCCCACCGTGGTGGTCCCTATTTTTCTACTTGCATTTTTACGTGCTTTCGAACTGCTAGGTTGGCAGAAGCTGGGACGAGTAACAGGCGCTCACTCTGTTACGCGGCACTCAGGATTCGACCCGCCAAACTGCCGACCTTCTGATCGACAAGCTCAGTGTCCTAACCCACTGAGCCACCGCGTCCCTTACATACATATATACATACACATATAACCCATTGTTCTGTGTGGGAGGACAGAAGGCAATGGTAAAAGGAAGTATGATGGATAGCATATCTATATGAAATACTTGTTAATAAACTTTTTTCCCCATTTCAAAATAGAGACGTTTAAGTCCTTTGGCTATTTTAGTCATTTTTGGAGCAGCATCTGTTACAAAGAGAAGGATATTACACCTTTTTACACCATCCAGCCAGAGCAGTTTCATAAAATCATCAGAGAGGATAGCATTAGTGGAATTATTTAGTTTTTGCAGAGATTCACGTTAGACGAAATACTTCACCAGGACTTATCATATTTCATAGTGCCAATAATAACACTGGCTACATATCATTCCACTTACATGTTTCATCTATTGAAACCCATCTCTTATTGTTGTCATCATCAGATCTTATCTTTCCTAATTCACTGTCATAGCAGGCAGAGATGTAATTTTTCCTTGGAGCTGATTCATTTGGAATCAAGTGGCTGGTATACTTCTCAAAATTTCCCAATTTCTTAAAAAGATATTTGAAGAACCATCATTGTACAGAGATCCCTACAAAATTCTAACTGGGTATTTGATCAACCTGCAGTTGTAGAAAAAGCTCTCAAAAAAGAGGCCTTGTCTATTTTCAGTGAAAGTAAATTTCATTAAACAACTCTTGTATTTCGCGGGTTCACAATGTTGAATATTAAAATGATTATGGGCCGGTTCCTTAACTTCACACAATTTACAAAACAAAACATCACCATCACTACTGAAAATCTCCCCAAATTCTTAAACAAGACGCTGTAATTTTACACTGGCTGAATATCTACTTTTAGGCATGGTGAAATCAGATTTCAACTTTCATGTGACCACCTTCTCAAACATGCACACACCTGAGTTGTGGAACAAATAAGAAAGTAAAACAAGCAAATTTCTCTAGTTTTTTCCAGACCTGGTCAGGTGAAAACCTCCCCCCCCCTCTCTCTCTCTCTCTCTCTCTCTCTCTCTCTCTCTCTCTCTCTCTCTCTCTCTCTCTCTCACACACACACACACACACACACACACTGCTCTCTGAGTTGGGAAACTTAACAAGCAAATTCTCACTTTCTTTGCTGGCTTACAGAAGGGTTGCCAAGGACAAAAATATGATCAAATATGACATTTGTTACAAAATTAAGCAAAAATATGACATTTGTTACAAAATTAAGCAAAAATATGACAACACTTTTTTAAAAGTCAAAATATGGCTTTTCAGGCAAAATAAAAACATTTAATTCTCACCAGATAATTCCAAAATATGTTTTAATTTACTTATAAATTCAAATATAGGTTTCACAAAAAATATGACATGTCATAGAAATCCTTGCCCTAATCATTACAGTTCACTGTTTGAGTGAACGTGGCCAAAGGAAGAAATAGATTGCCAGATTAAACTGGTGCAGGACCGTAAGGATGAAGCTGAATCATATTGAATACAAAGCCACAAAAGTACAAGAAATTGCAATTAATAAATAACAATGAATACATTTCCCGTGGACAAAATGTAGCTGCTCATAAATAGCTCCACCTTGCAGTCATTTTTGTATTTGTCTACCATTCATATTGTCATTTGATTAACTAATCACCCGTTTTTTAAAGTGCGAATGTGTTTTTACACTTCAACCAAGACAGTGTTAACTATGAAACTATAGATAGCAAAAGAGATTAATTATCTATTTCAGAAGTCTCCACACCTTCTGTATCTGAGAGAAAGGGAACTATAATATATTCAATGTGTGGTTAACAAAATAAAATAAAAAGTCAAATCACTCTGGACAAAGAGTTCAATAATATCTAATGAAATTGCAAAACATAACTATGTAACTTTTTTCTAAGCCTCAATTAAATGTATTGTCCTCTAGTGAATCATGAAAGGACCTTAAATAAGAAGCAAAAGTAACCAATGTTAATGGCATTCAAAGGGACAGGGAAGGTTGGGAAATTAATTACCACTTTGGACATGCATAGACTATTATTTGGTAGTTTTTCAGGTTGGTTGTAGAGTCTTGATTCTTAGTACAATTCTTTCTCTATATGCTCTCAAGATATGAAGGATACAGTTAAGAGTTCATTAAGATTTATGAGGATGCTGGAGAAAGCATTGTTTGATGGACATTGTAAATGAATGTTAAAAAATTCTGCCATGGATATTTCAAATTCATTTTCCCACAAAAGGGATTTTAGTAATCCAACTAGACTTCCAGAGCATAAATCGCTTCAAAATATGTATCTGTTTAGATAGATAATCACTTAGCGACAACTGGACAGTTGAGATATTGAATCCATGAGTATGATGAAAAATAAATTTGAAAAGTGAACTTGATCCTATAAGAGAATACGTCTTTTCTGGGGGAAAATAAATACAACAGGTAAAATGAATTGGAAAAAAAGAACCATCCATCAAATACTCTCTCTAAAATTGAGTCTCAACTGATTAGACTTGTTCCAGACCATTACTATTGCTTTTGTTATTGTCATGCAAAAAGAGAGGACCAGTTCATTTGTGCCTTGGTGAAACCTCAATCTTATAAGAACTATGATGCCTACAAAGAATGCATCATTTGCTTTTTGATTTCATACAAATTGCCAATGTGTTTAAAAGACCTAGAATTTAGAATGAGCACACCAATATTTTTCTGTTTTTCTCCCCAGGTTGCTTGATTAATAGTAATATGAATAAAAATTTGTTCAAATGTAATGTGAGAAGGCATTGATAGATTTTTTTCCTTCCACGTATTATAATCTGGAAGAAGTAGAAAAATGAGAATAACTGAATCATTTAAAGCCATTTTTATTGGAAATAACTGTAATGGCACTTTCCTCAGCTAAACTAAATATTTGATGCTAATCTAACTTTGTCATTTCTTATGAAACATATTTAGATTTAAATAAATGGAAATTTATGAAGGATAGCAGAGATTTGTTCTGATTCCCCCCCCCCTTCTATCTTCAGTCTGATTATTTGTTGGAGGAACCTGGTGTTGAAGGCAGTCTCAAGGTTCCTAGTTATATAATTTTTCCATATTTAGTTGAGTGTGGTTACTTCTTTGTTACAGACTTTCCCTGTCAAAAGTGTGATCCTTCAGTGAATAGATTGATTCATTTTGAGATTTCATAAATATACCATTAGGAATTAGAGCTTTACCTGGTTAAATTTCCCAGTGAACTTGGTGATAGAAAAGATTCTTGCAACTCATTGTGAGAAAGACAAACCATAATTATTAAGAGCATTATCTAAACTGGTAATAATTATCTATTTGAAAACAGTATGGCCATATTTGCACAACAGTCTGACCACATCTTCATTTAATTGTGGTTTTCTCAACCCATTCTCTGGATTTTCAGAATATATTGAATCATGGTTCTGATTCTACAAAATGGTTTATAAAGTATAGTAGTGGCTTATAATACAATTTGAAGCCCACTATAATCCTGAAGCTAAAACTCAAATACTTTGGCCACCTAATGAGAAGGAAGGACTCACTGGAGAAGAGCCTAATGCTGGGAAAGATTGAGGGCAATAGAAGAAGGGGACGACAGAGAATGAGGTGGCTGGATGGAGTCACTGAAGCAGTAGGCGTGAGCTTAAATGGACTCCAGAAGATGGTAGAGGACAGGAAGGCCTGGAGGAACGTTGTCCATAGGGTCGCGATGGGTCGGACACGACTTCGCAGCTAACAACAACAAATAATCCTTTTTATAGCACAAGATCCTCCCCCAGAATTTGTGGGATTAAATATTTGGAGCTTTTCTTTTTTTTGCATATTCTGATTCTAAAAATCTCTAAAGTACTTAATATATAAAAATAATTGAAATATTTGGTAATCTGGAAATTTTTCTGATAAATTTGTTCCTTTGCCATTATCTCAGAGATACGTATACCGGTAATATTGATATGTCTGTCAAGAAGCAACAAAAATCAGTTATTTAGTTTGCATGTTTTATTAATTTTTATAAGTATTACTTCTAGTAGTATACCATTATACCATTTCCTTCTTTGAATAGAAGTAAATGCAATCTAATCTTGACCATTGTAGAATTCTTATTTGACCCTTTGTTGGAATAAAACTTTCTATATTGTAAAATTCAAAAGGTTTGTTAGGCCAAAATTATAATTATCTGGAAAATAGAGAAAAATAACTCAAGACTCATTTACCAAAGAGGTATTACTTTAAAGTACCTGGATTCAATTTTTAGAGTTCCTTTTCTTTAAAAGGATCTTATTTCACAGCCTACCTCTCGCAAGAATTTAGAGGTGTAGAAATCATGTTGTATAATAAAAATTCTGACATCTTAAATTATTGCTGTATTTTTGGCTTTTAGTGATAACTTATCAATGAATCTGGTCAAAATTATAGAATTCTCCATTAGGGTTCATTTATTAGAAAACCTTAAATCCATGAAAAATAAACTCAAGAGTTGTCTCACATTACCTGGCACCTTATTAGTACTATTATTGCATCATCAGAAACAGAGTTTTATGACCTATAGATCTATTGTGTCCTCATTTTCATTTTGTCATGCTTACCATCAATTATGTTTTTTTAATTTTCTTGTAATATTTTTTATTGTTGTGAGCCACCCAGATTCATTGATAAGTCTGCTGGCATACAATTTTCATAAACTATGTGTGGGTAATCTACTGTTAGATTCACAATCTGAGACTGCTGGAAACTTAATTCAATACTAATCAAGGACCTAAAAATAGAGGACTTGCAAGTGGAGTAGGGTGTTTTTTTTTGTAAAATTAGGGGTTTCAGGCTTGATAAAAGTCAATATTGCAATAAATTATTATTGTTGCCACCAAAATAATGGATTGTCACTATCTTGTATGATTATGGAATTTTGAAGAAGGCACTCATCAGATGCACTAACACATTGTATTAAATCATGTGTATAAACTTAGCTAGGGTTAGGAGAACCTTTGTTCAGATTAATCTCATGCATCACTCACAGTCACACATGGCTTAATCACCTCTCTTTAGGGCTGTTGAATTGTTATGTTTCTGAATGCAGTGACACAGAGTTACAGTTGAGTTTTGATATAATGTGATACTGCTGCTATATGAGATGCACTGGTTGCCAGCTGTCTTCTGGATGGAATTCATTGTGTTAATGGTCATTATTAAAGCTTTTCATGTTAGGGTCTGATTATTTGTGGGACTTCTCTCCAGTTGTCTCTGTGTACCCTGTAAGGATTGGCTGAATTGTCATGTGTTGTATCTTCTTACTGAAGAAATATCAGTTTATAGGATCTCGGAAATATGCCTTTGTAGCTGCTCCTGTCCTCTGGAACAATAATCCACCTGAGATCCACATGAATCTAATCCTGAAGTTTACAAAGATCCAGCTGTTCCAACAAACCATAGTCATGCATTTTGTAATTCAACTACTATACTGTGTCTGATTTCCCCCCCCAGATAATTATTTGCTGCTTAGTTCTTCCACTGTTAGCCTTACAAATTCAATAAATTTAAAATCTGTTTTAATTTATTATTAAATTAATAAATATTAATATGTATTAATAAATTTATTAAATTTAAAGTATTAAAACATAAAATTAAACTTATTAAATTAAGTTAAATCATTATTAAATTTGTGACTGGAGAGTAATTATACTTTCTATGTTTATATTAAGCATAATAATATAAAATCAAATTTAGTTTTTCTCCTAGTCTTATCCACTATATTCTGAAGTGTACTGCAGCCACAAAGTGTGCAATCCTCAGGCCAGGGAAACTTCTCTTATGAGTTATGTATAAAGCAGGACAGTACGGCTTACCCAGCTACACAGTTCATTGAAATGAGTTTACCTAGCCATTTACTCTCTCACACATGGACTAACAATTTCAATGCAGTATTATGAAGAAAAGACATGTCATGAATAATCCTGCCAATCCTGTTTTATTGCAAGGGAAACATTCCTTCAGCGTACACCTCACATAGTCCTGTATTTTCTACATATCATCTGTATTCTTCTTCTGCTGACTCAAGATTCACAAAGATGGAAAATTGTTGGTATATAATAGTCTGATAGTTGCTTCCATACGTAATAGAAAATACTTCAATGGAAGTCTGATTTTATTATGGTGGACAACATTCTTGTAGTGATGGTCTCTCTTAGATCTTTTTCTTCTTCAAATAATAAGTAGTGAGGTTGATTTAAGAAAAAAATGATAAGTTACAGGATTCTTTGGCAATTTGAAGGCCATGTTTGATTTTTTTAGGCAGGCAGAACATTAATGCTTCTCTCAGGCTGTTTTTCTTCTTGTCCCTTCTTTGTTTGTAGATTTAAACCCACCTTGAAGAAGGGAAAGGGTTAGCTTTCTAACGGGTTTTGCTATAGGCAGGTCGCCTATTGTATTTTCTTGGCATGACTTGCCTCAAGGCACTTTGCACATCTGAAGAAATTATGGAAGGACGCCGATCTTTTCTTCTCAGGCGTTCAGCTTCCCCAGAGACTTTTCTATAGATGCCATCCACATAGGAATGCAGCATACCCCAAGCATCTCTGCTCATTCGGATCTTCCTGGGTTTTAATCTCTTTGGCAATTTAGAAATTATTCTAGTTGAGCGGATGTTCCTTCGGAACCTTTTCTTATTCCTCATCCTTCTCTTTCGGGCAAGCTGTCTTCTCCGTCTGTCCTTTACTCTGTATCGTGGTCTTCTACGCATTGTTCTCCTTGAAGCCATTGTTTCATATACCAAGATTGCTTGCTTGCTTATCTGCCTGCCTGTCTGCCCGCAAATGCCTGTGACTTCATCCTAGTTGTACTCTTTTATAAGGGTAGGAATTCAAATGAGCAACTGCTTCTCTGACCAATGATTGGCTGCTTAGAACAAAGGTCCAGTTCCATATGTCATACTGCTATATTGTGATGTAGATTGAAATGAAGCTCATACCATATACAAAGATGACTAGGTCATGAGAGACATATTTTCCCAGTATCTTCTTTACTTTTTGAAGCCAAATTATAGCCTTGTAAAATAGTTTTTATTTTAGCTGAATGTGTTTTGTGTATTTTAATACAATAAACAATTGTCCTCTACACAATTATACACCAATTTGGGTAGGAAGAGAATATGAGTGTGAAATTTATTGAAATAGATTTGAATCAGAAGAGAATTGGAGGTAGTAAAATATATAAGTGGCGTTAACTAATTGTATGATTAACCATAATGAAAATCAGATAAAATTCTGGTTCAAATATTCATTTAGCCATTGGAGATCATTGTGTAACCTTGACCCATTCACTATTTTTATCTAACTTATTTTACAAAGTTACACTGAAAATAAAATAGGGGTTTATATAATTTCTTCTTCAATCAAACCTCTTGTTTCACCATACTGGCCGACTCATATGTGGCTAGATCTTCTCATTGTTTTCCCTTTTTTTAACTTTGCTTGCTGATCATCTTGCTTTGCCTAGTTTCCCTCGTGTTTGGGTGAATTGATTCCTTCACACCTTTCCCACATTCTCTCTTTTGACATAAATGCAGACTTTCTTTTTTTCTACTTATATGTTTGTTGCTCTCATGCTACAATAATTAAAGTATACAGCTCTTTTATTCTTATATTCCACTGTAGGTTTATAGAAATTTTCTAGCCAATCAGAGCTCGTGTTGTTACTAAAATGAAAAAGGACGTGGAAGTGCTGGCAAACAGTAGTTTTGAAGCAAGTAGAGGGTGCTTTGCAAGTGACTAGAATGAACATTGTCACTTCTTCTTACATTTAAGCAGATGGTGTCCATAGAAGTGCTACAGCAAGAAGAAAGTGCACATTTATTCTGAGTTTCAGTTATTTAACAACTTGTGTTTGATGTCTCTCACTTTTCCTGAAAAGAGAAAGGAGGGATCAGTGGCTAGCTTGATTGTACAGATAGAAAAAGAAATGAATGAATGAAAAAAGCATGTACATATTTAATAGGAATTTGGAAAGAAGGGAGGAATACAGATATATGATTAACTTGTTGGATGTAGTTTTAGCTATCTAGTCCTGGATCAGTTTCAGCTAGCATTGTGATATGGCACCTGCCTAAATATTGTGTATAACAGAATGGTTCAAGTTTTTCCTGTCATGGTTCCGATAGATGAGACCAGTAAAAACAGAACTCCAAGGCAAAAGGTTTTCTTAAAGAACATATTTATTGGCTACAAAGTATCGGCACGATCAAAAGCGAAACCATGACTGAAATTCCGTCCCAACTGTTACAAAGTTACAAAGTTGAACTTCCCATCCCAATAAAGGTAAAGGTAAAGGTTCCCCCGCACATGCGTGCTAGTCGTTTCCGACTCTAGGGGCTGGTGCTCATCTCCGTTTCATAGCCGAAGAGCCAGCGCTTGTCCGAGGACGTCTCCGTGGTCATGTGGCCGGCATGACTAGACGCCAAAGGCGCACGGAACGCTGTTACCTTCCCACCATAGTGGTCCCTATTTTTCTACTTGCATTTTTACGTGCTTTCGAACTGCTAGGTTGGCAGAAGCTAGGACGAGTAGCAGGCGCTCACTCTGCTACGCGGCACTCGGGATTCGACCCGCCAAACTGCCCATCCCAATAGTATGTCATAAATCACATTCTCCAATAAACTACATTGGCGGGCCTTCTAACAGAAAGCTCAGGCTGCCAAAACTCAAGCAGCAATGAGCTTGGTTCCCAAAAGACAACTTATTGTTATGTCTAACCTTAAAAGCACACATCCCCCCTCCCAACTGTGGCAACCGAAAACAAAGTTGCAGCGTTGACAGTCGGATCCTCTAGAGAAAAGAGAAATCCTGTAGAATGAAGAAGAATTAGAGTTAGGAATCTCCCTGAGGCTTATGAGGGTGCATATCGTAAAATTTACATATCAATCTATCTGCTTTAATCTCAGTACTTTTTATCCAAGTGGCCTCTGACAGTGGGTACCCTTTCCACTGTATCAAATATTGTAATTTTCCTTTGTATAACCTAGAGTCAAGGATTCGTTTTATTTCATAATGGGTCTCTCCCTCCACTGTAAGGGGACCAGGTGCCTGTCTTGGAGGAGGTCTTAAAGAGGGCTCCCAGTAAGGTTTCAAGAGGCTGCAGTGAAAAACAGGATGGATTTTCCCCAAAAGTTGGAGTTTTAACTCTACTGTGACAGGGTTTATAATTCGAATTATGGGGAAGGGTCCAAGGAATTTTGGTCCTAATTTTTTACTAGGCAATTTAAGTCTTAAAAACCTTCTTGTAATTCCATGCCAGCCTGTGATCCCGGCAGCTGAGTCCGGGGAAACAGGAGGAGGAGCAGGGGCCTGGGGAGCCATCAGAGTCAGAGGAAGGCTCTGATGAGTTACAAGACTTACAAAGTGAGGAAGAACCTGGCCCCTCCACTCGTGGTCAAGCCAAAAGCCAGCTGTGCTGAGAGGATGAGTCAGACTCAGAGGCAGCACAGCTGGAAGACCTCAGAGATGCACATAAACATAGACAGGTCACACAAGTAAATCAGAAGGAGGCAATGGGTCGATTCCAGGGGAGAAGGAGAAAGCAGTGAGAAGCCACACCTTGGAGGCTGCGTAACAAAAAGGGTATGTGTGGGCAGGGCTGGTTGCTGGAGGCAACCATTTGCAAAGCAAAGAGATGATGGACTGTTTATTTTACCAGTGATTTATTTCCTGTTGGCTCGTGCTCTGTTTTGTTTCTGGACAATGTTATGTCGTGCGCGGTCGCGTGGACACAATAATGAGCCAACATCATACGTGATGTTGTTTATTGATTACAAGATGGAAAAAGATGTAGCCCAACCCCCGGTGCCCCCTTTTATGCAACTGATGCCCCTGAAATCAGCCAACCCGGTTGCTCTGTTTTCCCGCCGGCCAGGTAACACCCAACCCAGTGTTGTATCTTTCCCACCGGACAGGTTGACCAATCAGGCCAGCTGACCGATGCCACCTGGTGTATGGTGTCTACACCAGCCTGGCATCATTACATTCATAACACCCCTTCCCGCCCAACGAGAACAACTACTATTTTGAATTCCTATATCTACCTACCACCCATACCCCTTTAAGGCCTCACACAGTCCTTGAGGTACGCCGGGCTTTTCTGAGTCCTGGTCGGGTACCTTCCCGGCTGTTTTCCAGCCGCTGACTCACTTTCAGGAGTTACTCCCCCTGCTAATGACTGATCTGTTGAAATTTCCTGCTGTGGCCATTTCGCTGATACTGTTCTACTGTCTGCTTCTGTTGACATTGTTGGCCTTGATTGAGATGGAATTGGGTTTGCTACTTGATGAGCTGCTGCAGGAAGTGGTGGTTGTACTCCATCCGTTAGACCCTCATGTGGTTCTGTAGTTGGCCCTTTTGGCTGCTGAGTGTAGCCCTCTTGTTGTTGTTGCAGGTTCTCCGGAGCCCTCTTCCTGAGTTGGTCAATATGCCTTCTGACCTGCCGGCCCCCTTCCCCCTCCACAATGTATGACAAGGGCCCAGTTTTGTCAACCACCACCCCTTGCAACCACTTCTCTCCCACCCCATATCTTCTGGCCCATACTAATTCCCCCACAGACAAGTTTCTGGCTGTGTTGGGTTGTTCCACCTCTGCGGCCACCCTATCTGGATGCAGTCTATCCAATCTGGTTAATAGTCTTCTTCCCCAGCGCAGCTCGGCTGGGCTCTTACCCGTAGCTGTACAGGGTGTTGTGTGTTGAGCCAATAAGAATTGAGCCAGTCTCTGATGCCAATCACCATCAATAATTCGTCGCAGTGCATCTTTCGTTGATCTTACCATTCTCTCTGCCAAGCCATTATTGGACGGGTGGAAGGGTGCAGCCATTGTGTGTCTAATCGAGTTGGCCTTGATGAAATCCTGAAATTTGGTAGAGGTGAATTAAGGCCCATTATCAGATACAATCACATCAGGTAACCCATGTGTGGCAAAGAGCCCCCTCAGCACCTGTATGGTCTTAGCAGACGTCATACTTTTCACAGGCACCACCTCTAACCACCTAGAATAGCTATCCACGACCACTAAGAAAAGTTGCCCTTGGAAAGGTCCAGTGTAATCTATATGTACCCTGGACCACGGGTTGTACGTGGTTTCCCACCTGTGCACAGGAGCATGTGATTGCTCAGGTCTGGATCTCTGACATTGGTAGCATCCTGCTACTTGTTCCTCAATGGCTTTGTCCAGGCCTGGCCACCACTAGTAACTCCTTGCCAAGGCTTTCATGCGCACAATTCCGGGGTGATTCTCATGCAGGTCTTTTAAGACTCTGCTTCTGAGCTTGTCTGGCACTATCACTCTGTTGCCCCATAACAGACAACCTTTGTGGGAGGACATCTCGTTCCTCCTCACAAAATAAGCCTGAAACTGGGGGCCAGGGTTTTTTTCTTGCCAGCCAGATTGAACCCATAATGCCACTCTACTGAGCACTGCGTTGTTTGCTGTGCTGGCTGCAATGTCTCTCACTGTGAGAGGGCATTCAGGGAGTTCTTGTATGGCTAAGACTTGACCTGCTGGCGCAGGATCAGGGTGAGTTTCTGGTAAGGGCAATCTGCTTAAAGCATCCGCATGCCCCATCTCCTTTCCCGGTCTGTAAACTATTTTGTACGTATATGCAGAGAGGAATATTGACCATCTTAGCATCCTTGGGGACATGATTTGAGGTGTTTGTTTGTCTGCCGTAAATAGTCCCAGCAAAGGTTTGTGGTCTGTGAAAATAGTCTGTCCCGGATCCTCTCATTTAGGTCCACAAACTTGCATCGACATGCAGCTTCTCGTACTGCTGCTACAAAGTCTGTTAGGGACTCACCCGGTAGCTGGCTCCGACACTTGAATTTTCTTCTCCAATAGAGCTCGGATCATCTAGGCATAAAATGTTGTCTCGGTCTTTTATTTAGTTTGGTGTACGAAACTGAGGTGACCGCTGCCAGGTGGCACAGTCCCACAGCTATCTTATAAACTGCCGGTCCGCTGAGGGCTAATAACGCTGCTGCTTTCCTACAGTCCTCATTTATGCCATTTACTAACAAGTAGCCCTCGACTTGGCCCACATGGTCTTCCCATTCTTCCGGGTGTCAGACGTCGAACTCCCTCATGATGCCGAGCTTCAACATTCTTCCGCCTTAGTTGATGGCTTTTTAAATTTTCCCACGGTGCGCAGCTGTCTCTCCGCTCTTTGCGGCAACGCTAGCCAGCTTTTCCGGAATCCTTTCTTAATGTGCTTCACAGGATCCCACCTTCGTCACCACTGTTATGTTGTGCACGGTCGCGTGGGCACAATAACGAGCCAGCATCATACGTGATGTTGTTTATTGATTACAAGATGGAAAAAGATGTAGCCCAACCCCCGGTGCCCCCTTTAATGCTACTGATGCCCCTGAAATCAGCCAACCCAGTTGCTCTGTTTTCCCGCCGACCAGGTAACACCCAACCCAGTGTTGTATCTTTCTCGCCGGACAGGTTGACCAATCAGGCCACCTGGTGTATGGTGTCTACACCAGCCTGGCATCACTACATACATAACAGACAAGGTCTGTAACTTCAATAAAAAGGGGTTTATTTATCTAGTCTACTGCTAAATTAGGGGTTGCCTTGTGAAGTAACAAGGAGGCACATAGGCTGGGACAGAACATACTTGTAGAGAGATGGACTTTTACCCCCCCCCCCCTCAAATTGGCTTCTAGGGACCTCTTTTTTCATCAGCCTGCTCTTTGTAATTTTTTAAGGCTTTTTTTTTGCATTGTCCCGAACAGCTTTCCAGGAGGTCACCCACTGATCTAAGGTTTGAGAAGTGGGAGGGTCCTGCGGGAATTCAGGCATAGGAATGAACTGTCTATAAGTAGCTATCTTAAAAGGGGTGAGCCCAGTGCTGCTGTGTACTGTGTTATTATAAGCCACGTTAGCAAAAGAGAGGTCAGCCCAGGTCATTTGCTGGTAATCAACATTGTTCCACCATTGCACTCACTTTTTCAGCTACTCCATTCATAGACGGATAAAAAGCCAACGATAGTCCTTGTGTGAGTCCAATCAGTTTAAGGAAGTCCCTCCAAAATCTTGCAATAAATTGGATTCCCCTATCCGAAATAATCCGTTTTGGTGCTCCATGGAGTCAGTATATATGTTTAAAGAATATTCTAGTTAACTTCTTTGTGGAGGGGAGACCAGAGCAGACTATGAAGTGAGCCTGCTTTGAAAAAAATGTCAGTAACAGTCCATATTACCGTATTTCCCCTACTTTCTGGTAATTCCATGATAAAGTCCATGGAAATCTCTTCCCAGGGTTGGGAAAGATCTGCAACTTCTTGTAATAATCCAGGAGGTTTACTGGGATGTTTCTTCATAGTTGCACACATTGAACAGCTTTGCACATAGTTTTCAACATCCTTTTTTAAACCTGGCCACCAAAATTGCCTCCTAATCAAATGTAAAGTATTTAGGTATCCAAAATGACCAGCTTATTTGGTATCGTGACTGCGCTTAAGGGCTTGAACTGTATTCCTGGTAAATACAGTTCCAGGCTACCCCATCTCAATAAGTTAGTTTGGTTTTATTTTCCTGGAACCAGGAGTGGGTTTTCGATTCCTCTTTAAGATTTTTTTGTTAATGGACTATCTGGTTCAGGTGGTTTTGCCTGCAGTTGGCCACCCACCCAGGGTATCTGAGAGATTGACTATGGTTGTGGAATCATGAAGTTCACAATTTCTTCGCGGCGATTCTTATACTGAGGCATCCTGGACAGTGCGTTAGCCAAGAATTTTTTTTCTCCCTGGGATATACTTTAGTGTAAAATTAAAATTAAAACAAGAGCCTTGGTGGAGCAGTGGGCTAATGCCTCCTTAAGTAACACCAGCTGCCTGCAATTAGTGCAGGTTCGAGTCCCACCAGGCTCAAGGTTGACTCAGCCTTCCATCCTTGCGAGGTAGGTAAAATGAGGACCCAGATTGTTGGGGGCAATAAGCTGACTTTGTAAAATGCCGCTTGGGGGGGGGGGCGAAAGCCCTAATAAGCAGGCATATACATAGAATGAAGGCAATTGCTAAGCACATTGATTTGTGCTTCTTAGATTGTAAGCTGCCCTGAGTCTTCGGAGAAGGGCGGGATATAAATGGGATTAAAAAAAAACAGCTAAAATATTTCTCCCAGCAGACTTGTTTGGGAGATAACTTACAGGAGGTTTTCAGTCCCTCTAAATTTTTATGATCAGTCTATACTTCAAAAGGCACCTTTCCCCCTTCAAGGAAATGGCGCCTAGTTAGTAGGGAGGGAATTTCAGTCTTGGTTTAATGTCATGGTTCCAATAGATGAGACCGGTAAAAACAACTCCAAGGCAAAAGGTTTCCTTAAAGAACATATTTATTGGTTACAAAGTATCAGCATGATCAAAAGTGAAACCATGACTGAAATTCCCTCCCAACTGTTACAAAGTTACAAAGTTGAACTTCCCACCCCAATACTATGTCATAAATCACATCCCCCAATAAACTACTTTGGCAGGCCTTCTAATGGAAAGTTCAGCCCGCCAAAGCCCAAGCAGCAATGACCTGGGTTATCACATCCCCCCTCCCAACTGTGCAACCGAAAATGAAGTTGCAGCTTTGACATTTCCTCTGTAATCTCTCTTGCTAGAGTCCCCTCAGTCTCAATTCCCTTAGAATGTATTTGCCATTCAGTACCCTGTGGCAGCTCTGAAGATCTATTGGGAGGTTTCACTGAGGGACAATGCTGTACAAAGTTTCATATACAAAGAGAGGACAATTTTAACCAGTGAGCAGCTCTTAACACATGGATTATATACATTATAAAAATAATGAAATATATAATTAACAGGGTCCAAAGGATTCAACATTTAACAAACTATTTTTGCTGTACTTTGATGTGTATATTTGATACTTTAAAGACTGAAAGCCATGACAAAACTCGGTCTTGTAGCATGGTATATAAATATTTAATCTAAGTTACAATGATTACATTTAAGAATTGCTTCACCTCACCAGCTACCTGAGCTCAAGATATTTCTTATGTTCCATTTTGTTCTGGAAATTGTGACTCAATAGGAAAGGCTGGAAAGAATCCCAGGAACAAAAGGGATTTTGATTGCATTAGTTATAAGTATTTATGAATCCTGAATTATGGTAAGAGATGCATATCTCCATTGATTAGATACACAATATGCAGTGTGTATTGTCTATCTAAGTACTATTTCACTTGCCATCAAAAGCACTGAAAACTGAACTTTTCAATTGGCCAAACTAAATTCAATTGCTGGGAGGAAGCAATCCCATTATGAAATTTTATACCTCTGCCCAAGTCACAACAGTTCGTGACACCATAAAAGCTAGTATGCAGCACAAGGATGACAGGCTTGTAAGCCTTCAGATGTTCCTGAACCACAACTCTGACCATCTCTCATTACTGATCATGTTTGCTAGGACTGCTGACTCTGTACTACAGTTCTTCTACAGGTTATGCACTCTTGTGGACCTTTCTCTTCCTTCTATTTTCCTGTCCTTAGACAAAGGTGCAATCAAGCAAGTTACTAAGAATTTCTACTTAACAGCCAAAACATATTTGCTGCTTTTTGTTCATCCAATGAACAAAACATTTAGCCTTTCAATGTCATTATTTGGAATTCAGTAACTATATTAGAGTCCAGGTATTTGTCCACTTTTGGTCAAACTTAATCTGTAAATATGTTGTATTTTCCAGACAAATTCCAAAACTTTATTTGGAATTTTGTGGTTCTTTTCTAGTATTGTAACCCAAGTTTTTCTTGTTCCTACCCAGATTTCCATGCTGCTACATTTTTGCCTTATTTGGCAAAGCTGTTTTCTTTCTATATTTAATTGGGATATTTCAAATTATACCTGCTGAGGTTAAGTAAAATTATTTTTTCCTCTGCAAATGCTTGCATATGCTATCATGTTTGTTATGTTAAAAATAATACTTATTCAAACAAGAGGGTTTTTTCAGAAATAGAAAAAAAACAGGGTTGTCTGTTGTCTGCATGCCATACTTCAAATGAAGTTTCTCTAGAAAGGCTCCTGGTGATAGGTTTCTATCCTTATACATTTGCTTGTGCAGGGGAACCAAGGAACTTCTGTCATTCCACCTAAGCTCATCTCTCAAATCTTCGTTGTACTCTCTGTCAACTCTTCAGAGAAGATTTGAAGGTATGCAGCAGATAAAGAAGAAAATAAACAGCTTTTTATAAAGCCCTTGTAATTCTGCTTTTGGAAACCTGTGAATTCTCACTGTATGCTTGAGATTTTTCAAAATCTATTTCTTGATTTCTTTTTCAGATGGCATGAATCATTTGTTAGCTCATTAAGGCAATGCTTCTTCCTCTTTACAGGTTCCACTTCTCTCTCATTAATTGTGTATGCTGTGATATCTAATACAATGAAATGACAATTATTACAAACAATAACTTGCTGCCAAAGCTGAATTGAAAATCAGACTTCAAAATAGGCTTCCAATTCTGACTTAGAAACAATTTGTGACTGGTTTATATTGTAATTATAATTTGCCTGATTTGAACTATTGTCCAAATTGTAATTATTGCAAAGCAAGGAAGAGAATTAAGACATTTAGGAAAAGTTCATAGACCTGATAGATGGGCTATGAATCAACTGAAATACTAAAATCACATCACACTTAATTAACCAGGAACTAAATTTGCACAGCCTAGAAGAAAATACAAATATATAACATGCTAAAATCATTACATGTCAGATGTTGATTCAAAAGTGATTGTAGACTATAAGTTGGTTTCAGTCATACTCTATTTCTTAAAGCAATGCTATCAAATTCTTTTTTAGTTAGCCACACTTGCCCTCATTTAGTTTGGTTGATGATTATGGGCAACAGTACTGTAGTAAACAGAACCAACTTTGCATGTGTGTTCTTGCATTTTTTTTGTTTATATTGAATCACATCATCCTATTTATCTATTACAACTTTAAATTTATTTCAGGCTGATAAAAAGTAATTTACAATAAAATACAATAATAAACAGTAGTATTCACTCATAGTTTTACTATATCTGCTGACGAATGAGATAGCATAGGGTTTGAAAAAGGGGGTGGAATTAAAAACCAGGTGCACACCATAATTACATAGCATAACATATAATTCTAGAACTGCTTTTCCCAAAGTAAAACTGTATGGAATGACAACTCCTATTATGCTTGGTCTAACTCAACCATAGAACATTAAGCACTCATTTGGGAGAGGATGAGCTAGTGATTATTTTATTAGGACTTGAGTTAAAAGTAATAATAAAATAATAAGTAACCAAGAATACATTTACATGAAATATCTAATTTAAAATATACTCATTTAAAATAAACTATCAAGCCTATTTGCATTTTAAACTGAAGGCAGATTTGTGCAATTAACTCCTAATCAAGAAACTTACTTTCTGTTAGTCTGGTAAAAGATTATTACCAAGCACACCCATTATTTCTTACTGCAGTCTTTTTAAAAACTGCCTCATAGCAGTAACCTTGATGTTGTCATTGCCAAAGTAAATTGAAGGAAGAGAAAAGAAAGATTAAGACTATTTGTGCTTTTTTTTACATTAAGAAAAAGAAAATGGCCTTAATCCAGTTTTTAAATAATCTTTTGCAGGTCATCTTTATGGATAATTGGTATTGAAGCTAAAGCCTATCACCAGTCAAATCTATTTTTCTTGTGCATCCTCTTTATTGCACAAACATGTAAATCTTTTCCAGCATCTTAATCTGTATTCAGATAAGATCCAAAAGACTGATTGAAGTGTGATGAATCAATTCCCATGATAAGAGACATAAGCTGGTGGATGCTGAATTTCACCACTGTCTGGAAATATAACATCAGATTATGGCATAACATTTAGATATTAACGTATACACATTTACAGCAAATAATTTCAGTCCACTATAATGAAATTCTTAATCATCTTGTCTGCATGAAATATTTTTCTTTCTGTCTGTCTGCCTATTTATCTACCCATGTACCTTTTCTTAAATTACCTACCATTGTTGTACATAGAAATATAAAAGATGAAAACTAATTTTTGCTTAGCAAAATATAGTAATTGCCTTTGTGAATTAATTTATGTTTACTGAAGTTTGACTTTTTTTTCCTGCCATGTATGCTTGAGCCTTGCCAGTATTTGCCTACTGTTCTATCCTTGCCAGTTGATCCAATTTATACAACCACAGGAATTCTGCAAGGTCAAAGAGCTTCCCAGGCATTTAAGAACATAAGTAGAATCCTGGTGGATCAGGCAACACCCACTTAATTCAGTATTCTCTGTCTTATTGTGGACAAATTTGGGCAAGAAAACAGTATGTTTCTTTTCTTTTTTTTTTAAATCCAACCTTATCATTTTTATAAGTAACTCAAAGCTGTGAACATATGTAATACTTTCTCCTCTTATTTTTCCCACAACACTACTTCTTTTTAAATTCTTTAATTGTTGCTTTCCATCAGCTGGCACTTAAGGTTTGTTACCTTTGATTTAGACATTATACAAATATCAGCACTAATAACTATTGATATTACTGACTAGTACTCCAAGAATTTGTGCACCATTTCCACTTCAACAGAATCCATCCACCTTGTTGCTGGACATCTTCTCTTTGCTTACATCTTTCTCAGCATTATAAACTTTTCAGGGGACCAAAGTCTTTGCCTACTATGTCCGACCTATGCTAATTTGAGCTTGGTTATTTGTGCCTCAAGGTAGCATCCTGGATTGATTTGTTTTAAGATCTATTTGCTTTCTGGGCTTTCCATGGTATTGTTGAAGTATCTTTTTGAACACTAAAAATGTAAAAGCCTAAAAAAATAAAAAAATAAAATTCTGTTCTGCTGTTTCAGAAGCCAACTTTAGTTTTCATAGAATGTCACAGGAAAGCCTATTGCCTGCATGGTTCTGATGATTGTTGATATAGACACATCACAATATCTGAATTATCTTTTCCAAAGGCTTCATTGGTGCCCTACAAAGTGCTAGCCTGTGATATAGTTTTTGACTGCTGATTTCTTTACTAGTGTTAGCCAATTCTGAAACATAGAAGCTAGGCCCCACTTTGATGATTTATTGTCAGTTCTAGGTGCAGTTGCTATACCTGTTATCATTAGCCTGACTTTTTTTATGTTAGTATTATTTTTCTTGACTTTTGTTACTAAAGCTTCCAGATAATTTGCATTTTCAATTTAAATAGTGTCATCATGAAAGTGCTGATCATTTGTTTATTCCTCTAGTTTAAAAGGGAAATGGTGGCTCAGTGGGTTAGGACGCTGAGCTTGTCGATCAGAAGGTCGGCAGTTTGGCGGGTCAAATCCCGAGTGCCGCATAACAGAGTGAGCGCCTGTTACTCGTCCCAGCTTCTGCTAACTTAGCAGTTCGAAAGCACGTAAAAATGCAAGTAGAAAAATAGGGACCACTATGGTGAGAAGGTAACAGCGTTCCGTGCGCCTTTGGCATCTAGTCATGCCGGCCACATGACCACGGAGATGTCCTCGGACAAGCCCTGGCTCTTCGGCTTTGAAATGGAGATGCATGTGCGGGGGAACCTTTACCTTTACCAGTTTAAAATTGCGCTCTTCATCTTCCAATGTAACCTGCCTCGATAGATATTCAGCTTATAGGTTGAATAAATGAAGAAGAAGGTACAGCTTGTTTCGCTCTTTTGCCAATCTAGAATTTCTCCATGTTCTGTTCAGAGCATCGCTTTCTGCACCATGAATAGATTTTGTGTTAAGAGTAAGACAATGAGATGTTCTGGGATTCCCCCGAACATTCCACAGCTCAATAAGGTCAACACAATCAAAAGTCATTCTTTTATCAGTAAGGGGCATAGTGAATTCATATTGGTATTGCTCATGCAATACTATGTCTCTTGTTTCTTTGCGTTTTCTAAAATGCTAAGGAACATGTAAAATTTTACTTTCCATATATCTGTGTTGCCTGACTTTAAAAGTTATTTGGCTAACATGCAAAATTGTTAATTTTAATGTAATTCCTTTCTTAAAATTCTTAAATCAATTATTCTCCATTCATTGGTGTCTGTTAACAAACCAAACTAAACCAATGCCACATTGGAACTTCATTCTGAGTTTGCAGATTTTGATAAAGACTTTCCTTCTTTTTATATAACTGTGTTCATCTGTGATATTATTACAATTGTTGTTGCAATACTTATCTCTTTTAATACTTCTCTCTTTTAATGGTTCCCTAAAATTTTTCTTTGATTTCATTTCACAATTTTTCTAGTTCTCTTTCAACAAGTTTCATGACTTCAAAGTTATTCGCAATGTTCTTGAAAACAGTGGATATATGCTTAAAATGATATCAGGAAAACCGGTTTACTTTTTTCTTGTATTTTAGCTTGATTTGGAACTGCTCAGATCTATTCCACAGTCAGTCTCTGCCTATCTACTATTATAACTGAGCTCTTCTACATCTTTACACCAGTAACAAATTGGGGTTTTTTATGCTCTGGTGATGTCCATAAATATTTGTTCTCTTTGTTTAAATATGTGTCAGCAATTAAGAAATCATTGGACAATCAAAACTGATAAATCATTATCTTCATTGGGATTGGTGTGAATGCAATTGTAAACAAGATTATGTTCCAGTAAGTTTATAATGTGCTTTTAATGCATTACCAATCAAATTATGCTCTGTGTATAATAAATATATGATCTTAAATAATCTGCTTTATGTTTTTTCTATAAAGATTAAAAAGTTAAAAATGAAGTACTTATGGGAAAATGTAGGTATTATTAATATACAAAATGTAATAAAGGACTGCAATCCCATTTCAAGTTACATGCTTGACATTTGAACAAAAAGCAAAAATTCTTGCCCCCACATACATTCCCAGGCATATTGTATTCTCCAGATTCAGAGCTTGAACATTCAGCATTCACTCATTTTTTCTTAAAGGTCTTTCATTAATTAAGGAAAACTGGAGAACACTGGAAAGTGAAGTTTTTTTGTGTGTTCACTGAAGTTTTTAAACTATCGGGAATTGTTTGAATGAGATATCTGAGCTGACATTGGCAAATTGAATACACTTTTGCAGTGTATTAATATCAACGTGTTTTCTAAATAATTTGGCACCCAGTTGAAAACCATTTAACATCGCATATTCTCAGTTGTACTTACTCACAATTTACCTATAAGAATTTTTATTACTAAGATGTTATATGTGACCTTTAATTGAATAATTATGTAATGGGAATATGATACATTTGAGTTAAGAATGCATTATCTATCAGCATCTTGGCAAATCTTGAATGTACTTAAGACTTTTTTTAGAAAACTCAAAGAAAAGGGGGAATCAAAATAACCGATGCTCAAAACAAAGTGGCATGTGGTTGTATAAAAGGGGAAAAAAAGTGACTGACTAATTTTATTCCCTCCTGAACCCAGTCCAAATGATCTGAGTGCATCAAAAACTTCATCATGCACCAGAGGTTGAAAATCTCTGGGAATACTAAGATGTCTTATGCCACTCCTAGTGGAACTGAAATTGTAGTGAAGAGAATGCTGGAACCATGTTGTATTATCAAAGGACACAAAACCACTTATTCCAACTAAACATTTTGTGCTGTCATGCTGGTGTGACAGGGAATGGCACTAAAGCATAGACAAATAATACCTAACATTAGGTAAAAACATTAGTTTGTCAAATCCCTTTTTTTAGATCTGCAAAACTGTTAGTGGAAATTGCAGATATTAAAAAGTAAGACAACTGTATTTTTCTTAGAGGTCATGTACTTTTAGTAATTTTTTGAGTAGGGAGTGCAAGGTAAGGGAAGCATGTTTTTCAGGAGTTTAAAACTATAGTGTCTGTTGGGCATAAAATTGGATACATAAAAATCAGATAATCCTTTGGATGTGAAAAGATAATTATTTCAGTCATAGTACGTTTGGGGCCTTTATCACTAAAAAGATGTCTTCAGTCTATGCAATACTTTAATTCAGAAATTATATTCTTTCCTGTAATGCGTGTTATTTAAACAACTGTTTTAAAACTTAGTGGCTAATATTTTACTATTATTTCATTCCTCATGTCCATCCTTACATAATGCTACATTTTAAAATAAAAAGAGGCTTGTAAGTCCTCTGAATTGTTAGTTTTACATTCTGTGAGAAAAGAAATGTTATAGTTAGCATTATATCAGTCTGGTTTAGACAAAATATTAAACTTAGGGAAATGACATCTGAGCTACAAAAAAGCAGCTGACCACAAGATGGCAGCAAAGAGACACAGGAAATGATTTTGAGGCCATCTAGTGCTACATAATACCTTATTGCAATTTTCCAAAAATATTTAACTTGAAGGCATATTTCTAACATTGGCTCAGTTAATATAACCAATGGGAAGATTAACCACAATTTAAGATTCAGCTGATGCACTAAATCAGGGGTGTCAAACTGCCAGCCTATGGGCCGGTTGCATCATGTGGAGGCCGCACCCACCTCAGCTCTGGCAATGCAAAAAGAGTCATGATACATCGCGACATGTCACATGACACAACAAGTTTGACACCCTTGCACTAAATGATGGATTAAAAGACACATGGATTTTCTAGTCTCTTGCACCACAGAAGGAAGAATCACTGCATAATTCCAAAAATCACTGAAGCATTTTCTGATCATTCCAATATGTAATGGGAGGAGTAGAAAGCAGTATACTTTCTAGAATTCAAAGCAAATGGAATTTAGATTCAAATGCTGTGAAATTTAGCAAGTACAGCTAGACCAGTGATGGTGAACCTATGGCACGCGTGCCTGAGGCGGCATGCAGAGCCCTCTCTGTGGGCATGCGTGCCATCGCCCCAGCCCTGCCTCCCCCCTGCGGCCCCCTGGAGGAGAGTCACTCCCAGGTAAGGCCTACGCAGAGCAGTGCAGCCAAGGACATGGCAGCCAGGCAGCAGGGACAAGACTCTGCCCTTGCACAGGGCATGGGCAGAGGGCATGATTGCCATGGTGCTGCAGGGCCACTTGCAGGCCATGGAGGCAGTAGGTGGCCCTGTGGGTGGGCGGGGTGGGGGGCAGAGCGGTTTTTGGGCACTCTATGTCTAAAAGGTTCACCATCACTGAGCTAGACATTCAAAACCTGCATGTGCGCTACTTCTCCTTTCAATGTAATGGTGAAGCATGTATAAAACCATTAGAAAGCTATAGACAGTTTAATTCTTTACATTCAGTTACGTTTCTGAAACAGGACGACGAGTTGAAAGCCACTTGAAAAATGTATAGTCCAAGCCTTATACTTTGGGATGTATGTATGTACGTACGTATGTATGTATGTATTTACTGCTTTTATTATTTTTACAAATAACCTAAGGCAGTAAACATATTTGCCCCATCACAACAACACTGTGTGAGAGAGCAAGTGGCCCAAGGTCATCCAATCAGTTTTCATGAATAAGATGGGACTAGTACTCCTAGTTCCCTGTGCCTTAACCACTTGAGCAAACTGACTCATTAAAGAACTAAATATTGGCATTTCTTGCTTTTTAATTGTCTTCTGGAACCTGCTTCTCATGTGAAGAGCTAATGACAAATTGAATGAGATAATATGATTGAATTTATATTATAAGAAAATAATGAATGATTTATTTACTTTATTTATAATCCCTTTGTTTCCTATTGGTGATCATATTTAGATTTTAGTTATTTTACAATATAGAGCCTTGGTGGAGCAGTGGGCTAATGCCTCCTTAAGTAACACCAGCTGCCTGCAATTAGTGCAGGTTCGCATCCCACCAGGCTCAAGGTTGACTCAGCCTTCCATCCTTCCGAGGTAGGTAAAATGAGGACCCAGATTGTTGGGGGCAATAAGCTGACTTTGTAATAATGCCGCTTGGGGGGTGTGTGAAAGCCCTAATAAGCAGGCATATACATAGAATGAAGGCTACTGCTAAGCTTGTAAGCCGCCCTGAGTCTTCGGAGAAGGGCGGGATATAAATGGAATTAAAATAAAAAATAAATTCAGAATGGTTCACATTTATTAGCTTATTTACTTATTTAACTTAGCCTTATGCATACTTAAAATTTTTGAATGCTCTGGATTACTCACTGAGCTTCACACTTGCTGTCTACTATTCTTTAAAGAAGCCATTTTTCAGGTTTTCTCATGGGCCTGAAAACTTTAATTACTTTTATGTACCTTATTCCAGACTTTTCTGGAAACCTGGGGAAAAAAACACTTTTTTCTCAAGGTATGGTTGGCTGTTTCAACAAATAGCCGAGAGATGCTCTGCGCACCCAAGCTTTGAGGAATTTCTTTGGAAACAAACATTGCTGAAGTATGCACAATCCTCTTATAGCCCATTTAATAAATATGGGTACTCCTTGACTTATGACCATTTGTTTAAAGATGGTTTGAAGTTGCAACAGTAACATATCGGTCATCCTTGAAGTCATTATTATCGCACCACCCCAACCATCACATGATCACAAGTCAGGCTCTGGACAACTGACTTGCATTCCCCACCAATGCAGTATCCTGCAGTTAAGTGACTGTGATATGTGGCCTTCCCAGTTAACTTCAAAGTGGGAAACTGTATTTAAAAACCACATGATTTGCTTAATGACCATGGTGAGTCACTTAACCATGGTAATTATTGTAAAATCAGGTCTAATAATGTGATGATTCACTTAATAACTGTATTGCTTAGCGACTGAAATTCCAATTCTAATTGTGGTTGCAAGGTGAGAACTACATGAAAGCAAGTTGCTTTGCTTCTTTCAGAGCAAGTTCAAAGATTCCGCCTTACATTTTATGCAGGTATATGAGTCCTCTGAGGTGGTCCAGAAAACCAAAGCCCTGAGTACTAATGCTATCTTTATTGTGACATTAGAGTAACAGAATCTTGCAAGTTTGAAAGCACTTCTCCCTTCCTTGCTTTTGCTTTCCACAGAATTAGAAATCTAAGATGTTTCCTCTCTTTATTCCTTCTGTGGACTGAGATATCTCTTGTCTGACTGTTGCCCTGACTGCAGCTCTTCCTTCTCTCTCCTAAATTTATTCTCATAGTCCGTTACATGATTCCCTATTAAAATAACTTAGAAAATAAAATCTTAAAGCTCAGTTTCTAATTTGGATGTTTTCCATGCTAGTGATTTATAGTGTCACTCAGTCATCAATTTGGTGATAAACTACTAATGTAGATCACCATTGTGATGCAATTAACAGTATGAGAAATTAGCATATGTTTTCAGTAGCAAATAAAGTTACGAGCTGTAGATTGAATTTAGAGAAAGTTTTCACTAAGATGATTAGGGGCTACCTAGATGAAGTGTCACTTTGATTTTGGCTTGAGGTAAACTGTTGATGAAATGATGTCAGAATCAAGGATTCACAGTAACTTCATTTATTCACAATCAGAGAAATTTTGGTTTCAAGGTAGTTGCTGTCCCTAAAATTGATACATTCCATCTCCCCACCCATCCTTGTCCAAAGAAACAGTTTGACCCTTTCTGCCAGGGGTGTCAAACTGCTGGCCCGCAGGCTGGCTGCATTTTGCAGAGGCCACATCCACCCCAGCTCTGGCAATGCAAAAAAAAGTCGTGATATGTCGCAACACGTCACGTGACGCGGCAAGTTCAACAACCGTACTGTCTTCTCCTAAAGAGAAAGACTTTTTCTTCTACGTCACTTGGAATAAAACAGATGTTTTCAGCTGGTTTGCCCCTAATTAATGCTGGTTAATTTCACCACTGCTTTTCCTAGGCTACTGTACATGGGGGAAGACTGAGAGAAAGCTAGATCCATGAATTTTCAAAATAGCCTGGCTGGGTTTTGGGAGTATTTTATACTGGAAGGGAAGGAAGGAAGTGTCCTTGAAAACAGTAGAACTATTTTAGAGCTAATCTTGTTGTCTTAGCTGTGTGATTAAACATCCTTGTTCTTATTTAGAAGAAATATCTAAAAGAGAGAGATATCAGAACCTATGTTACTCTCCTGTGAATGATGTTAGGCATTGCATATTTATATCTGGAAAAACTTAATGTAAACAACTATGGTAGTCTATGCAAACATTATATTTGGCAGATGTATTTATAAATTTGTAAATGCTAGTCAGAAACAAAATTCTGAATACAATTGGATACCTGAACTCCTATCGCTTGGAGACTGAGGAGTCATAAAATTTGTTAATTACTATGGTTTTTGCATTATATATGTAAGAATTGTTAACGTTTAATAAGTTAGAACAGTTGTATTATAGTGAGGTAAACACCATGACAGCCGAACACGCGGGAGTTTTGACAGCTGTCAAAACCACCAAAGCGAAGGCGCAGGCGCAGCCAGTTGACAGCTAACCGCTGTCAACACAAGCACGGAACCACGCATGTGCTCCGGCCACACGGACGAAGGAGCTGTCAAACACAGCCTACAGCGGATTGGCTCCTGAATCCCGGCGGGAGAAGAACAGCCGCTGATTGGCCCAGCCGGCCAGCGGCCGGCTATAAAAGAGCTAAAGCCTAACACCTTTTTGTCCAATTCCGAATAAACCTGTTGAAGTTAAGCCTGCTGTCTCAGAGTGGTCTGTCAGCCACTTCAGTTTTCAAAATAAAAATCTTTGTCTTATCAGTATTTTAATGCTTGTTTTTATGCTGTTGCTCACTGTAATGTGTAGCTTAAGATACTGTCTTTCAGAATCTCATTACTTCCTCAGGAAAACCCAGAATAAGCATAATCTTAATGTGTATGCTACACCTGGTACATATCAGCAGTTTTTCCACAGGGCAGAAGCACTGTAAAATTAGTGAATTCACTCTTGATACAGTACTAATATGATGCCAGCCTAGCAAATTGACAGTAGGGTGAACATTCAGTTTCCCTTAAATTTTTAATTTTTAAAGAAAGTTGTTATGTATCTCTCTACTATGGTTGGATAAAGTAACTTGCAGCAAAGCTGGAGTGCCCTTAAGAAACCTAGTAGCACTTTAAATCACATTTTACTCTTTGTGGGGAAGGCCAGAAGAGATCTTTCTGGTGTCTGCACTACTATAATTATAAAATGAGTGAGGCTGGGTGCCTGAAACAGTGGTGATTTTATTCCAGACTTTTTACAGATTTTTTTTCCTTTTTTTGTCTTTTGAACACAAAGTAATTGTTACATTTTTATGATTATATCCAGTAATATTTGTCAAATAAATATTTCTTTTTCATGCAATTACGAACATATATCAAAAACATGATTTAGTTTTTCTAGGACTTGCAGATCTTGACCACCCAAAAAATCCATTTAATGGGAGGAAGTCATAATATTGTTGTAGTAAAGAGCTACACTTTAGAAAAAATAAATATATCAGCTCAGGAAAAGAGAATCTTACAACAAACAAAATCCCTAACAAAAGCAATGGGTAGCACAATATTGTTTTCCTATTCTGAAATACTTTGCTTAATCTCATTATGCCCTATTAGGCAAATACAGTTTCCATTTTCTCAGGATTTGAAGTTGGTGAATATTAAAAGAAGCAAAGCAGGGTCAGACTTGGTTAGTTTTTCCCCCTTTTTAATTTTTAACTGCCTTATTATGTACCCTACCAGCATATTACTGAAAATTGCATTTTGTACATAAATTACTATTCTTAGAATTCACTGAGCATGGCAATGAGTATTGTACTAATCTTTGTAATATCAATCAGAAGAACTTTCTTAAACTCATGCCTCTTGTGCTTTTGTATAATTGTATTAGGTTGGCTGAGGATTATAGGAGATATAGTCTCAATGAATCTGACTGGTGGATTTGCCTGAGCTAGCCAAGATCAGAACATGAAATCCTTGCATTTGGATATATCTCATCTGTAAAATATTTTTGAACTCTGTGGTAGCCTTTCAAACATTGGACAAATCTCTATAACAATCCATGAGCCTTCCCATGGACATCATTGCATTAAAAATATTTCATATCATGTGCAGTATTCTGTGATTAATTCAAGGGAATACATGTTGATTGGTGAGAAAGATTATACATCAAGGCCATTTTTAAGACACTCAAGAGAAATACACACAAGTGGTAACCAAGATTGTCTCTTGAATGGAAAAAATAGTTTTATTCATTCCAGTAATTCCTATAAAATAGTATCTATTTGTTTCTGATACTAATTCATCATCTGTATTATTGGATGAATGAGCCTGGGAAACTGATTTTCACATAAGGACTATTATTAATATACCTATAAGACACTCAAGAAAATGCTTAAAGTTTTTTCCCTTTACAAAAAACAAGGCTACCAGTTACTTCTTTCCCCAATAAATGCAAACTATATAAATTTAATTTTATGGCATAGGATTAAAATTCATTTTTGTGTGACTCTATTAGCTCTCTTCTAATTTTATTGTTTGGTGCGGTTTAATTAGAATATTTAATATATCAAATTTTGTAGAAGACATACTACAAGCAAAAATTCTCTTATGCCCCTTTACATCTATGCAGTTTCTATTAAAAACAGACTTTAACAAGCTAATTTTCAAAACGGAGACATGCTGACCCATTCTGTACACACTTCTTAAAGCATATGAGTCTACTAAGGAACACTATCTCTTTTGTTCAATAGTGAGATTTTTATTATTATTATTATTATTATTACTATTTCCTTCTGGTCTTTTCTGGTTTCTGGTCTTCAAATAAAGCTAATTACAAAAAAGAAAAAAAGTTGGAACTGGTGGAGAGTGATCATTTAAAGCCATTTCCTTTGCAGAAAGGAACAAAAAGAAGTACCGAGGGCATGGATAGCCCTGTAAAAAAGAAAAGAAAGGAAAAGAGAAAAACCATCTAATGAGGATGTTGAGATAAGTGCTTGTGAAGAAAACTGGCAAAAAAGAGCTTTTAGTCTAAAATCCATAAATAAGTGGGCATCAGATGGGTACTAGAACATTTATAACAAGAGAGGCCACCAAGCTACATCCCTCTATGCAAGAGTTGCAACCTTAGAAATGTTCTTTCTTAACAAGCTATTTTCTTTTCTTTTCAAATATTAATTTAAGGGGGGGGGAAATACTTGAAAATTAAGGCTCTTTATTCATGTCTTTGAATCCATTATAGACCGAAGCAGGCAGGCAGTAGGACTGCTTTATCACTACAGTATAATATAATGTTGAAAATGGGCAAAGCCCTTATGCGTATGCACAAAGGAGCTATTTGAGGATTGGCCCTATCCTTTGGTGATCATGATGCTTCTGAAACTGGAATGGTATATGTTCTGCAGATGTACACCTTTAACAGAAAGAATTAAAATGTCTCATCTTGTATGGTGCTTTTTCTTTCATCCCTATCCAAAGATATATGCACACCAGATATTTAAGGTTCTGCCTAATTATAGAGAAGGATTTGGTCCTTGAACATTGTCTAAATCAGCATTTAGTACTTTTTTTGGAGAGCATAAAAGAGAAAAACAATCTGAAAGGGTAAATGGACATAAAAGGGGAAGAACAGAAAATTTCTTTTATAGTCTTGGGCTGTTTTGATTCCTGCCCACCATTTTGAAGCTGGAAATAGACTTGATCGAATCAGCCAAAATAATCTACTCACAGTCTAAGTACCAGTAGCCCAGCCTTACTGTGTTTTAATTACTGTGATTTCTATCTTTCCTGACCTAACATCTTTTCAACATATAGGATATCAACATCCATTGCTAACCTAATTGGTTGGTAATAATAGATTTGATATCCTATGCATTGGAATGACAGTGTGTTGGAGAGGTCTAGATGAAACCTGTATGCTTTTTTGTAAATTGTTTTATCAATTTGAGCTGAAGATTTGTTATGTTGAAGTCAATAATCAAGAACTAAACTGTGTTGACACTAGTTGAACGAAGGTATCAACATGCTATTTAAATAATCAGAAGGAAGCCTGACCATCTTAAGTAGGATGAACTATTTTTGTTCTTTGTTTTGCAGCTCTTTTCCCTATAACTCCTCTCTCTTTTTTTCTCAGAAACATCTATTGATTTATCAATTATAATTATAACCAGTCTCAGTTTAATTGCTAATTACAAATTTCATCAATAGAGTTTTCTGTACTGAGAGATGCATATAACAGTTTGATTTTTGGCTGTGTAGTTTATTTATTTGTTACCTGAACATTTAAAGAAGCCTTAAGTGTAGCATAGAAATTTTAGCTGGTTAATAAAGCCTGTATATAAAAATACACAACCAATTAGACTGGAGAACACTTCAACACTAAAGATCCTCTTATTTTCAAAGAAGCTAAGTATCTGTTTTCAGGTATTGCAATATTAGACTATTAAGCATTTTAAAAGTGATCAGCAGCACTTTGAATTGAGCTTAGAAACAAAAGTGGAGTCACTATGAATTCTCCAACACAATATACCTCCACAACTTGGTCAGAATCTTAGTTGAATTTTGAAGTTACTGAAATTAATTTTCAAGAATTAGACAACATATCACGCATTATATTACTCAAATCTGGAAGCTCCTAAAGAAGCATTCATTTGCCAAAGATCTCATTGCTCAACATAGTAGTTCTTTCCTTGGCAACACAGGTCAGGCTTTACTGACCAACTAAAACAGGGCTTTTCAACCTTTTAACCCATTGTACCACTTTTAGGATATGGCAACCTCTGAGTACCATCAGTTGCCTAAGCAAGGTGTCAAAAACTTGATGACCCCCCCCAAAAGAAAAAAGTGATAAAGTACAGGTAGTCCTTCACTTACAACAGTTCGCTTAGTGACTCTTTGAAGTTACAATGGCACTGAAAAAAGTGTCCCCCAAGCCACAGCCGAGCAAGACACCTGCCTGCCTGCCCGGCGGCGCTCTTCCTCTGTCTGAGGTTTTCACTGTTGTGAGCATTTCTGTTGAAGATTCGCAGTGGGGGTGGGGTGGGGGAATGTTTGGTTTTTATTACCCCCATCTGCTGGGTGGTTGCAGCAGGTTTTGGTCAATTCACATGACCCTGGGACACTGTGTCCATCCTAAATATGAATCAGTTGCCAAGCATCTGAATGTAAATCACAAGACCCTGGAGATGCTGCAACATTCCAGCTGATCAGCACTTCTTCTGGGCTCAGCAGAAGCGCCAGGATCAGCGCCGAGCTCCAGCTGGAGCCTGGCGCTGATACTCTAGCACTTCCATTGAGCCCTGATAGCCCTGAAAAAGCACTGATCCTGGCGCTTCTGCTGAGCCTCGACAGCCCTGCAGCTCCAGCTGTCTCTTGCTCAGGCTTGTGCGGTGCTGCCACCGGTTCAGTTCATTCCCCTCCCCCGCTACCACTTTTCTAGGATGGTCATGTACCACCTGCCAGGTGCCAATGTACCACAGGTGGTACCCGTACCACTGGTTGAACAGCCCTGAACTAAAATAGCAACAGCAGTTTCTTTTCAGCTTTTCCAGCATTCCATCACTCCCCTTTTTCTAAAAGTTGAGATGTGCTTGGTGACAATGTATGAAGCATTCATAATGCACATTTCCCGAGTTTTATCAGTTATTTGATTTCATGCTTTATTTGTATTAGTAGGAAACTGCCATTACTGGACAGTTTTTTTTAAAAAAAAAAGACATTCAAACATGTTTTTGTTTTCTTTATTTACTTTTCTAAATAATTTCAGTGAGGTTTCTTGGCAATGAAGCTTTAGGTTGTACATTACCTAGTCTTCACAAATTCCCATCACATTACCTATTCTTCACAAATTCCCATCACATGTTGGCATTAGCTAACATTGTCTGTTAAATGAGTTATAAATTATAATTATAAGCTGCAGCACTTTAATCGAGCAATCATTTGGGAAAAGCCATGTTGAGACAAGAAATTAAGAGTCAGAATGGGGAAGCCAAGTGCTGTGAATTATATTGATATCACCAGATTAATTCTGGTGAGATGTAAATATGATGATATTTTTCATCAGTGATGATTTTTTTTATATTCTAGTGCTTTCCTTTTAAAAAAGCAACATTTCAATAGCACAGCTTTAAAAACTGAAAATACGGTGGCTATAATTTGCACTAAGATGCTTGTGGTTATTATAATTTTCCTAATTAGTTGAGGACTTAATGTTTAAATATATAAAAATATATTATAAAGCTGGGGTAGAACAAGGGATCTTGTATCTAATTTTTAATACATGGCTTAACATTTAATTTTGGGTACAGTTCTGTCATGAGATTACTGTTATCAAAGAAAAATGTAAATCCGCTGGTATTGCATGTAAGTTTCTATGATACAACTAATGAAGGAAAGCACATGCTTAGCATATTGTCTGGTGAGACAATGCAAGAAGGATTTGAGCATCTGCAAGGGAGAAGAAGACTAATAATTTATTAGTCTTCTTCTCTTCTGCAGAGAATAGGTGCTCAGATGTTGTTTGCTGCCTATTTTTCTTAGTAAAGTGCTAAGCAGCCACTTCATTCTATCTATAATGAGGAAAGGAGAATGTAGGAAGTTCTGAACTATCTCCTCCCCAGGGTGAAAATGACATGTTGATCTGTTATGAAGTTAGGGAGGGCAGCAGCAACAAATAGTAAGATCATCTTGTGTAAAAAGGAGTCAAGCTGACCATTCCATCTGGGTTCAGATAGTGCCATAATATTGTGGTGTTGCATCTCTCTGCCTTCAGCCAGAAACTCACTGGGTAATTTTGATCCCATATTTTTGAGTCCAATCAACTTCACAGAGTAATATTATTACTGGGAATAAATGGGCAGAAGGAATGTTATGTAACAACAAGAACAACAACAACAACAACATAACACCCCGGACTTAACAATTGTCAATAAGAAAGACAAAAAGTCTGGATAGTGGATGTGGCAGTGCCTGGAGACAGCAGAATAGACAAGAAAATACTGGAGAAGATAACAAAATACAAAGACCTACAAATAGAAATAGAAAGACTGTGGCAAAGGCAAGCAAGGGTAGTACCAATAGTAAGAGGCATCTCCAAAACAACTGGAGCACCACTTGAACACCATTGGCATTGACAAATTTGCCATTAGTCAATTGCAAAAGGTGGCCTTACTAGGAACTGCTTCCATCCTGTGATGATATCTGTAATACCATCAAACATCCACATCTGCCTATCCCATGTCCTTGGTAAGGACTCAATAGGTAGACAAAAATGCCAAATCCAGTCTGAACATCTGGCTGACTGTGCACAGATCAATAATAATAATAATAATCGGGTACAGTCCCTATGGTTATGGGATTACCAGTCTTCGGATTGGTAGTGGCTTAGCCACCATGAACCAACGCAGGTACCTCCCATCACCAATGATGAGAAGAAATTTTTAAAAATCCATACCGGATTGGTTGTCACCCGGGTCAACAAGGACCATGTCAGAAGCTATGGCTCCTGGACATCTATTAAAAAACGGGCCACAGGGCTCAGTTGTTACTACTGGGGAACCAGAGTGTACAACTGTAAAGCAACTGGAACAAAAGCGCAAAACCTGGACAACCGAAGAAAATCAAGAAATCATCCAGTGCAACTACCAGGCAGAACCAACAGCCAGGGGATTTCAAAAAAGAATGATGCAACTGTGGAAGGAAAAGCATCTGGAAAGTGATGTAATCAAACAACAATTAATGGATCAAAGACATTTCATCATCCGTAATAAAGTTTTTACAGATGTGGAAATTCAACATCTAGGAACATTGGCTAAAAAGAAAACAACAAGCAATGATGATGAACAGGCTGAAGAAATTGTTCCAATACCTGAACAAACTGACCAACAAACTGACCAACCAACAGAAGAAGCCGCAACACAAGATGAGAACTCCCTTGTGCAACAACTCGAAAGTGTAGAGCTAAGTAATCTAGCGAAAATGCTGAAAGAAAAGATTGAACACTGCATCAAAGAAAACACGGAAAGAAAAGGACTGCTGGCCATCCATGAAGTACATAGCAAACGAGTGAAAGATCTACTAAATGCTGTGAACAACATTTTAACTTTCATCCCATCCAGCACACTGTATGAAACAAACCAACTAATGTACAGTACAGCCGCCATTATAACTGCAGAATTGGGTTATAAAATGCCAAAAAAGAAACCCACTGGAACACCAAAGTGGAAAATTCAACTTGAAAATAAAACAAAAAAATGTCAGCAAATTGAAATACTTGAAGGAAGGAAAACTAAAGAATGAAAAGCTGGAAAAAAGTTTATACAAAAAATATAACTTGGAGAAAAAAACAACGGAAATCATGGAAAACCTAAAACAGCGTGTAATAGCAACAGCAAATTAAGAGATATGAAGGACAAATAAAACAATATCATGAAAAAGTCCAGTTAACAAGAAACCAGCACCTCTTCTATCGGTTAATTGACGAAAATAAAGTCCAAAACTACTGTTCTACCATGTAAAGAAAAACCCTTAAACTTTTGGAAAGAATTATGGGGAAACCCAGTGGAACATAATAAAACTTCCTCCTGGATCAAAGATATCCAAAAAAAAAGAAACACAAAACGAAATGGAGAATATTGTAATAACCACTGATATGGTTGCAAAACAAGTAAAGAAGGTCAAGAACTGGAATGCACCTGGACGAGCTGCATGGATACTGGTTGAAACACCTCACCAGCCTCCATCACCGCATGGTCACTCAGTTTGATGAAATGCTTCAAAATGCCACAAGTGAAGAATGGTTAACAGTTGGTCGAACTTACCTGATAATGAAAGACCCTGAAAAGAGCACAGAACCAAGCAACTACTGCCCAATTACTTGTCTGCCAACAACGTTCAAACTTTTTACAAGAATACTGGCAAATTCAGTATTCAATCATCTGATGGAAAACAATTTGTATCTGGCAGAACAAAAAGGAAATTATAAAAAATCAAGAGGAACAAAAGATCAGCTGCTGATTGACAAAATGGTACTTAAAAATGCAAAATGACAAAAAACAAATTTAAATATGGCGTGGATTGATTACAAGAAAGCATTTGACTCATTACCCCACAGTTGGATTAATGCGTGTTTGGAAAACTTTGGAATCAGCAAAAACATCTGTACATTTTTGAAAGCAAATATGCAAAAATGGAAAACAGTTCTAGCAGCAAATGGGGAGAACATTGGTGAAATCAACAGCAGACGAGGAATTTTCCAAGGGGACTCACTTTCACCACTACTGTTCAACATCTCATTAATTCCATTGACAATAATATTATGAAACACAAAACTGGGATACCACATCTGAAGCCAGCACGGCAAGATAAACCATCTATTATACATGGATGACTTAAAACTGTATGCAAAAAGCCACACTGAACTTGAATCAATACTCAACACAGTTCAACTGTTTAGCAGCGACATCAGAATGGACTTTGGACATGGAAAATGTGCTATATTATCCATGCAGTGAGGAAAAACGGGAAAAATAGAAGGCATAGAACTGGGAAACAGAAGTATTATGAAAGCACTAGATGGCTGGATGATAGATTAAATAGATGGAAAACCAAAGCGTTGCATGGACAACATTTGAAAAATATTGAAGGAAAATGTGATAACAACTTGACAAGGGCATGGCTTAAGATGGGAACCATCAAGAAAGAAACAGAAGGCTTAACTGGCTGCTCAAGAACAAGCACTACAAACTAATGCCATGAAAGCAAAGATACAAAAATCTACTGACAATCCAAATTGCCGACTTTGCAACAACAAAGTTGAAACTGTTTCACATTTAATATGTGAGTGCAGCAAAATCATGCAAACTGATTACAAAGCTAGACATGACTGAGTTGCTAAACTACTCCACTGGGCATTATGTAAAAAATACGACTTGCCTGTGCCCGAAAAGTCATGGGAACATAGGGTGGAAAAAGTTGTCGAGAATGAGAGGGTGAAGATCTTGTGGGACTTCCAAATACAGACAGATCACTATTTGGAACACAACAGGAGATGCCAGAGTCAAAGAAAAAGAACTGGAAAAAATTATGAAATACCATGACCTGGCCATCGAAACTGCACAATTATTGATGAAACGTGTAACAGTGATACCCATTGTCATCGGGGCACTGGGAACTATGTCCAAAAACTGTGCAAAATACATCAAGAAATTGCAGCTTCCTACAATAACTCCAGCAAAGCTACAAAAAACTGTGCTACTCGGAACATCTTACATTTTAAGGAGATACCTGGTTGATACTTAGGATGCTGGCAGCAACCCGTGTCAACCATTAGTGCCAGTCAATTTGAGTGTTCAGTTGGCTGAGTTTCATGTTTTATGAATAATAGTTTTATAATAATACCACTTGAACACCATTGGCACTGACAAATTCACCATTAGTCAATTGCAAAAGGCATCCTTACTAGGAACTGCTTCCATCCTGGGACGATATCTGTAATACCATCAAACATTCACATTTATTGAATAGGGCTGTAGTATTTAATATTTTTTAATTTTTGTACATTGTATTTTATTGTATTGCCCTGTACACCGCCCTGAGTCCTTCGGGAGAAGGGTGGTATATAAATTAAAATAAATAAATAAATAAATAAATAAATCTGCCTATCCCAGGTCCTTGGTAAGGACTCGAGAAGTAGACAAAAATGCAAAATCCAGACCTGAACATCTGCTGACTGTGCAATGAATAATAATAATAATTAATAATAATAATAATAATAATAATAATAATAATAATAATAATAATAATAATAATAATAATAATAATAATAATAATAATAATAAAAGTTAGAACAGACCTTGGAGGTCATCTAGTCCAACCCCCTGCTCAGGCAGGAGACCCTATACCATTTCAGACAAATGGCTATCCAGTCTCTTCTTAAAAACTTCCAGTGTTGGACCATTCACAGCTTCTGGAGGCAGGTTGTTCCACTGATTAATTGTTCTAACTGTCAGAAATTTTCTCCTTAGTTCTAGGTTGCTTCTCTCTGTTGGTTAGTTTCCATCCATTGCTTCTTGTCCTGCCTTCAGGTGCTTTGAAGAATGGCTTTACTTCCTCTTCTTTGTGCAGCCCCTGAGATATTGGAACACTGCTATCATGTCCCCCCTCATCCTTCTCTTTATTAAAGTAGACATACCCAATTCCAGCAACCGTTCCATCTAGGGTGAACAGGTGCTCCCTTACCATTTTCTTGGTTATCTTAACTTGTGTTTCTAATCTGTTTTTTATGGTACTGTTTTTGATAGGTTGGGCTGTTTTTTCCCTTTGTGTAAATACAGATGCAAAACACGAGTTGAGTAGTTCTGCTTTTTCCCTGCTGCTTGTCACATTCTTGCCACTTTCTCCCACTAATGGACCAATCATTTCCTTAACTTTTTTCTTGTTTTTTACATGTTGAAAGAAGTTTTTTTTGTTATTTTTGAGTTTTGTTGCAAGCCTTAGTTCATTTTGAACCTTAGCTTTCCTCATTTCATCTTTGCAGGCTCGGGCTATTTGCTGATATTCTTCCTTAGTTATGTGCCCCTCTTTCCACTTTTTATACTTGTACTGCTTTGAGCTTCTGAAGGAAAAGTCGGATCTAAAGCTAACAATACATTTCCTTGTATTGGGTGAACCAAGTCATTGTCATTTCAAACCATGAGTAATAGCATGCACTGCTAACCAAATCCGACTATTTCTTAATAACAATGGTTGAAAGTGATAGGAAGACTAAACAACAAATTATTCTCTGGATTTTTTTAGCCTAAATCTTTTAGCTATAATTCACTATATACAAGAGAGAACATAACTGGTAGCTGTAACAAGTGTGTTTATTATTATTTTTATTCAAGTCAATTGAATATATATTTTCCCAGTTTTGAAGAAGGCAGTGTTTTACTTAACAATTATGGCAAGAATGATCATAAAATTGGGTGTAACTCACCTAACAACTGCCTTGTTTAGCAGTGGAAATTCTAGACCCAATTGTGCTTGTATGTCAAAGAATACTTATTTGTGGGAGATGGGGAAAAGGTTAAATCCTATTTGTCACACAAAAACATAGATATAATTTCTTTGGGTTTTTTGGCATGATATTATATATGAATCTAGTCATTGTATAAAACATGGTTTTGATTGGTGTTGCAAAATGGTAGTCATATCTGGTCACAAAGACTCTGTAATTAGAGAATTGCTATTTTTAAAGGAATTGGTTGGAAAACATTGCTATAGGTTGTAGTCTTATGGTACTCTACCAAGAAACAACTTAAAATAGGAGACGATTTGTTTATTTAGACTTAAAATGATAATCACTGTCAAAATATCTGGTTAAAATCTATTCTTTGTAGAGCATTTTACACCAATAATCACATTTAGCCATCATCATGTAACACTGCAATGTAGAAAAATTAATGAATCATTGAATTGACATACAGAGAGCTAAAATATATAAGGAGATACTGACACAGAATGACTTTATTTTTTCATTCTTTTAATATTAATAGAAGGTAGGTAGAAATGTTTACTTCTAGATTACCATTTCCAATAAGTGACTGTCCACTCTCTTCTTAAAAACCTCCAGTGATGGAGCGCCCACGATTTCTGAAGGCAAGCTGTTCCACTGGTTAATTGTACTCACTGTGAGCAAGTTTCTCCTTAGTTCCAAGTTGCTTTTCTTCTTGACTGGTTTTCATCCATTGTTTCTTTCTGGCCTACAGGTGCTTTTATCAATAAGTTGACCCCCTCCTCTTTGTGGTAACCTCTTAAATACTGGAATGCTGCTATCATGTCCCCCCAGTCCTTCTTTTCTCTAGACTAGCCACCCAAATCCTGCAACCATTCTTTATATGTTTTAGTCTCCAGGCCTTTAATCATCCTAGTTGATCTTTGCACTTTTTCCAAAATGTCAACATCTTATTTTGTAATGTGATGACAAAATTGGATGCAGTATTCCAGGTGTGGTCTTACTAAGGCTTTATAAAGCAGTAGTAATACTTCACATGATTTTGATTCTATGCCTCTGTTTATGCAACCAAGGATTGTATTAGCTTTTTTGACTGCTGCTGGCTCATATTTAAGTGATTGTCCACTAGTACTCCAAAGTCCCTCTCATAGTCCCCTCCCGAGCCACATAAACCAGCCAGGAGGGGCACGGATCCAACAAACAGGTGGTGGAGCTCAGCCTCCCCATGATCCTGTCCACATCATCAGGGGAAACAGGATCGAACTCAGTCCAGATAACATGCTCAAGACCGTCCGATTCCTCCACGTCAGACTCCGCCCAGTCAGAGTCCAAACCAGCCCGGATCTGAGCAATTTTGTCCATCAGATGATGACTAAACTCCTTGGCCCGTCCCTGCAAGGGATCCTCCCTCACCTCCTGGTTAAACAGGGTGGCCGGGCGATTATCTGCGGACGCAATGAGGGCGGTGAAGTAATTAGCCCTCGCCGTCTTCATCGCAGCAAGATAAGACCTTATAAAGGTTCTTAACTGCAATCGGTCAGATTCGGAACGGCTGGACCTCCAACCACTCTCTAGACCCCGTCTCCGACGTTTCATCTCCCGGAGCTCCACAGAAAACCATGGAGCCCAACGGGATCTGCGCCAGGTCAGAGGTCGCAAGGGTACAACACAGTTGAGTGTCTCAGTGGCCGCCCTTTCCCAGGCATCCACCAAGGCATCAGCTGGGCTGTGAGTGAGGGCGATAGGTATAGACCCAAGCACCATCTGGAACCATTCAGTGTCCATTAGGTGCCTGGGGCGGAACCATCTAGTTGGTTCCACCGCCCAGCAGCGGGGGATGGCATAACGGAAGACCAGCCGCAGGAGATGATGGTCGGACCATGACAGGGGAGTAACAACCGGTAAACCCCCTCCCAAATCATCCAACCACTGTCCCCTCCCTCCGAGCCCAACCAGGTTTCCGTAATGCATGCCAGATCTGCGTGTTCCTCCTCGATCAAGTCTCGAACAAGGGCAGCCTTATTAACAACAGATCTGGCATTAAGGTAAACCAGCCTGAGCTCAGGGGCCTGATCACCCTCACCCCCGGGCAAAAGGGTGCTAACCGGAGGGTCAGAGCGCGTCACCGCTCACAAGCAGCGGGGGTGCAATCCCGGATGTCGATACGGCCCTCCGTGCACACATCTGCTGCCATTCCCTATCGTCATTTATGATGATATTGAAGAGTACTGGGCCTAAAACGGAACCTTGTGGTACCCCACTGCTTACTTCTCTCCATGTGGATGTAGTGCCATTAAGGACTACTCGTTGAGTATGATTTGTCAGCCAGTTACAAATACATCTGATAGTGATACTTTCTATCCCACATTTTTCTAGTTTACCAAAAAGTAGGTTGTGGTCTACTTTGTCAAATGCCTTGCTGAATTCTAAGTATACTATGTCCACAGCATTTCACTGATCTACTAATTTAGTGACTTTGTCAAAGAATGAAATAAGATTGGTTTGGCATGATTTGTTTTTAACAAACCCATGCTGGCTTTTAGCTATAATTTTATTTGTTTCTAGATGTTCCCAGATCTGTTTTTTGATTACCTTTTCCAGTATCTTCCCAGGTATTGATGTTAGGCTGATTGGTCTGTAGTTTCCTGGGTCTGTTCCCCCCCCCTTTTTTTTTAAGATAAGAACCACATCAGATCTTTCCAATCCTCAGGTAATTTCTCGGTGTTCAGGATTTTTGAAAGATACGGTACAATGTTTCTGAGATAATATCTGCCAGCTCCTTTAGAACTCTGGGATGGAAACCATCAGGTCCTGGTGATTTATATTAGATATTCTCTAATCATTTTCTTGCTTATTTTAATTTTTATTTCTAGTCTGTCTTTTACAGTTAGGCTTTTGGTAGGTTGAGCTATAGTTTCTTTTTGTGTGAAAACTGATGCAAAGAATGAGTTAAACAGTTCTGCTTTCTTTCTACTGCCTGTTACTTCCTTGCCGTCTTCTCTCTTAAATGGACCTACTGTTTCCTTGACTATTTTCCTGTTATTTATATGTTGAAATAAACTTTTTTTATTATCTTTGGCTTTTGTTGCAAGTCTTTGTTCATTCTGAACCTTATCTTTCCTGATTTCATCTTTGCAGATTCATGCTATATGCTGTTTTTCTGCCTTAGTTATGTCCCTCTTTCCATTTTTTGTACTTGTCGTTTTTGCCTTTCAGTTTATAAGGGAGATTTATTTATTTATTTTTTATTTTAATTCCATTTATATCCCGCCCTTCTCCGAAGACTCAGGGCGGCTTACAAGCTTAGCAGTAGCCTTCATTCTATGTATATGCCTGCTTATTAGGGCTTTCATACACCCCCCCCAAGCGGCATTATTACAAAGTCAGCTTAATTGCCCCCAACAATCTGGGTCCTCATTTTACCTACCTCGGAAGAATGGAAGGCTGAGTCAACCTTGAGCCTGGTGGGATGCGAACCTGCACTAATTGCAGGCAGCTGGTGTTACTTAAGGAGGCATTAGCCCACTGCTTTATGCAACCATACTAGTTTTTTCTTGGATTTCTTGTTTTTCTTTTTCAGTGATATTATGCTAGACTGGGCTTTTATGGTCATATTTTTCAGAGTTTCTCATGCTTCTTGAGTTGTTTTCCCCTTTAGGGTTTTCATCCATGGGATTTTACAATTAGCTCTTTTAAAGTTTAAGACACTGGCTGTATTATGTTCTATAGCTTGTATTAATTTTGTTGTTGTTAGTTGCGAAGTCGTGTCCGACCCATCGTGACCCTATGGACAATGTTCCTCCAGGCCTTCCTGTCCTCTACCATCTTCTGGAGTCCATTTAAGCTCACACCTACTGCTTCAGTGACTCCATCCAGCCACCTCATTCTCTGTCGTCCCCTTCTTCTATTGCCCTCAATGTTTCCCAGCATTAGGCTCTTCTCCAGTGAGTCCTTCCTTCTCATTAGGTGGCCAAAGTATTTGAGTTTTAGCTTCAGGATCTGGCCTTCTAAAGAGCAGTCAGGGTTGATCTCCTCTAGGACTGACCGGTTTGATCGCCTTGCAGTCCAAGGGACTCGCAGGAGTCTTCTCCAGCACCATAGTTCAAAGGCTTCAATTCTTTGGCGCTCAGCCTTTTTTATGGTCCAACTTTCACTGCCATACATTGCAACTGGGAAGACCATAGCCTTGACTATACGCACTTTTGTTGACAGGGTGATGTCTCTGCTTTTTAGTGTGCTGTCTAGATTTCCCTTTTCTTTCCTCCCCAGGAGCAAGCGTCTTTTAATTTCTTGGCTACAGTCACCATCTGCAGTGATCTTGGAGAGGTTGCTGAGGGGGGTGGAGAGCTTGCTGATGAGAGCCCTCAGCCAGGCCCCTCCCACCTGGTCACGACGCAGACCCAGGTGTGTGAGCCTGACAGCGTGGATGAAGATGACCCACAGCTGGCCCTGTTCAAGGACGCCCGACGCAGGAGGCAGTCAATCAGGAGTAAACAGAGGAAGGCAATGGGGCACCTCGGAAGGAGGCAGAGAGAAGCCACGCCCTGAACTGTATAAAAGGGGAATGCGTGGGGGGCTGGTTTGCTGAAGGCAACCGCTTGAATAGCTCCTGTTTCATGGTTCATGTCTTGTTCTGTTTGCTTTTGTATCCATAAATTTGGCAGGCTTAGTTCCAGCCTCTTGCCTTCTTGTAAAAGGGGTTGTCCCTGCCTTTTCTGCAGGGCCGGTAGCAGGCTGGTACAGAACACTGGCTTCCCCATTGACTTTGTTTGTCAGAAGGTCGCGAAAGGTGATCACATGACCAGGACACTGCAACCATCATAAATACAAGCCAGTTGCCAAGACCATGTGGATGCTACAACAGTCACAAGTCTGAAAAATGGACATGTCACTTTTTTCAGTGCCATTATAACTTTGAACATTCACTAAATGAACTGTTGTAAGGCAAGGACCACCTGTAGTTGGATATTCAGTTAACAAGAGCCCTGGTGAAATATTTGAGATGTATTTAACAGGCAGTAACAGAGATATATTTTTTTAAAAGTTCCATCAAATTATGGACAGAACCTTAAAAAGATTTTGAAAAGTGGGAAAAAAACCCTCTCCAGGTCAAAATCAGTTGCAACAATTAAAATGAATATATTCACCAAAATGATTTTTAAATGATAATAATATATAAAATTTATATGTTACCCAACTCCTGGTGATTTCATATTTATTTATTTAGTCTTCTAGATCAGATGGAATTCTTTAGCATGCAGGATCCACCACGTACCCCTCCAGTTGAGCCTGATGGGAAAGGTATATGTAATCAGAAAGAGGTGGTCTCTTTTGGTGCCAAGTTCAATCTCAGAATTGTTTTTGTTTTGTTTTGTTTTTTGTTTTTGCAAGATTGGCAAAGAACAGTTAATAAATTTATCGGGGGGAAAACCAAACTAGACTAAAATAAACATTTTTAAAAGATTCCAAAGCTAGAAGTAGGTTTGGTCTCCCAAATTTTAAAACTAAGTTACTGTGCATGTTGCTTGTCAGGGTTGATTGAATATATAAAATCTCCAAATAGCCAATATTAGAAGGTGTTGGCTTAGCTAATGGACTTCACAGATATACAGTAAAAAGACACAAAAGGAAACAAAAACTTAAAAGGACTTTTATAAGATAGAGCTTAATAAATACATGGAATTCCACAATCAAAATATATCATATTTTGTTGAGATATGTTTTATGCTGATAGTCACAAATTTGACTCAACACTGGAAAAGAGACACTTTACTAACGATATTTGGAATTGTGAAATAAAACTTGGATGATGTGCAGCAATGGCAAAATTAAGTGTGTATATTGACTAAACTTAAGCAAGAATTATATGTCCTACAACAAGGCAAATTCCTTTGTTGATAAAACAAAGGAGATCATTGTAGATTTTAGTCATACTCCACTCAGTATCAACGCTGCATCTGTAGAGGTGGTCAACAGTATTAAGTATATGGGGGTGCAGATAACTAACAAACTGAATTTGTCTCTCCACACTTCATCCTTAATGAAGCATGCAAACCAGTGTCTGCATTTCCTGCATCGGATGAGGAGAGCACATCTCTCTCCTCCTGTCCTGGCCGTGTTTTACAGAGGCACGATTGAGAGCATATTAACAAACTGTATCACTGTCTGGTTTGGTGGCAGCAGTACCTCAGATAGAAAGTCCATACAGAGATTGGTAAGGACAGTCAAGATCATAGGAAGCTTGCTTCCTGGTATTCAGGATGCTATTTATAAGCACTATGTGCTTAGAGCATATAGTGCTCTAAGACTCACTTTACAATCTGCTTCTGTTGCTCCCCTTTGGGAGGAGGTTTCAAAGTATTTATAACAGGACTACCCGGTTGTGTAATAGCTTTGTTCCCTATGCCATCCATCTGGCAAATTCGCAAGATTTGTTTTTCTTGCCATGCACATGTATACATAATCCGAACGAGTGTATTGTTTCTCTGTGTCATATAATATATGTGGGTATATGCATAATTAAGTATTTATGTATTTATTTTTGTTATATTTATGTAGTATATATTGGAGGGTGTATACAGTGAAAATTCATTTTTATGTATGACAATTAGTGTATATTCAAAGTGATAATAAAATTATTCTATTCTATGCTGACATGTTGTATATGATTTTTAAGGGAGAAATTAATTTACATAATTATAGTAATTAGAAGCAATTTCAGTATTTAGAAATATTTTAATACAATCACCAGTTTGATACAATGGGAGGAAATTTAGTATGTAATACTTTTCTCTTTTAAAAACAATCTTATTAACTGATTGATTTTTCCCCCCAAGTTGTTTTCCTTTGTGATTATGTACACGTACTTTGGAAAGAAGACAGGTAGAGATGTTTAGTTATTTCTTAAGATGATATAATAAATCTAATATATGAATGAAGAATGAAAATATTAATTTTAAATTTTGTAAACATTGAAAATCCATTATTTATTTTCTGATATTTTATTCTTTATTCATTGTGTCCCTATTTTCTTTTTTCTTATTTTATATAGATACTTATTTTGTTCTTAGATGTTTTAACAAATATATTATTTTTAAAAAAAGTTGTACAATTTTAAATGAATTGCTACAGGAGAATTTGTTCAAAGCCATGTTTGTCATTTGGTGCCTTTGTTTACTTGTTTCAATGAAATACTTATGTATCAATTTTGTTTTGAAAATGGCAGCTGAGAAATTTCAGAAGATTAGAAAAATCTTTATACTCCAAAGGCTGTGATACTTTTTTATTCTCTGACTCCTTTCAACCTAGTGATGGTTGCATATTGTAGTTTTTATTATAACTGAAAGAAATCACAGCATAATAATTATATAAGAAACAAGCCACATTTCAGCATAGATTAGGATAAATGAAAAACAGCCATACCATGTCTCTTTTTAATGTGCTAATACTGCTCTGGTTTACACCATGTGCATATGTCAAAAACTTTCATAATAATTGTTAGAGCATCAGCATAAATAAAACATTTCCAAAAAAATCCATATTTTTATCCAGAAATGCTTAAAAATACATGCCTCATTTTAATGGTTCACTTATGTTATCAGATCTAGAAATCTTATCCAGCAAATCCAATCCAAAGCATTTGGGAAGAACACAAGGAAGAAAAAACAAACAAGATACTATTATAAAGTGTGCAATAGACTCTGAAGTCAGGCTAAACTGCTGACTAACTTATATAATTATCAAAACTGCAAACAATACAAAGAACGGATTACAAACTCATTATAGGACAGCATCAAGATTTGAAAAGAACTTGACAAGCTGGAACATTGGCAAAAACCAACAGGAAAACTTCAACAGGAACAAATGCAAATCCTAAATATAGGTCAGAAAAATAAAAGGCATGAGTACAGGAAAAAAAACTAGGGAGAACTATATTTGGCTGAAGTGCATATAAAAAGAATCTAGAAGTCTTGATGGATCACAAGCTGAATTGAGCCAAAAGTGTGATGCAGCTGGGGGAAAAAAAGCAAAAGCAATCTTAGGCTTCCATTAACAGAAGTATAATGTCAAGATTAATTGTTCTTTTCTATTCAGCATTGGTGAGAGTGCACATAGAATATTGATTCCATTTTGGGACATTATGTTTCAAAAAAGACATAGACAAATCAAAGTGTCTAAAGGAGACCAATCAAGATTATAAGTGTCCAGGAAGGAGAGAAAATTAGGATCTTTTAGGCACATTAGTATATTTACCCAGAGAATACAAGACTATGGGAGACATCATAGCTGTTTTTATGTATCTGAACGGCACATAAGAGTTTTAAATGACAAAAAAATAGATTTTAGTTGGAACATCAAGAAACATTTTCTAAGTGTTAAGAGCTGTTCAGCAGAGGAAAGGGTAATTTCAGGAATTGATTGAGGTTTTTTTTTCCAGGGAGATAGTGAAAGAAAAACTGGATGGTCTTCTGAGAAGTTGTACAGTAGTGTTATGTATGCAGGCACCTGCATAGCAACAGCCACCAGGGGGCGTTGGCCTGAACGGTTTCGGCGGGAAACCCAGTTTCGGTGGGAAACCTACGGCCAACCCCATTGGCTGTCCGCTTACCTGGCCGGGTATTTAAGGAGGCCAGGTAACCCTCATTCCCTCAGTTCGCTAACCCCCTTCAATAAAAAGCTGAACTCACACACCGGCTGGTGTCTCTTCCTTGCGTCGGACCCACTACACAATAGTGGCAAAGAAGGTGGGATTGCTGCCGACCAAGAGCTGAAGTCACTGGGGAAACACTCCGCGAGCTGAAGGGAAAGGCATTTTCCTTCCTTCTTCCCCACGACCGCCAGCCGATCGGATCAGCCGACCGGACCACGCCGGTCACCGCATCCGCAACCGAGACCACACACCGCACCGTGACCGAGACCGCAATCCACACCGCCATGGCAAGAGCCGGACAACCCCGCGAGTTTGACACCCTCCATCCCGACACCTGGACCCGTTACCTGGCTCACGTTGAACTGTAAATGCGGTTCAACCAGATATCAGAGGACGGTGCGAAGGTGGCAGCATTGCTTTGCCTCGGGGGGCCAGCGCTGTTGGAGATCGCCGCGAACCTGTTCCCCCAGGAGGCCATCAACACCGTCGCGTACCGGGACCTCATGGCCAGACTCAACGCCCATTTCAAGCCCCGGCGCTCCAAGGTGGCCGCGCGGTCACAATTCAAAAAAAGGGACCAGCTCCCCGATGAGATCGGTGCTGATTTCCTCACCGCCCTATGAGAAGCCACCGTCGCCTGCAGGTTCTCGAACTTGGAGGAGCGGCTACGGGACCGGCTGATCTGCGGCCTACGAGACAGGCGGCTGCAAGAGCGCCTGTTCGAGAGAGAGGAGGTTTCGCTCCAGGAAGCCGAGGACGCCATCCTAGCCCACGAAGCGGCCTGTGGGGCCGTCCAAGCCTGCCAGGAAACCCGGTCTGGCAACCAGGGGACCAGCATCCACCGGCAAGGTGCCACAGAGGAGGACGACCAGAGCATCGACCTTCTCCAGCGGAAGTCGACCCCCAACCAGCGAGCCAGACGCCCAGACAAGCCCAGGCCTCCCAGCAATGCCGCCAACCCTCAGAGGTGCGCAGGGTGTGGTGGGAACCACGTGCGCAGCCTCTATAAGTTCCGGTCCGCCACGTGTCGGACCTGCAAGAAAACAGGCCACATAGCCGCGGTCTGCCGTAGCCGCCGCCCCCGAGAGGAGATCCACGAGCTGCAGCTGGAGGAACCGCCGTTCGAAGGTACTGGGGCCCAAAACGCGAATTGTCTATGTGGAGAGCCGGCTGACCATTAACCACACGGGTAGCCGCCGGCTACTCAAACCCAAAATTAGATTAACAATCCGCTTGCAAGGCGTCCCTTGCAGCATGGAGCTTGACTCCGGATCAGTGGTCTCAATCATTTCAGATGAGACCCTTAACTTCATAACCAGCCGGAGCAAGCAGCGGATTAAATTACGGCCTACAAAATTAACCCTGACCAATTTTCAGAATTCGCCGGTCAAGGTAAAGGGGGAGGCCACCGTTTTGGTGGGGTTTAAGGGTTGCGAAGGGCACCTGGATGTTGTAGTGGTAGAGAGCCGCAGAGCCAGTCTGGTCGGGCTAGACTGGTTTGAGGCCCTGGGAATCACAGTCTCCGGGATCCATCAGATCCAGGAGGACTCCGTTGAGGCCATCTGCTGGGAGTTTGCAGACGTTTTTGACGGGTCATTGGGCAAGTACACAGGGCCCCCCATATCGTTCAAGCTTAACTCAAACGTTTCCCCCATTAGGGCCCGGCCACGGCGAGTCCCTTTCGCGCTCAAACACAAAATTGAGCACGAATTAGATAAGCTGGTGGCCCAGGGAATCTTAGAGCCCGTCGATGGGGGGGAGTGGGAAACCCCTATCGTAACCCCCCTTAAATCCAACGGGGAAATGATCTGCGCCAACTATAAGTGTTCGGTGAACCGCACCCTGAACCCGCACGCTTACCCCACAGTCAGCCATGTTCTCGCTTCCCTCCAAGGCGGTGCCACCTTTGCAAGGCTCGATCTTGCGCAGGCGTACCAGCAACTCACGGTTACTAGGGCAACAGCTGACATTCAAACCATAGTAACACACAGGGGGGCGTTCCGGGTGAACAGGTTGCAGTTTGGAGTCAGTGTTGCTCCTGGCATCTTCCAGGAAGTTATGGAGAAGACTCTCAAGGGCATCCCAGGAGTCTGCCCTTACTTTGATGACATCCTGATTGCAGGAGCATCAGCAGAGGAACTGGCAGGTAGGCTCAGGGAGGTGCTGTCCAGACTGCGCATAGCTGGTCTCAATCTCAAAAGGGAGAAATGCAGCATAGGTGTTCTTTCCACAGAATTCTTGGGGTTTAGAGTAGATGCCAGGGGAATCCACCCCACAGAATCCAAGGTGAGGGCCATCAAACTAGCACCCACACCCAAGAACAAGGCAGAGCTTCAGGCTTTCCTGGGTCTGTTGAATTTCTATCATACATTCCTCCCACACAAGGCAGGCATCGCAGAACCACTCCACAGGCTACTAGACAAGCAGGCAACATGGGTCTGGACTGCCACCCACGACCAGAGTTTCAGGGCCTTGAAAGCATTACTGTCGGATAAATCCACAGTAACCCATTTCATCGAGTCCAAGCCCATTTGCATCGCATGCGATGCATCCCCTTATGGTGTGGGTGCAGTTCTCAGTCACCTTGAGCCCAACGGGACACAAATCCCCATAGCCTACTATTCCAGGGCGCTGTCTGGAGCAGAAAGGAACTACGCCCAAATTGACAAAGAAACCCTGGCAATCGTGGCAGGAATCAAGAAATTCCATGATTACTTATATGGCAGGGAGTTCACTGTCTACACGGACCACAAACCACTCCTGGGCCTGTTCATGACAGACAGGCAGACCCCCCAAATTCTGTCCCCCAGAATGCTCCGGTGGTCCATCTTCCTTGCAGCCTACAATTGCAAGCTGGTGCACAAGCCAGGAAAGGAGATGGGCCACGCAGGCAGTCTAAGTAGGCTTCCTCTAGACACCCCGGATCCAGACCCAGCCCCAGCCACACAGATCCTAGCCCTGCAGGAACTACCAGAGTGTCCCGTTCATGCCAAGGACATTGCCAGCCACACAGCCACAGACAACATCATGGGCAGGGTGCACTCATGGGTTTGCACGGGGTGACAGGGCAAATCCCTGGGGCCGGAGTTCCAGGCCTACTTCACCAGACGCGATGAGATATCCACGCACAAGGGTTGCCTCCTCTGGGGTAGCAGGGTCATCATCCCCACCGTACTACGGGCCAGGGTATTGGACTCCTTACACGAGGGACACCCGGGGGTGGTCAGGATGAAGGCTCTGGCCAGAAGCTACCTCTGGTGGCCAGGGTTGGACAAGGACATTGAGGATTGGGTCAAGGCCTGTTACACATGCCAGAGATCCAGGCCAGAAATGCCACACGCACCAGTGCACTGGTGGGAGGCCACACACACACCCTGGTCCCGCATCCACATTGACTATGCAGGGCCATTCCAGGGCCAACTGCTTTTGGTAGTAGTGGACAGTCACTCCAAGTGGTTAGAGGTAGTCCCTGTTCCCAACATGACCTCAGGGAGGACAATCCAGGTGCTCAGAGCTCTCTTTGCCACACATGGCCTCCCCGACGTAATTGTGTCTGATAACGGGCCTCAGTTTACCGCTAATGATTTCCAGGCGTTCTTGAAGGCAAACTGGATTAGGCACGCCACCTCCGCGCCCTTCCATCCATCAACCAACGGGCAAGCCAAACGGATGGTAAGGACGACCAAAGACGCACTCCGGCGCATCATCAGTGGGGACTGGCATCATAGGCTGGCGAAATTTCTGCTCGCCCAACACACTACACCATGCGTGGCTACTGGGAAGAGCCCAGCAGAACTGCGATGGGGACGGCACCTCATCACCAAGCTGGACCGTTTACACCCAGACCGGGTAGCAGCCGAGACTGTAAGGCCACCATCACCATCATCACCATCATCACTATTGCAATCATCACCTGCACACAGGGTTCTCAACATAGGGGACCTGGTCTGGGCAAGGAACTATGGGGCTGGACATCCATGGGTTCTGGGGACAGTGGTTGAGAAAACAGGACCCCTCTCTTACATCGTGGGGGTGGAGGGGGACAGACGCATAAGGCGATGCATCGACCAGCTCAGAGGAAGGGTCCCTGAGCGCATCACACACGCCCAACAGGAGAGCCACACTCCAGGAGACGTCAACCAGCCGGGAACTGCACAGAGCAGGAACCAGAGGAGGAGGGCCTCCTGATCCCAGCTCCTTGCAACCCTGCACAGAGGCCTCAAGAACCCGTGGTCCAAGCCCAGGGCCAAACCACACCCAGACGGTCCACCCGGCCACACAGGACACCTGCCTACCTGTCGGACTATGTGTGCAAGTGACCCGCACACAGTGGCATCATTGTGTTTTTTTTATTAATAGTGTTGACTCAGTGTATATAGTTGTAGTTTGTTGCGAGTTGTTAATTGTTATGTGGTTCATCTCTAAGGGGGGAGGGGTGTTATGTATGCAGGCACCTGCATAGCAACAGCCACCAGGGGGCATTGGCCTGAACGGTTTCAGCGGAAAACCCAGTTTCGGCGGGAAACCTAGGGCCAACCCCATTGGCTGTCTGCTTACCTGGCCGGGTATTTAAGGAGGCCAGGTAACCCTCATTCCTTCAGTTCGCTAACCCCCTTCAATAAAGAGCTGAACTCACACACCAGCTGGCATCTCTTCCTTGCGTCGGACCCACTACACAATAAGTAGCAATGGATTTCTGCTCTGAATTGGACTCTGGACTATATGATCACTACAATCCTTTCCAACTCTTTCATTCTATGATTCTATGAAAAGATAAGTAGGGAGAAGGCAATAAAATGCTGCTGATAATTTTAACCTCTTGTAAAATCCACTCTAATTAGTCAACTATAATTAGACAAATTTAGACAGAACAAAAGGTTCTCAGAATAAAATAAACATGGAGGAAAAGGCAATGGTGATTTGCATGGCATTGCTTAAGAGAGCCATTTATACTTTGGAAACCGGTGTGGCCTTGTACCTTATCTTTTAGTTTTGGTGTCTTGAAGTAAAACTGTCTCATTTGAAATGACTAGATAACATTTGGAAGAACTCTTAGATTTTGTTATTACTGGGGTGTTGTTGTTGTTTTGGTTTTGTTTTCAGTTGACAAACCAGGCTTTGGAAATCAAACTATTATCTCAGAAGTGCCCAAAACTGTACGAACACCTCTGTCAGATCCTCCAGTTTCTCTATCTTTCTTACTTAATTAGACAGCTTGAGTACTTAATCAGTCCCTTCTCGTTCCCTTTTGAATTGTTGTAACATTGATGCTCTTTAACGGTGAGAAAGAAAAATTATGTGAGGAACAAAGAATTGGCCTATCAGCTATCATGATTGGAATGGGTATGATGGAAGTTTTACTTGCAAGCCTACTTTATTGTACTAAGAAAAGCTGACAAGATAAGCAAATTATTTTTCCTTGCATGCAACTATACCTGCAATTAGAAATATCATCCTAGAGATTGCTAACTGACCAAGTAGTTATCTGAGAGAAATATTATCCAATTTTGAAATAGTTTCCCCAATTAAGTGTAAGAAATGATATCAGGAGAGCCACTAAATACAATGATCAAGTGTTTCAATAGATAAGGCTGGTGGCACTGACTTTTGTATGGACACTGGTGAGGAAGTACAGCGATAACGTAGGCTAAGTGCTTCAAATATTCAGGGGGCATTGAAATGTTAAATATAATCTTTTTAAGAACAGAACAACAGCTGTTTGAAACACTAACATTTTATAGAATTATTGCATCATTTTGTTAAAAAAATACTTGAGTAGCAATTTACGTTCTATAAGTTTCATTCTAAGAGCTTCTATAGTTGCTTCTTATTTGGAGTTTAATTTAAACTACTTTAAATCCACTGTTTTAGGTTTACTGATTTTCAGGGAATTTGGAAGACTTGTCCAGCTTTAGCTAACATTTCTGAATATAGATGAAGTTCAACAGCCTAACTTTGTATTGACAATTCAGTTAGAGATAAACTAGTGAAATAGTTTCATAATCTTAAAGCAGCAAAGAGTCTTCTGGCCAGGAACTGAAATTTCAGGAAACAAAGAAAAATGGAACAAAAGCTATAAGAAGGCACCTACGAGCCTTTGGGAACTCCAGCTCATGACGTTGTTTATAAACTAACCAACACTCTCAAGCTACTCAAAAAATCATGTAGGAATTCTGCATATATGTATAAGCAAAACATACTGGTACACAGTCAACAGGCCTAGTTCCTAAAAAGACTCCATTGGAATATAAATAGCTTCAGTTCATCCATAACCCTAAGCTAGCATCACCCATTTTCAAAGGTCTATCCAACCAGCCAAATCTCAAGACTGATACTGTGCACACATGGCCAGCTATTACCAATTAATTCTGTCACATTCATGTACAAGAGGCAAGCAAGGTCCAAGAGTCATCTTTTCATAGCTAAGCAATGTCCAAAAGGAGGAAGAATTTTTATCAGAAAATGCATTTTAGAATGTTCATACTCTTTCCCAAATTTTATCTTCTGGATGCCTTAACATTTTGTCTCCCAGTCTATACTGGCTGAGATATCTGGGAAGTGTTGTGCCCTAAGGGAGGCTAATAACTATAGAAAATATTGCATTAATATCTTCTTCTGATTCTGGATTGAAGCAAACTATACATAGTCTGCTGCTTTCCATGGAAACTTTATTTCCAACTCTGTTTTGTAGAGCAACTGCAAACCAAAATTTACTAGTTCAGGAAAAGTGGCATGTCGTGAGTTATTCTCAAATGAGATCTGGAAAAAGTGACTATCACAATTAAAGGGAAAGGAAATGGGGTAACAAAGCTACTCAATTCTTATTCACATAATACCAAATTATAATATGATGCTAAGTCTGAAAATCTTTCTGTCCTCTGAAGCTTTATTTCTGAATATTGGTAGTTTGCTTTACAATCTAATCCTGAGTATCTTTATTTAGAAATATGTATAATGAGATCAGTTAGGCAAGGATGCTTATAGTTAGGGAATATAGAATATAGAAATCAATCTAAATTTATTATAGGTTTGCATGTGATTAATCACAGTCTAACCCTTTAAATAACTATTTTTTCTGGATTAAAAAAGTCATATTTAAGATGAGAATTATCCTGCAAAATTCAGAGATCTTTAGAAGCTAAGTAAAAACTGAGTTCCAATTTATATAGTTCCCTGGAACATACAAATGAGCTAATTTTTAAAAAATAGAAAATTACCCAACATTGCTATTTAGCATTGGATATATAAGTCTATCTTCCCTGTGATCCTAACCTTCAATTTGAGGATGTTAAAATAAAATGGATTAAATGGCATAAAGAATGATTAATATTTCTAATGTCAAAAGCAAAACGCCATGAAATTGAGTCTGTTCATTGGTTACTCTTGTGCAGAGCAACTGACATTCCTTGCACTAGTTGCATGAGGGTGCTTTGAAAAAGTAAAAACAGACATGACCTCTTTCAGCAACTCAGCTACTATCACTGGACTTGCACAAACAGCTTGGCATCTGCCGGCACATCTTTAGCAAGTTGGCAGCCTCAGTGCCCTTTGCAGGTTGCAATCAAACCTGCCTTCTACAGAAGCCTCTTTCTGGCTGATTAACTTTAATGTAATTTTAATTAAAAACCACAGTGTCAAAGGGTTTAGCTGCTCGAGAAATAAGCACAGATTGTAACACAGTGGCAGCAGTCACTTGGAAAATGGAAATGCATCCTGACAATATTGGGAGGGAGCAGATAAACAAAGCTGCAGCGCTTTTACCTGACAGGATCTAGGGCACATCATAAGAGTAAGAATTGCAACAATTGACATCTTCCCTTACAAATCTAATACTTTTGGTTTCAAAGTCCTCCTGCTGCTTTTTCGTTTTTGAGCATCTAAACCTATTGCTAAAAAGAAATCTTGCAGCTTCTTTATTCTGTAAATCTTTAAAGTAAGTCCATGTATTAAGTGCACAGTTGTTCTTTTACACTACAATTTCACTCCAGAATCTAAAATCTGCAGTTTCTTTCATCACCACCATTTAGACTATGAAGAAGAAAAAACAAAATAAAAATGAGATTATCATATTTCTCTCTTGAGTCTAAAAATACATTCTGCATATAAATATTTTAATTTCCCCTTATTGTTTTCCTATTCTCTCCAAGCCAAACATGCATTACTTTTCATTTTATCCCTGTTCTTTCTCAGAAAAAAATGTTTTTATCCTTTTTAAAGAAAAAGTTGTCATTCTTCCAACCACAAAACCCCTTTCTCCATTCAAACATATGATAAAATATCCGTGCATTCTAGGGATCTATGGGTATATGCAGAAATATACACATTTATTTTTGTACCTAGTAGCAGGTTAATTCCAGATGGCTTTCTTTGATTTAAGTCTTAATCTTGAGCTCATCAAAGTGTGTGAGTTTCACATTGATTTCTAACATTTGTTGTTTATTCTTTTCTATTTTGAAAGCCTTTTACTCATTGCAGAAAGCTTTCCAGAGAACAAGTGGCATTCTGCAAGGAGACAAGATCATCACACAACGACAGAAGTAAGTATTAGATTTGCACACCTTAAAAATAAGATGGTTGTCAATGTAGCAAGGCATTTGTTGCCTTGCTTTTTTAATTTTATAGGCTACTGAGTGAGGCTGATTATAATTTACATTTATTATTTGCATGTATGAAATTGAAAAAGAATGATAGTACTTATAATAAAATGTTAACAACCAAAAAAAAATCCAAGTTGCAGAAATATAACAAGTGTGACAGTTTGGAGGTACATTAAGTTTAAGGTCTCAGCTTTAGAAAAACAAGGGTGGGGGGAAGGAATGAGTTGATAAATGCTCCAAATGATTTTATTTATAGCAGCCATTATGCAGCAAGCAAAAGTGTTGGATTTGTTAGAGGAGCTACTTTACATTTCCAAAACTCAGGAGAGTTCCAATCAGTAATTTTTGTTCCTCCATCCTCCTTTTGATGGTTTGAGCATTGGGGAACAGATGGTGCCTATACAGGTGGGATAGTTTCCATCTGAACAGAAGGGTCACAAATGTACCTACTGAGAGGATAGACAGAGTGATGTGAAAGAGTTTTGAGTCGTAGGCAAAGGCATGGAAAACCTGCACCAAATCCAGCAGTGAGGAAGAAGCTGGTAAAGTAAGCAGATGGAGAGCCTTAACCATTGCTGAAATGCACCTTTCACAATCAGTGTAGTCTCAGTGACAAAAGGCCTAATGATATGGAATATTAAATTGATATATAGAATCTTTGCAAAGGGTCAAATTTAAGTTATATGGCTAGGAGACAAACATAATTTTAGGCATTCCACATTATGGTACTGGTGTCAAAGATCCATAGCCAACCTATAGCAGTGTGGTGATGGAAAAGATAAATGTACAATAACAAGGACTAAAAGCTGAATCATATGTTAATATTTTGAGCTTAGGAAATAACTATCACATAGACTAGATAATAAAACGAAGCTATTGAATTTAAAAGGGGCTGTAACTCTTTTTCACCTATGCTTGGAACATAATGCTGAAATTTGTAGGCTTGATTTGAGATCATATACAGAAGTAAACTTAGTACAATGGAGAATTAAACATTTAAAATCCAGTGACGAGCACAGTCCATTTGTCTAAAGAATTTCTATGATCTTACTACTGCTGATGTGACTTTTTTGGCCTGTAAAAAAGTCACTGGCACAAATGACGTATGTATAGAAGGCTACAGAAAGTCTTTCACACATTTGAAATATTAGAAAATAGAAATACGGCATTTGCCGACTAATTTAAATTTTGATGTAGTAGGAACCTTGTTCTTAATGCATCCAGAAATATGTGTATGCAATATGCTAACAATGTTTTTGGCTTTTGTGTCCTTAATTATTGGGACACTTTTACCACAGAATCACAGATTGCTGAGATTCTGCAGACAGGAAGTGAATATTTAGTTTTGCTTTAAATGAACCTTTCTTTTTTTCTTTAATCACTTGAGAAAATTGCTTTTACATTGCCTGAGAAGAATTTCTTTAAAATAATGAGGGGGAGAAGGAAGACGCTGCTCCATTACTATTTTTTTAAGGAATTGAAGAATTGCTCTGTGTCTATTATGTACAAATTTGTAATTAATTATCATGTTTATCAAGCACATAAAAGTTACCTGCAGTTCATTTTCTTTAAAAAAATATTCATGGTCTAGTCTTGTGGTGGCGAACCTATAGCATGCATGGCACAAGTGGCACACAGAGCCTTCTCTGTGGGCACGCACACCATCACCCAAGTCCTAGGCTTTCAGCTTGGTTTTGTAAAACCTTTTCACTTTAGGCCTCCACCGCTGTGTGCAAAAAAAAATAGGTTCAATCAATCAATTTCAGCTTCTTGTAGGGAAAAAAAAGATCTCGCAAAGTTGGAATTGATTGTTGAACTTTTTAGTCCCACCCAGTCTGCCGTTACCACCGCAGCCATGCCCACCCAATGGGCCACACCCACCCAATGGGCTACACGCCTACCAGGCACCCGATGATTCATAAGTGGGTTTTGGTTTGCACTTTGGGCACTCGGTCTCTAAAAGGTTCGCCATCACTGGTCTAGGCCAAGGTCAAGGGGCAACATTGTCTTTGACTTGAAGGCGTTTTCACATATCCTTGCGCTGTCCCCTTGGTTCCACCTCCAGCTGGTCAATAAGGGAGTCAAAAAATGACAGCCAGCTAGTACTCTACTTCCATCTTAACTTTTCCCATTATATTTCCTTTTTGGCAAGAAAATAAAATAAAAATAAAAACTCACTAGTGTATTCTAAAATTGCAAACAGAACAATAAGGAGTAGTGAGAAAATGGTACCAGCACAGAATTTTACCTTGATTTTAACTGGAGGGGGGAGGAGGAGTTCTGGTCAATAGGAAATTACCTGAAGCTCCAAAAGAAGTGTACAATTTTCTTTGCTGTTTTCTCTGGAACAACTCCTAAGCAAGAAGTCAGCTTGTTCAGTTATAGAACATCACTGCATATCCTGTGGCACTGTGGAGAGAAAAAACATGCTCCTGATCTGAGACTGATGCAGCCCTTGTCTATAGATCTTGTAGATCATGTAGTTGCATTTCCATGCCAGAGGCTGCACTCCAAAACTGCTGCTGGTAATTTCGATGTCATTAAATTTAAACTGCATTAATGAAATATAATTAATAGAATTACTGTCCTGGCTTTTAAAAAGAAGTCCCAGTCACATTATAATGTATATAGTATGATGACAACTTTAATTAGAAGCTCTCAAGGACCTCTGCAATTTGCATGGCTGCATGTGACTTTGACATCATAGATCAGAGTTAATCTTTGAAAGGTATGGAGGCAGTGTGGCTCTGATCATTAGAAAACCCATCTCATTGACCTGATTCTCAATCTGATAGTCTGCCAGATTTGAGTATTTTCTCTTATGTGAAGTTGTCCAATCAAGAATAGTTCAGGATTTCATATTTTCCCAGAAAACAATGAACTCAACTGGTATGCTGCTTATTGGATTCAGTGTTCTGTTTGGCCAATCTAAAAATGGAGAAGCTCTGAGAAACATTGCAATTATGGATAAATTTCTGTACATTTTGGTCATTTTTGGAGTTGCAGCTGCTAAAGACCTCTATGGGACTAGTTAAAATGGATCTACCTAGGAGCCAGATGATGCCAATGTTTTTATTTATTTATTTATGTATTTGTTTTGACTATGCTAAGCAAATTTCTTGGGTTATCTTTTGGTGATACTATTTATATGCTAAGCCAAAAGATGGCTTGTTGTCCTTGGCTTAGTGTGTTGTGTGAACCAAGCCATTATAGATTATTCAATTAATAATGGTTAAGCACTACTTTATTATTATGTTGTGTGCATATAGAAACCGAAAGAGAATACTAGTTGTTTTTGGCTAGGTCAGAAATCTGACTCAGGTTGCATTGAAAAGAGAGAACAAACAAAGAAGAAAAATTAAGAACCAAGCTGCAAATCAGGATCAAAGATTCACCAGAAAGAATGACACACTTTAAGCCTCAGGAAAGCTTGGTTAATCAAGATCTCTATGGAACTGAAAAGCCATTTTGTGGTACTTTTCAGGGGATTTTAGCCAGCCTGAGTGGCAGTCAGTTCGACACAACAATTAAAAAGTTCACCATATGGAGGAACAGTTGGTTTAATCTGGCCAAAGGTTGTCAACTCTGAAGAGTTTGAAGCCTTCTGATCTTGCTGGAATCCTGATCAGATTTCTAGTGCAAATTTCCAGTGGGAATTTGGGCTGGAGTGAGGTGCATAGGAGCAAAACCTCAGCTATCACCAAACCCAGATTGCATTCAGAAGCACACTGCATGATGACAGAATAACAATAACAGAATTGGGAAGGACCTTGGAGATCTTTTAGCCCAACCTCCTGCTCATATAGGAGACCATATAACATTTCAGATAAATGGTTATCCAATCTCTTCTTCAAAAAATTCCATCTGTTATTGCACCCCAATGTCTGCAGGCAAGTTGTTTCGCTGATTAATTTTTCTGTCAGGAAATTTCTCTCCTTGATTACTTTCCATCCATTGCTTCTTGTCCTGCCTTCAGGTGCTTTGGAGAATAGCTTGACTTCCTCTTCTTTGTGGTAACACCTGAGATATTGGAACACTGCCACCTCTAGTTCTTCTTTTCAGTAGACTAGACATACCCAGTTCTTGCAACCCTGATCATCTTTGTTGCTCTTCTTTGCACTTTTTCTAGAGTCCCCCAAGTGGTTTGACCCTAAGTAATTTCTAGAACAAAATAATAATAAATAGCTGGCTTAAACAGAAGGCCGCGCTTAAATTTCTAAATATTGTAAAATCTGTGATTGAAGAATATGACCACTCAATCTATGAAATTCAATCAGTTCTCTTGAATCTGAAGTAAAATTGAATTATTAATTTGAATGCATCCACAGCATCAACAATTTCTGGATGATGTTTTTTCCGTATAGGATATCTTGCCAAGCCATTTCCCATGATTTCAGTGGGAGGTGAACTGTAGTCAAAGTGGATTGCTCAGCAACCCTGAATCTGGCCTCTTCTGGCCCCTGGGGAATCTGATTATGAGTCTTGCATTTACACCCAATTTTTTTCTACCTAGACTGTTTGGATTTCATGTTCAGCATCTCTCCCTCTGAAATCCTTTGGGTACCGCAACCACTCAGTGTTGCCTCTCAATGCTTTTGGAACCTTTGAACAAGGTTCTTATAATATTTCATATGGAAACATGCAAGTGGTGCTTTTATGATCACTCAGGGATGTTGTTTCCCTGAAGCCTTTTATGTTTCCCAGATAAAGCTGAGCTGCTGCCTCAAGTCTGTTCAACTCCCCAATGCAGTTCTGTTCCAGTTCAAAGTTTCTTCCTTCCAAAACTGCCCAAGAGTCTATGCATAAAACAATATGGTATATATGGCATTTCTGTGCACATATGTAAACTTTCTTTGTTGAATGAAGCCTGAGGTGGTGATCCAATAACAAGGAATGCATCTAATTGTGTGAAATCATGTGCAGGGCTAGAACAATAATAAAAATAACAATTAAGACTATGAAGGAAGGGCTGCATTAAAGGGGTTCAAGGAGTTTGAAATAGAAATTATATCAAAGTGCACTCATATATAAGGGCTGCTTATGATGGTGCCCTCGTATGTTTCCTCTATGTGACACATAATTTGCACACCAGGTTGTGGTGACCTTGTCCATAAACACAGATGAGAAGTATGGGGAGATCATAAAAATTAAACTGATCCTAATAATGTACAAGAATTTATCATATCTTTCTTACTCCATTATGCCAAGATTTGTTTCCTGCCACAGTATACAAGTTTCATCATTCTGTCTGTCTACAATTCCCAGTCTGAGGAGTCTCAAGGAGAATTTCTTAGATGGTGCCTTCCCTTGGGAGTTAATTGAAGCATGAACAGCCTGGGAGGTAGCTACGTATTTGAGAAATTATTATACAGCGCAAGACAGAATATTCACATCCACTTCATGGCAACCTTGTCTAACTTATGTAAATTCCAGAACACCTCACTCAAGATGAGTTCACATACACTTTCTTCTCTCTTTGGAAGAAATTTGGAATGGAAACTTTCATGAATAAGAAGTGCCTAGAAAACACGCAAAACTTCTCTGTATGAGCTTAATCTTAAAATATAACTTTCTAGCTGAGACTTTGAAGAACTGCTAAATTCCATACTCTTCTAGAATAAATGGGTGTGGCAAATGTGTTATATTTCTTTTTTTCATTCCTTTCTGTTTTTGATGTTAATGCATGCATTATGGAGATTGCATTTAAATGTATTGTATCTGTTTTACTGTGTATGCATTTATCTTTACAGTATTAGCAATTCAGCCTTCTGTCCCAAAAAGGATAGTATTTAATCATAGTACTACATTTTGAAATGGCAGAGCACAGAATTTAACAGGTTGTGAAGAGAAGAGGAAAAACAAAGTTAACACCCCAATGTTTAAAGTTAAATGCTTGTCCTCAGTAAAAACTAGATACAGATCAGAGTGAGAACAAGCAAAAACAGAAGAGGCACCTTATAGAACTGACTATCAACAAGGCTGATACAATTGTTTCCATGCAGGTTTATCCAGGTTTGCTGTCCCAGGCATGGAGCATTTCTGGAGTGGAATTTCATTTATTATTTGGGATCCATCCACAAGTTGCCATAGGAATGTAGAGCACAGGATTTCTCCTTGGTAGTCCATTAATAAGGTGGTGCTCTCATCTCTTCTGTTCAAATTGCTTTTTGGATTGATGGAATATCCTTGTAGCAATAGCACTTAGCAATAGCACTTAGACTTATATACTACTTCACAGTGCTTTACAGCCCTCTCTAAGTGGATTACAGAGTCAGCCTATTGCCCCCAACAATCTGGGTCCCCTTTTTACCAACCTTGGAAGGATGGAAGGCTGAGTCAACCTTATTCCTATCTTCTCTTTTTCTCTCTGCTTTAAAAGTACAACATAAAATACAGTTTACACATAATTTTAAAAAAAAGTCTTTAAAACTGAATTAAGGCACAACCAAGTGGTTCCATTCAGATGAAATCCACCAGTTTTTGAGCCAGGAGGAAAGTGTGCCAGCATCAATTGTGTGGCCTAGGCAGCTGAACTCTATTCTGCCTCAAAAATGATGCTGGTGAGTGGTGTTATGTTTAAAGAATTAATTCAGGATGAGATAAAGGAAATGATTGGTGAATTCCCTGGCTTTGTTTCTGTGGCTGTCAAGTGTCACCTGATAGCAGAAAAAGCAACCTCCAATCACTCTTCTTAACATGGAAAGAAACAGGGCAAGAGAATTGGGTGTTTTGAATGACAGATTTAGCCACCTGTGAAGTTGTATAAATTATAAATTACAGGTATGAAGTGCTCTCTTTCTGGGACTTGTCATTCAGCAACTTCTGAGCATTTATCTAATGAACCTCTGAAAGAGTGCTAAACTCACGTCACAGGGATGGAAGGAGAACTGACCAGGAACAATCAGTAATGGGTGAACTGTCTCTTCTCTAGTGCTACAAGGAAATAGCTGGGCAGACAAAGAAATTTGTGACAGACAACACCCTATAGTGCCCCACCAACTAAGCAAAATGGCATTCCCCTTTCATAAATAAATAAAAGCAGTAAAAAGTGCAACCATACCAAATTGGCAATTAGAGCTTGCAAACTTCAGTTCTACATATTATAAAAATAAATGACTTTTTTCTATTCTTCACTTATAATTCAATATTCACCTCCTGCTCAAATTTTAAACCAAGCCATTTTAATAGTGTAATAAGATCTTTCCCTTGAAAAATATTCTGTTGTAAGTTCTCCCTTAGAACAAATTACGCAGATTGTCTCATTGTGGATGCCATAAGTGGCTGCCATTAGTAAAATTGAGTAAGAAGGTCTATTCATTCATAGCTTTCTATGCAAGATTACGAGATACATTGATAGCAAGAAATAGAAATCATCAGCACATTTTTGAATATTTTGTCTTAAGTAACAGTAGATATCATTTAAGTAGTGGTACAAACTTCATCCCCTTCATGGATTACTGCCTTGTCGTGGCGAAGGGGCTTGTGTAATTCAATGAAGCTATGAGCTATGCCGTGCAGGGCCACCCAAGACGGAAAGGTCATAGCAGAGAGTTCTGACAAAACGTGATCCACTGGAGAAGGAAATGGCAACCCACTCCAGTATCTTTGCCATAAAAACCCCATGGACAGTACCAAAAGGCAAAACGATATGACACTGGAAGATGAGCCTCTCAGGTCGGAAGGCATCCAATATGCTACTGGGGAAGAGCAGAGGGCTAGAACTAGTAGCGCCAGAAAGAATGAAGCAACTGGGCCAAAGCCGAAAGGACACTCAGCTGTGGATGTGTCTGGTGGTGAAAGGAAAGTCCAATGCTGTAAAGATTTTTCTCCATAGGAACCTGGAATGTAAGATCCATGAATCAAGGAAAGCTGGACGTGGTCAAAAAAGAGATGACAAGACTGAACATCGACATCTTAGGTATCAGCGAACTAAAATGGACAGGAATGGGTGAATTTAATTCAGATGATCATCAGGTATACTACTGCGGGCAAGAATCCCTCAGAAGAAATGGAGTAGCCTTCATAGTCAATAAAAGAGTAGGAAAAGCAATACTGGGATACAATCCTCAAAATGACAGAATGATCTCAGTTCGAATCCAAGGCAAACCATTCAATATCACAGTAGTCCAGGTCTGTGCCCCAACCACCGGTGCTGAAGAGGATGAAATTGACCAGTTCTATGAAGCCCTACAGCACCTTATAGAACTAACACCAAAAAATGATGACCTTATCATCATGGGGGATTGGAATGCTAAAGTAGGAAGCCAAAAGATAACCGGAATAACAGGCAAGTTTGGCCTTGGAGTACAAAATGAAGCAGGGCACAGGCTGATAGAATTTTGTCAAGAGAATACGATGGTCATAGCAAACACTCTTTTCCAACAACCCAAGAGACGGCTCTACACATGGACATCGCCAGACGGTCAACAAAAAAATCAGATTGAATATATGCTCTGCAGCCAAAGATGGACAAGCTCTATACAGTCAGTAAAAACAAGACCAGGAGCTGACTGTGGCTCAGACCATGAGCTTCTCGTTGCAAAGTTTAGGCTTAAACTGAAGAAAGTAGGGAAAAGCGCTAGGCCAGTCAGGTATGAATTAAATCATATCCCTGTTCAATATACAGTAGAGGTGACAAATAGATTTAAGGAATTAGATTTGATAGACAGAGTGCCTGAAGAACTATGGACAGAGGTTTGCAACATTGTACAAGAGGTAGCAACCAAAACCATCCCAAAGAAAAAGAAATGCAAGAAAGCAAAATGGCTGACTGAGGAAGCTTTTCAAATAGCTGAGGAAAGGAGGGAAGCGAAAGGCAAGGGAAAAAAAGAAAGATATGTCCAATTGAATGCAGAATTCCAGAGAATAGCTAGAAGAGATAAGAATGCCTTCTTAAATGAACAGTGCAAAGAAATAGAAGAAAACAATAGAATAGGGAGGACCAGAGATCTTTTCAAGAAAATTGGAGAGATGAAGGGAACGTTTCATGCAAAAATGGGCATGATAAAATGGCAGAGACCAAAATGGCAAGGACCTAACAGAGGTAGAAGAGATTAAGAAGAGGTGGCAATATTACACAGAACTATACAAGAATGAGCACAATGAGGTGGTCACTGACCTTGAGCCAGACATCCTAGAATGGAGGTGACAGTATTCCAGCTGAGCTATTCAAAATTTTAAAAGACGATGCAGTAAAAGTGTTACACTCAATTTGCCAGCAAATTTGGAAAACTCAACAGTGGCCACAGGATTGGAAAAGATCAGTTTACATTCCAATTCTAAAGAAAGGCAGTGCCAAAGAATGTTCAAACTATCGCACCATTGCACTCATTTCTCATGCTAGTAAAGTTATGCTTAAAATCCTACAAGCTACACTCCATCAGTATGTGGGTCGAGAACTACCAGAAGTACAGGCAGGATTTCGAAGAGGCAGAGGAACTAGAGATCAAATTGCCAACATACGCTGGATCATGGAGAAAGCTAGAGAATTCCAGAAAAACATCTACTTCTGCTTCATTGACTATGCTAAAGCCTTTGATTGTGTGGATCATAACAAACTGTGGCAAGTTCTTAAAGAGATGGGCGTACCAGACCATCTTATTTGTCTCTTGAAAAACCTATATGTGGGCCAAGAAGCAACAGTGAGAACTGGACATGAAACCACTGATTGGTTCAAAATTGGGAAAGGAGTCCAGCAAGGCTGTATACTGTCGCCCTGCCTATTTAACTTATATGCAGAGCACATCATGAGAAAAGCAGGGCTAGATGAATCAAAAGTTGGAATTAAGATTGCCGGAAGTAATATCAACAACCTAAGATATGCAGATGATACCACTCTAATGGCAGAAAGTGAAGAAGAACTAAAGAGCCTCTTGTTGCGGGTGAAGAAGGAGAGTGCAAAACTTGGGTTGAAACTTAACATTAAGAAAACCAAGATCATGGCATCCAGCCCTGTCAATTCCTGGCAAATAGATGGGGAAGAAATGGAGGTACTGACAGATTTTATTTTCCTGGGCTCCAAGATCACTGCAGATGGGGACTGTAGCCAAGAAATTAAAAGATGTTTGCTCCTGGGGAGGAAAGCCATGGCAAATCTAGACAGCACACTAAAAAGCAGAGACATCACCCTGTCAACAAAAGTGCGTATAGTCAAGGCTATGGTCTTCCCAGCTGCAATGTATGGCAGTGAAAGTTGGACCATAAAAAAGGCTGAGCGCCAAAGAATTGAGGCCTTTGAACTATGGTGCTGATGAAGACTCCTGCAAGTCCCTTGGACTGCAAGGCGATCAAACCGGTCAGTCCTAGAGGAGATCAACCCTGACTGCTCTTTAGAAGGCCAGATCCTGAAGCTAAAACTCAAATACTTTGGCCACCTAATGAGAAGGATGGACTCACTGGAGAAAAGCCTAATGCTGGAAAAGATTGAGAGCAATAGAAGAATGGGACGACAGAGAATGAGGTGGCTGGATGGAGTCACTGAAGCAGCAGGCATGAGCTTAAATGGACTCCAGAAGATGGTAGAGGACAGGAAGGCCTGGAGGAACGTTGTCCATAGGGTCGTGATGGGTCGGACACGACTTCGCAGCTAACAACAACAACAACAAACTTCATTTTTACAAGTAATACTGCTATTTTGAGAAAGCGTAGAATTGAAAATGTCCTCATTTTTAAAGCACATGTGGCCATTTTAGATTTTTGATGACACAGCAAATAAATATTTTAGTTTGTGAGCACCATATGGCTAAACTTATTGCTGTGCCACTTGCCAATTTGTTTGTTGATGTTTCAATTTCAAGTCACTGTCTCTCTGACAGTGAAAGCACACATATTCCATTTTTGCTAGATGTGTTTCTGAATTCAGTAGCAATATCTATAGCACTTTGAATTATATACCGCTTCATAACACTTTACAGTAGTCTCTAAACGCTTTACAGAATCAGCATCCTGTCCCCATTTATCAACTTCAGAAGGATGAAAGGCTGAATAAACCTTGAGCTGATCAGGATCTAACTCCTGGTATGTGGGCAGAGTTAGCCTACAATAGTGTGTTCTAATCACTACATTCTAACCACTACACTACCAAACACCACTAGAGCTTTTGAGTACAATTTAAAGTGCTGGTTTTAACCTCAATGGCTTGGCAACAGGTTATCTGAAACTATTTTCTCCAACATAATAAGGGGACAATATGAGAAGATCATATAGATGATAATATAGATGATAAACTGTGACTGAATCTGGATGTTCTGCTTCGGATACCATAAAGCCTCCTCCCAGAAGGTAACAGGGAAAAGAGGTCGTGAAGAGGATGGGTAGTGTCCCCGGCCATCTTACAGACCTGCTCAAGCAGTGCTTATATCCTATGTTAGCCAATGATCTTTCCTGCCATCCTCACCACTCTCTGCACCGCATTCCTGTTTGAAGCAGTGATGCTTCCAAACCAGAGAGCAATGCTGTATGACAGGATGCTCTTGATTGTCCCTCTGTAGAAAGTGGTAAGGACAGGGGGAGGAAGATGTGCTTTTCTCATGTGAGGCAGAAAATGCAGGCGCTGCTGTGCCCACTTCACCAGTATCTTGCTGTTGAGTGACCAAGCCAGCTTACTTGTTAACTGCAGACCCAGAAATTTGATATTTAATATTCCTATTTTCTATTCTCCCCACAACAAATGTCCTGTCAGATACTTTGGACAAAGAAAGAAAAATGACATAAGATTGTTTAGAGAGCTTTTGAGCTGAGATTGGACAGAAACCTGGCTTTTCTTGATGCCAGTCCAACATCTTAACTACTACACTGCAGGGACTCTCTACCATGTGACAAAAGTGCAAAAGGAGAACATTTAATCACAATGGAATGACATATTTGTATTCATCATTACAGGAAAAAAGGGGAGGAGGGGGAATGTCCATACTATGTTTGTTACAGTGTATGTAAATTTGTAGGTTGTCTCTTTGATTTAACAGGCTGATGTAAAATATCTCTTTAGTTACTTATTTACCTATCCTTTTTATCAACATTGATTTTTTAGCTTTTGTTCTCAGTTTGGTTACTTTGGCCCTTTCTTTTGATTTCCAGGCTACCAGGCCCAAAAACCTTTAAGCCTAATCTCCATATCAGTGTTCCCAGAGATTCATCTGTAAGATCAGGGAAAGTTAAAAAAAAGTTTCACAAGTCAAGTATAATAATTGTCATTTCCCATGCATATGTCATGGCTGGGAAGACCATTTGATAAATCTTGTTTTATGATAACATTTTCAGGAAACAATTCATATAATTCTACTCTTGATCTTAAGCTTGCTAGAATATAAATGAGGGGACACCAGGAATTTAGGTGCAGTGGAGAGAAATTGTATAGAGTAGTATCTAGTTTTTCCTTTGACAGCCAATTAGAACAGTCTCCTAGCCAAGAAAAAATGAATTGTCAGTTCCTTGATGCCACTAATCAGCTAGCAAGCTGAAATCTTAAAGAGTTATACTTGGCTGTGAAATCTATTTACTGGTTTATAATACAACCCAATAATCTGCAGTGCATCACTTGGAAGCCTCACGATCTTGGGGAGGGATGAAGTGTGCATTAATGGAATGGGCAAATACATATATGAATGGATAAATCTGTAAACTTTAAAACTAGAGTTGCCTACCTATAAGCAATATTACAATAGGAGGAGTTAATCTTTCAAGGCTTCAATGTGTTCTCATCCACTTCTACTCTTTCAGATACCACTTACTTTGAGAAGAATGCAGGGCATGGAAAGGGAAAGTTGCAACCATTCCTAGCTCTCTTTCAGCGACATGGTGCGTCTACCAGTCCAGAAAAGAGCAGGATACATTTGCATCAGCTCTTCAATTGGCATCACAGCTAATTGTCTTGCTCAATTGTCCTGTACCAAATGTGTTACTACAGAAAGGAGTGTGTAGTCCATGGCCCTTGATGGTGTTCGGCCCTCTGCTTGTGTAGCCCATTTTTGTGAGCTGCTGTTTGGCTTTGTTTTTTCCTCATCTCATCCTCCTTCAAGCATGGTGTAATAGGTTTTAAGTTTGTTAAGCTGTTCTGCCAGCCCCCCTTCCAGTGCCCTGCTGTTCTATTATATTGAACCTGGATGAAGGAGACTCTGCCAGCTTCACCCAGATTGCTGCTCCAATAAGAGCCCCGCTGAGTGACTAGTGTCATGATAAGTGCTAGGGAGGGAGCTCACCATCTTGGCATACTGTTCTCATCTTATTAAATTCAGCTTTGTGAAGCAGGGAGTCTGCCTCTCAGTCTGGCTGGCTTTACCTCCGTCCAACTGCTACTGTCTGACAATATGAAATTAGGAGCTGCCACAGCTGAGGAGATTGAGAGGGAAAATGAGTAAGAATGAAAGGGAATTGTGACGTATATGTGTGTGTTTATGTTTGCATTTTAATGGCACTTTAAGTGTAGAGTCTACAGCTTCAGAGCAGGCCTGTGCAAAATGGTACAATCCACCTTTTGTTTCACATTGAAGGTTGAAGGCAGTGTGCTCCAGTTAGATCAGCTGCCTAGCTTCAAGGCTTCTGCACATGATCACAAAACTATTGAATGGTAAAAGAAGCAAGTAATAGTAAATAATAAAGCTGCCGCAAGTGGGTAATTATAAGTTGTCCTCCATTTATGACTGGTTGCTTAGGGACCATTCTGTTAGCAATACTCACAACACAACCCTGAGAAACTTAAAGTAACTGGCTCAAAATGGCTGTTACATACCGGGTTGAACAAATCAGCCAGACTTTCTGGTCAACAGTTCAAAGTTACAATGGACTTCCCCAAGAGATATTTATGACTCAAAGCAGCAGTGAGTTCCTACTCATCTTCCTCTGTCTCCTCTTCTGAACTCTTACTCAGAAATGTACTGTATATGACACAACATATAACCTTCATGCCTATGAGTCACTGAAAGCCTAACTCATCATTAATCTGTCTAATCACCCTTTAAAACCATCCAAATTGTTAGCCCACCTCACTTCTGCTAATATGACTGGGAATGGCCCAAAAGATTTGGCTTCCTGAGCAATGAAGGCATCATGTATCATCCTATGTATAATGATGAAAGGATTGACAATTGAACTTCACTATCACTGGGACAAAAATCTTTGGCAGAGAGGCTATCTAGGGAGGCAAGTCATTTCTGTGGTATATACTGTATATCTCTCTTCTCCAAAGAAAGAGAATGATCTGGAGACTCAGAAGAAACTTAGGGGTTGAGGTTATTTCCTTTGTCCCTGGCCTCTGCTGACTGAGCTAGTTGCCTCACTCTGCCCTATAGGATGGATGGCCAACACTATATTCTGTGACCAACACCTATTTTCTGGAACACTCTCACCACCACCACCACCACCACCACTTTGATGATCTGGCAGTCCCCTCCCTCCACATACACACATTTTAGCCTTTGAGAAGCCTATCCAGACCTGGATTTTTACCCAGGCTATCTTGGGTTGGTTGTTGGGTCATCCCAAGGGAATGACTAAGGTGTCAGGTTTTATGTTTTTAGGGTTTTTATAGATGGGACTTTTATTGTTTTTGTGAGCTCACAAAGTTGTATTTTAAGATGGGCAGCCATAGAAATGTTTTAAATAAATAAAAATAAATAAATGAAGTACTTGTTATCTGGCTTATGTTGTGCACCATTTTGATTTATCTGGGATTTTTCCAATCTGAGATTTTTCCAATCACTATCTCCACAACATTAATGCAGGTGATCCTCATCCACAGTTGAGACTGGCAACTCAATTATTAAGTGGAATGTTCACTAAGTGAAACTCTGTGCTCATCATCCTACTTCAGCTTTTCCTTGCTTTACAGACCTTTGAAGGTCATAAATGTGAAGATTGGTTGTAAGATTATTTTCATCTATGTCATATCTGCAATCAGTGAATTGATTGTATTGAATAAACGAGGACTACCTACAGTTGTATAAATTTCAGTTGTGTGCTCATTTCCTTACTTCCCTTTATTCTAAGTAAAAATGCCATAAATGCTTTATTTTTTAAAAAATAAGGAAATTATTCTGAAGCCTTGATCATTTGGTTCCTGTGTTCTGTGCTTTTCCACCTCTATAATAACTTTTTGTTGGTGGCATGCTGATTACTTCTTTATCTTTAGGGATAAAGTCAGTGACTTGAACAAATATGTGGTTTTATATAAATCGTTCATCAAGGCTAGAAACTGCTTGCTTATTCATTTCTACTGAAATTAATTTGTGTTACTTTTTCTTTCTCCAGATATCATCTATTACCCCACTCAGTTATTCAGTGGATCATCAGCACTTGAAATGGGATGAAGGTGGTTCATCATGACTTCTGATACAATATACTATATGTCGAATATTGTAGATCTTCCACTGTCTTCCTATGCAGGACCATCTCAGCTATTTTTTTCAGAACACCTTGGAAGCTCTCTCTATTGCAGAAAAGAGCTAGGTCTGTTATATGGATTATCTTGCATTCTGCTACTCTTTAAATTCAAATTTTAAATAGTATTAAATCAATGCATATCCAGTTAACATCTGCAGGTAGAACAGAAATGGGCACTTCATGGTCCATAGACCCTTTTTATGACTCCCAGAATTTCCTATTCCCAGACTGTTCTTACACCATCCAAACTGCCAAGCAACAACAATATGATTTCCTGCCAGGTTGTGTTGCTGAATGAAAAAAATAAGGTGTTGAAGTCTCTGACAGATTTAATATATCTTTAAACTTTTAACATACTTCCAATATCCAGAAATGCACATAAATCAATATGAAAATTCCAGTTCAGTTGTTGTGAACATTAATAATAATATTGATTTGCTCATGATAGTTTTTGATAAAACAACAATTCTATTTAAAAAGTGCAAGTCCAGATGAAAGGTTTGCCAGATATAAAGTAAGGATGTAATCATCCTGGAAAAGGGGTCAGAAACACAAGATGGTGACCATGATCACAATGGGACAGGGCTTGCATTACACAGTAGAATAGAATTATTATTTTTAATTCCTTCCACCCACATTTTTGAGAGCAAAATATTTTGCATCACTCTTGTGCTCTTGTTTGCTAAATGAAATAATGAACACAAAAACCATAAATATATTCTATGAATTTAGCATCATTGAAATCTATAAGCATAATCAATTAATGATTAAAAACTATATGTGTTCTTATAGATTTGAAAGATATAAATACATAAACATATTTCCATTTTGTATTTCCTTGGCACAGGATATGATAATTGCTCTGATTAAAGTTTTAATATACAGCAGAGATCCCCAACCTTTTGGGCACCAGGGACCAGTTCCATGGCGAAAGGTTTTTCCATGGACCAGAGAGTGTGTGGTTTTGTGTGCTGCCTGTATCCCATGGATAGGGCTTTACTTGTTTGTGCAGACCAGCTGGTGGCATACCATGGCCCGGTACCAGGGGTGGTAATAATAATAATAATAATAATAATAATAATAATAATAATAATAATAATAATAATAATAGTGATGATGATGATGATGATGATGATGATGGGAGGGATATTGGAGGTCATCTAGTCCAACCCCCTGCTCAGGCAGGAAACCCTTTGCCATTTCAGACAAATGGCTGTCCAGTCTCTTCTTAAAAACCTCCAGTGCTGGAGCATTCACCACTTCTGGAGGCAGGTTGTTCCACTGGTTAATTGTTCTAACAGTCAAGAAGTTTCTCCTTAGTTCTAGGTTGCTTCTCTCCTTGATTAGTTTCCATCCATTGCTTCTTGTCCTGCTTTCAGGTGCTTTGGAGAATAGCTTGACTCCCTCTTCTTTGTGGCAGCCCCTGAGATATTGGAACACTGCTATCATGTCCCTCCTTGTCCTTCTCTTCATTAAACTAGACATACCCAATTCCAGCAGTCTTTCCTTATATGTTTTAGCCTCCAGTCCCCTAATCATCTTTGTTGCAATTCTCTGTACTCTTTCTAGAGTCTCAATATCTTTTTTACATCATGGTGACCAAAACTGGATCCAGTATTTCAAGTTTGGCCTTAACAAGGCATTGTAAAGTGGTATTAATACTTCACGTAACCTTGATTCTATCCCCATTAATGCAGCCTAGCACTGTGTTGGCTTTTTTGGCAGTTGTAGCACACTGCTGGCTCATATTGAAGTGATTGTCCACTAGGACTCCAAGATCCCTGTCACAGTTGCTACTATTGAGCAAGGTACCACCTATACTATACCTGTAAATTTGGTTTTTCTTGCCTAAATGTAGAACCTTACTTTTTTCATCACCTTATTTCATTTTGTTAGATAGCGCCCAGTGTTCAAGTCTGTCCAGATCCTCCTGTATCTTAAGCCTATCTTCTGGAGTGTTGGCTATTCCCCCTAGCTTGGTGTCGTCTGCAAATTTGATGAGTTCCCCATCTATCCTCTCGCCCAAATCGTTGATGAAAATGTTGAAGAGCACTGGGCCTAGAAGAGAGCCCTGGGGCACCTCACTGCACACTTCCCTCCATGTAGATGCAGTTCCATTGAGGACCACACGCTGAGTATGGCCGGTCAGCCTGCTACGAATCCATATGGCGGTGATGCTGTCTAACCCACATTTTTCTATCTTATCAAGTAGTAAGTTGTGATCTACTTTATCAAATACCTTACTGAAGTCCAAGTAAATTATATCCACAGCATTCCTCTGGTCCACTAATTTTGTCACTTGGTCAAAGAATGCAATAAGATTTGTCTGGCATGATCTGTTTTTGACAAACCCATGTTGGCTCTTGGTAATGACTTTGTTTGCCTCTAGGTGTTCACTGATTCGTTGTTTGATTATCTTTTCCAGAATCTTCCCAGGTATTGAGGTCAGGCTGATAGGGTTGGGAACCCCTGATGTAGAGTACAATTCAACAGGCCAAAAGCCAAACTGGGATTAATACATAATCCAGATTTACAGATGCAGGAACGTATAACAGAAATATTCCAAACCTTGCAGGTTAGAGTTTGGCAGAGTGCTTTATGCCTGTCTATGTTTGTAATATCTGGAACACCAATGAGGACATCATTTGCATAGCAAACTGAAACACGCCTTTTTCATGAAGAGAAACTCCCACTTTCACAAATGAAACTCTGTCCAAACACAATTTAAGAAATATACAGATCAGTATAGGGAAAAACTAAAAATTAGAACAATAGTAGGATGAAGAGTATAAAAAACAGTGGCATTTTCATGAAACTTTGCAAACATGAATCAAACATACCAACATGGCTTGAGGAAGGACTAAGAAAGGCATCCTACACTTACATTAAGTTTAGTCAACAGTTGCATTATTGTTGTGGATTTAAAATTGAATTTTCCTTTGTTAAAGAATGTACACATTTAAATGAAAGTAGGTATATAGTGGATGCTTACAATTTTTTTTGTTTAGTGGCAGAGTGGATTGTTTGATTAGTGGTTTAGCTATAGTACGCTGGATCATTTTACTGGAAGATTTTTAATGTGTGTTAGCTCAGAAACTTGAGTGCCATAGATAGTGATGCAACTGATAACAAAAATAATTTTTTTAGAGTTGCTAATATACAACAAGAAGTGAGCACCATCACATGTTCATTTAATTTCAGAAAACCGTTTTCATTTGACTTTAGAAATAACATTTTTTATTTCATTTTATTTATTAAATTGTATTATTTATTAAATTTTAATGCCACTCATCTCCCCTATAAGGTGACTCTCACAAAGACACTCTTTATTAAAATTAAAATTAGTCCTGCATTTATGTATGTTATTCATAAATTATCTTACTGAATTCAATTTGCCACAGACCATTATTTCTAGCGAACTTCTTCAATCTAATGCTCTCGAGATGGCTGGAATACAGTTATTAAGTTATGTTCACAGAACACTCTTAACTAGCCCAGTTAACAATCTAGCAGTTCAATTTGTACAAAATGCTAAATTAGCATTAACCTTGGTTAGGTTTATTTGATTCATTAATATGTGTGTGACCCAATTTCTTTGGTTAGTTTTATTCACTATCTCTTCAAATACAACCACTGAGTATTCTTATAACCAGATTAAGCTTTTTGTCTGAATTCAGCCATAAACTAAAAGAAATATAAGCTTGTCTTATTCAAATATCACATCTTAATGCAAGAGCATTTGGGATTGTGGGGAGTAAAGACAGTTGCTATAACTCTATGCTCAAATCTCAGCAATTATTGTTGAGATGGATCTTGCCTAACCCAATGCCTTCCAGATTTGACAGCTTTCAATTCCTATAATTCCCTGGTTTGTGCTAGTTAGGAACTATTGGAGCTGGTGCAAGCTATCTGGAAGATGATATAATATTAGGGAAAGCAAATTTAGTTTTTTTCATACGTATTCTCCAAATCAATCAAATACTATACAGAAAAATGAGATATATACAGAAAGGGAGCAAATATATCTGTGTGCTGGGCAAGAGGAAAGAGAATTCTTGGATATTGGGAAGAGATGATATCCATGATTGGATAATTTCTATCAAAGAAATCAAATTTCAGAAGGTCTTGAAGCCAGGGGAACTACGTAATAACACATGGGAATTTCCCTAACAGTTTGCTTTGTAAATGTTAATGATAGGAGCCTTGTCCAATTTGGCACTCTGCCAGGACTGATTTTCAGCAGTATAGCACCATATATATACAAAACTAGGGCAATGGGCATGTTAACAGGCAATACCCAATTTCTTTGCCCAATAATAGGAGATTAATTGCTCCTCCTGACCATGTGCTTGCTTTTATGGTACTCTACGTACTGAATTGCAAAACTAACACTGCATTATTTCTCAGTACAGCTTCAAAATCCTGATAGGACATTATGCAATAGTATTAATTAGATGCAAAGGGAATGACAGAACAAATATGTTCACTAGCACTTCAGAACATCCTTGGTGATAATGGTAGAGATTAGAATTATTGCACTTGCTTTCAAGCAATAGTGTAAGAAAGCAATAGTTTCAGCACTCATTTTTAGACATGTTACTTGAAAAAAACTTGCAAGGGATTACTATGGCATAAACTGTCAAGTATGCTGTTTGGGTATGAAGAATAATTATAAAACATTAGACATTGCAAGGGTGAGTTCTAAGATTAAGTAATATGCTAAATTGCCAGTCCCTAAATTAGAGATGAACTATGCTTGAAGAGATAGGGACTATAAATCACCTTCTCAGGTTCAGAGGACTGCCCAGTGACTCTGGAATGCCACTAAAAAGGGTTGATTTTGGGAGCTTGTTTTTTAAAAAAATAAATACTGAGGAGAAAGGCTAGGGTAAAAATAGGGTATTAGGATAACTCTGACCCTTATTCAAGTTGCATTGCTAAATTGGCTATTTTGTAATGGAATTCCATTGGAATGCAAATGGGGTACTGAGCAGGTCACACTCAACTGTATTGAGATTGAGAGGCTGTAAGAGAAGGAAGTCATTTCCAATGATAACAAAGAAGCTAATGAAAAGATAAATACTGTGTTTTCCCAAAAGTAAGGCCTACATTGAAAATAAGCCCTAGCTTGATTTTTGAGGGTGAGCCTAATATAAGCCCTACCCCAAAAATAAGCCCTAGTTTTGGGCGAGGCACACACCTAAAAATCAAGCTAGGGTGGGGGTGTGGATCTGCCCCACGTGTCCACACCCACTTACCTTACAGGCAAGCCTCTCCTCGCTGGCCCACTTCTTCTGAGACTTCTTCTGCAACCAGGCCTGTATTTCTCAGTCACAGGCCTTTCCAGAAGGCCTGTGCAGCCAAGGACCGAGCTAGACCGAGCTATGTCCATAGCTCGGTACTCAGCTGCATAGGCCCTCCAGAAAGGCCTAACTGCAAAATGCAGGCCAGAATGCAGCTGCAGAATGTAGCTGCTCCTTTGGCCCTAGAAGAAATGGACCTGATGAGTAGGGCTGTCGGTGCCAGAGGTGAGTATAAAAGACACCCCCTCAAAAAAATAAGACCTGGTGCCTCTTTTGGAGGCAAAAAAAAAGAACCGATCTTATTTTCAGGGAAACATGGGTAATAAACTAGAAGGGCATATACATAGGACAAATAGAAAAGAAAACAGGAAAATAAAATGTACAACTTGCAAAAAAATCTTATTTGCAGAATCAAATATCTTATAGTTTCCCTATCGTGAAATTTATAGTACGATTTCTGTAGGAACACAAGAACAATTCAAAGACTATAACTTGGTCAATAGAAGTAGCAACGTAGGTTGTGAAGAAAAAAATAATGCTAGCATTTTGAACAAAACCTTTAGTCATCTCACTATCTTATTATATGCATTTAAATGAAAATCCTTAGCAAGCAACAAATGTAAGAATGCAAGACCATTACATAAATCATCACTTAGTAAGTAGGGAAAAGTAACTAAGTCACACTGTTGTTTATTTCAATGATCACACAGCATTTAAAAGATATTATTTTGTGACTTTAAAATAGTAAAGTCATGGAGGAAATCATCAAACAATCAGCTATGAAAATCTGGTTTTCTGTGCACTTAATTCTTAGTGCAGATTTTCTTAGAGCACATTTTGTCCTCAAAGGAACTGATCTCTCAGGTTCACACACACCACCTTCGATCTAATAATAGCCTGTGTTTGCATTTGAGAAAAGATGCTTTTGAAAATATATCCATTATAAGGGGAACATACTTCATTGTTATATAATAATTGCATTGATGTATACATTCTGATAAGCAGGGAAGGAGATTCAAGAAGGAATGGGTGTAACATAATCAAGGGCATATGATGGCAGAACTATGCTGACCATTACAAGACAAAGAGAGGACATGTGACTTATATCTCTGTTTTCCTTATCTCATTCACTGAAGTCTTTTTAATATCCCCTCTGTTTGATGACAACATCAGACACAAACCTTAGCAGAGGTGTAGCCGTGTTATGTGACAAAGGCAAACAATAAATGAAAAATCTACTTTTCCCCATAATGCAGGCATAATGTGTTAAGATGGGAGATCTGATTCTGGGGCAGCAGCAGTTAAAAGCAGTGTAGTTTTTTTAATCTGGGATCTTGAAAGACTTTAGGACTACATCTGTTCCACAGAAGCATTTCTGCCATTGCTTTTCTTTAAAAAATAGCCAAAATTAATAGATGAATTCAGCATAGAATACTCCAGTTTCTATCATCATACTGGTATCATATATACCATATTGTGTAAAGCAAACTTTCAGTGTAAAAATTTGTTCAATCAGTATTGGGCTATTTGCAGGATATAGGTCGTATGAAGGCCACAATACAAATTTAAATGCTGCCTGGCATCATTGCACTTCAATGTTTTTTTTTTAATTCTGCAAAACAACCCATCTCTCATGACCATATGTGGTTCTTTCATTTTCTGTTCATTTTCTGTCATTTTGTCATTCCTGTTGCACAGGAAAGAATATGGATACTCCTTTTTCCAAGGAAACAATATAGAATAGAATAGAGCTAGAAGGGACCTTGGAGGTCTTCCAGTCTAGACCCCTGTTCAAACAGATCTCCAGTGATGGAGCGCCCATGATTTCTGGGGATAAGCTGTTCCACTGGTTGATTATCCTCACTGTCAGGAAGTTTCTCCTTACTTCCAGGTTGCTTCTCTCTTTGATCAGTTTCCAATCATTGTTTCTCTTCCTTCCCTCTGGTACTTTGGTGAACAACCTGGCCCCCTCTGCCTTGTGGTAGCCCGTCAGATACTGGAACACTGCTATCACCTCTCCCCTATTTCTTCTTTTCTTTAGACTAGCCAAACCCAAGTCCTATAGCTGTTCTTCATATGTTTTAGTCTCCAGGGCTTTGATCATTTTAGTTGCTCTTCTCTGAATTTTTTCCAAACTCTCAACATTTTTTTTGTGATAAGGTGACCAAAATTGGCTGCAGTATTCCAGGTGTGGTCTTACTAGGGTTTTATAAAGCGGTAATAATACATTGTGTGATCTTGATTCTATGCCTCTGTTTATGCAACCCAGGACTGTATTAGCTTTTTGGGTTGCTGCTGCACACTGATGGCTCATAATCAAGTGATCGTCTACTAGGACTCCAAGGTTCCTCTCACAGGTACTGTTTTTAAGCCAGGTCTTGCCCAATCTATATTTGTACCTTTGGTTTTTCCTGCCTAAATGTAAAACTTTGCTTTTCTCCATATTGAAACTCATTTTGTTGGATAGGGCCCATTGTTCAAGTTTGTCAAGATCTTTTTGGATCCTGAGTTTGTCTTCTGGGGTGTTGGATACTCCTGCCAGTTTGGTGTCATGCAAATTTGATGAGTTCCCCTTCAATTCCCTCATCTAAGTCATTTATGAAGATATTGAAGAGTACTGGGCCTAAAATGGAACCTTGTGGTACTCCACTGTTTACTTCTCTCTGTGTGGATGTAGTGCTATTGAGGACTACTTATTGAATACAGTTTGTAACCAGCTACAGATCCATCTGGTGGGGAAGTTGTCTATTCCACCTTTTCCTAGCTTACCAAGGAGTAGGTTGTGGTCTTCCTTGTCAAATGCTTTACTGAAATCTAAGTATATTATATCCAGTGCTTTTTGCTGGTCTACTAGTTTGGTCACTTTATTGAAGAATGAGATGAGATTGGTTTGGCATGATCTGTTTTTAACAAACCCGTGCTGGCTACTAGTTATAACTTTGTTTGTTTCTAGTTGTTTGCAGATCTGTTTTTCGATTATCTTTTCTAGGATCTTCCCAGGTATTGATGTTCAACTTATTGGTCTGTAGTTTCCTGGGTCTGTTTTTTTCCCTTTTGTGAAGATGGGGACTACATCAGCCCTTTTCCAATCCTCAGGTATTTCCCCAGTGCTCCAGGATTTATGAAAGATGTTGTACAGCAGTTCTGATATAATATCTGCCAGCTCCTTCATAACTCTGGGATGTAGCATGTTGGGTCCCGGTGATTTGTATTCATCAAGGTTGGACAGCAACACAACCTTCCTTTAAAGCTTGTTCCATCTCTAATCCTTCAATCCAAAATGTACAGAAAGAACAAGGGTATCTATGAAATTTTAACCTAATGAAATATCTTGCAGGGGTATTTTAGAAGCTTCATTTTGTATATATTAGTCAATGCTGTCAGGTGGCAGAAACGGAGTCTTTCCCATGTCCCAGAAAATATGGATAACTTGAGCCAGAGATGAGAATGGAGATGTCTTATCCATTGGCATCAATTTTCAGTGAAGCTTGCCACTTGATGATTTTGCAGGTTATAAGCCCCTCAATTACCTTAAAATAATAATAATAATAATAATAATAATAATAATAATAATAATAATAATAATAATAATAATAATAATAATAATAATAATAATAATAATAAAAGAAATAGTTGTTTGAGATTAGCCCACAGTTTTCCAGGTCTACTTGGCCAAGGATAGACTTACTTAACAAAAGTCTGATTATTGCCTCCTTTGAATTTGAGGGCATTCATCCTTCGTGAAGGAAACAGTCATTTATCCTAACCATAGAGCCTTTACAGCTTGGTTAATATAATCAATAATATGAATTTCAGCTCTTCAGTAATAACCTTGAATTCTCCAAAAATCTATCTTCATCAAGAAATAAAGCACTTGCCTAACATCTTTCTCTCCACATTATTTCAGAAATATCCAGATAATACTTTAGACCTATAATGAAAGTTTGTCCATGACTGCTTTTAAATTGTAAACATAAACAAATGTAAACATCTTTAAATTTACATAGCATCAGGTGCCAAATCTCTTTTCATATTTTCTTTTGGCCAGGCCTACTTCTCCAGGAATGTGATGGATTCACATTCAGTGCTTAATATGCTGAATGACCTCTTCAAAAAAAGCATAAGTGATGTGTTTTTATGCCTATGTGGCATAAAAAGAAAATAATAATAATCATCTTGTGAAACCTTGCAGATCATGTGTTCCTTCCTTGTCTGATTTTAAGAGAGAGAGAGAGAGATTAGATGGTAGATGACAATAGACAGACAGACAGACAGACAGATGGACAATAGGTACATGAAAGAGAGATTTGTGTTTGTTTATGTGTGTATCTGCATCAAAAACTATTTATAGTATTCCTACAGACTACTGATCAGCCCCTAGAGTACAGAGAGTATATATCATGAAACCTATAATAAATCTTCCTACATCTGGCTTGGGTTTCACATGGGTCCATTATTTGCTGACAAGAATTCACTAGAAAAACAGTAAATAACAAAAAGTAAAAGTAAAATAACAACTTTGAGTGCATTGAATTATAGGCAAACTTAGTAATCCTATCTACCTTCTAAAACCTTTTTGCAAGGTTGTCATACTTTACAGAATGGTAATATTGTTGTATATGTTGTATACAACATATGTTGTATATAGTATGTATATGTTGTATATAGTATGTTTAGGTGTGTATCATGCATGTGTTCACTTTAAGAGCCAGCAACTAAATTCCATTTTTGATGTGTGTCCTAGATACCATGGTAGGTTAATATTATACAGTAGTTTACATTATTTGGTTTACATAAAGATATTCTTAATGTAAGTGTAATGTAAAAAAATTAAAAATTTAAAAATATGAATTTTAGTGCTGCTTCATATAAGAAATACAAATAGTTAAAGCAGATATTTGGTTTCCGTTTATCTTCTATTCCATATACTGACTTTTGCACTTCATTCATTACATCTTTGGCTGATGCGGGTTGGATGACTCTATTATTACTTTGCATCCTTGTAATTCCAAGAAAGATGCCAAAGGCATTAGGCAAAGCTAATTAGGAGAAATCCACAAAACTACAAAATATTGGAGTGAGATTGAACATCAGTGTTTCCAGCAGGCTAACATCTGAACTCCTGCCCCTTGTCTCCTCTGTGACCTCAACTCTCAATCGTCCTTGTTCCCATACCGATTCACATTCATCGCTTGGTTACTTCCTATTGAACCAAAGTGAGAAAATAAGATGCCATGAGCACTATTAACACTTTTGCTCCAGTTGAAATGGAGAGATGAGGAGTCAAAGCTTTGTCATCTTTTGCATACAGCTGATGTAATAGGATCTACTGTGGCCTTAGGTTTTGGAGGAGAGCCTGAACAGGGGCAATAAGGATCATCAAGTTACCTCATCAGCAGGAGTTCTCAGCTCAGTAAAATAAGCCTGGATTTGTCGCTAGAATCTCAACTTTATTATTTTGCTGGTGGAGATGGTGGAACCTGCCCTAAATATAAAGCATGCAACAGCTTCTGCCAGAAGTGATAAAAGGAATAATGATGATTCACATTTTGTAGGTAATTGATCTTGATTTAATTTTGAATGAACATTCAGATTAGCAGAGATTAATACCAAGATTAACATGAAACCAACAATCAAGAAGTAAATAATATCCTAATCAAGGAACCACCAACTGAGATTTTAAAAAGCTAACAATAACAACAGCCAAATCAAGACTACTTCCACAAATACTGACAGGGCAAGCCATTAGTATGTAAAATAAGAACAAATCCTATTCCCTTCTAACACTGACAGTGTTACTTAATTTGGTAATGAAACATCTGCAAGAAAACAAGTTCAGAGAACACCAAGGACCAATCCTAAAATAGAAATATTTTCTTTTTACAAATAATGAAATACCCCAAGAAAGGGCATGACTGGATTTGGGACATCCACCTGTTTGTTACCTTTGCGTTTGGGAATCTTCTTTCAGAGATTTGTGAATATCAACAGTTAAAGATGATGAATATAATTTCCACTGGGATGAGCTTTGCCAACTCCAGAACAAGCATTGCCATTAATTCATAGCAGCAGAAGTCTAGCGCTGGTAGAATGTGACAACTGCAAGTTGTTGGGGAATCCAAATTTAGCAAAATGAGCGTATAATTTATAAAGACTATCAACAGTGAAAAGAGCTGAAAATGAAAAGGGTGTTAATAAAACAATCACACAATCAGTCTGAAAAAGCAAGAACATTTCCCAAGCCAAAATTCACCTAGATTGCAATGCTCATTTCATTATACATACATATAAATAGATAGATACCTATGTGTCTTTGTGCCTGCTGTACATCTTTCCATCTGTTGATACTTGATTTCTTATTAAATATAAATTATATATGGATTACAAATACCAAGCTTCTGAAGGAACTATTTCAGAAGCTATAGGAAGGAACTATATTAAAAAAGCTCTATATATTTAAAATTCATTTTAAAAACATTAATTGTGATCCTATAAAAGATAACAGCTCTACTACATTATTCACCATGTTTTTTTAATGCCACGTTCTACTGCCATTCAAAGTTCTGAAAGGGTTAAATCACTCAACACTGTTTAATGTGGTGGTGCGGAGGTTCAGCATTACAACTTCCAAAAGTACTGCTAATGGTAGGAAATGCTGAGACCAATATCCAATGACATCCAATGGGCCATATAATTCTAACGAGAATTTTATTTTGTAGAACACAGATGCAATTTATCAGGGATAAAAAATGATTCATGTAATCATAATATGTACCTTTGGGTCAAAGGCAATTTACATATGTATCTTTTTATACTTTATGTAGTTTCCTTATTATTATTATTCTTTGAGATTAAAGTTTAATGATAAATTTCACTGGGCTGTATTTATCATAATCCCATATCATCCTCCTAGTTCCACAGTACTTTGAGGGGATTTGTGGCATTTCTCTCTTGAGGAGTATATCATACTGGGAAATGTGGAACAAAAGGGGGCAACCAACAGCAAGGCGAATTGACTCAATTACAGTGGTAATGGGTGCACCACTGAAAGAGGAATGTTCTTCTTGGAGAAGTTATGGGATTGCTAAGAGTCAATACTGACTTGATTCATCATCATCATCGCCTTTGTATCCAAATTTAAAATAAAAATGCCTACCAGAGATATGCATGAACAAAATATATGGTTTACATGAGATCTGGTATTTCACAGTATACTTTCATTCAATGCAAATTGAATCAGCATCTTATTTAGGATTCAAATCAGACAAAAGATTTGGAATAGTGAAATTTACTTATTAAATATGGAGCACATGAAAAAGTGATATGATTGTGATATTTTAGATGAAATTGGGGGCTTTGTTATTTGTTTATTTGTTAGCTTTTATATTTTCCCTTTTCTCTAGAAGTTGAATTTTGGATTCCTAGTCCTTCCTGCTCCGAGTGATAAAGTCTTCCTAATGTCAGATAAATAGGTATAAAGATTTTGGAGTTGCTGTGTGTATATATATATCTATACTTTGCTTTTTGGGGATGGTCTGCTGCAGGTTTGCAAGCACAGCTGTCTCCTCTTTGATAATTAAGCCTGCTGTTCTTTAACTGATAAGATGGTGGAGTATAGAAGGGGCAGCTTTACATATATTGTTTTGTAGGCAGTACCTGTGATGCATGCACAAAAGCAAATTAAAGGATAGGCTTAGATGTATAGAAGCATTGAACTTAGAAACTTTTAACATCTGAATTCTCTCTCTCCCTCCCTCCCTCCCTCCCTCCCTCCCTCCCTCCCTTCCTGTTATTTTATATACAAATTATATTCGTAGACAAAGGACTCAGTATATTCTATACAGAATAATAATTTGTAATTACTTGTGATTGGAAGATAGAACATGGAGTCACTCCACTTCATTCCCACATTCTCCCATCTACATCCACTTGGATGTGAGCTGCCTTGGTTTAAGAATTAACTAAAAAAAATACTACTTTGCCACTATTTGGAAGTCTTGTTGATTGTTGCCCAGAAATTTTCTAAGTATTGATTCATATTCATAATCAGTTATGAGTTATGAATTTGAAGGAATTTTATGGTGAACAATTTTTGTCCTTATCATGCACATTTTATTCATATTTCTTGCTTCGTAACACTCAACATGTGATTCCATCATATCCATCAGCTAAAGTTATTCTCCTTATGTATGTTTCCGGATCATAATAGAACCCATCCCTGTTGCAATTGTCTATAAATCAGAAAAACGTAGGGTTATTTAAGACTTGGTAAATTCTACATATCTAGGCCATGACTGCCACAAATCATGTCTGTGTAGTTTCTGCTGCTCCACCTATTGGTGAATCATTAGTGATTTTCTCCTTTAATATCTCAAGTCATTTCTATCCTCCATTCCTGTATTTGGCTTTTTCTAATCTCTAAGGATTCTTGCATCTCACATTCTCTCAGGTTTTGTTTGAAACATGCATTTGCTTTCGGTGCTTCTTGTAAGTGTGGTGCTAACCAAATGGCTCATTGACCAGAATGCAATCAGGAAGAAATAATAGATTTCTCCTCTGCTTGCTCTTTCATTTCAACCTACCCGACCTTTTTATTTACTATCTTTACTGTACCTCCAACTAATATTAGAAGATAACAATAATAATAAAACTCATGATCTTCAGATACTTTTTCTTTAATTCTCCTGTGAAAATAAGAGTTATCTGTTATTAAGATGTTTATTTCTTCTAAAACATGTAGCTCACTATCATTGTTGATTTCACTATTTGCAAACTGGCTTTGTTGTTTTATTGATAGCGTTCTAGTAAAGAACTCTTCTTTAATATATGCAAGCTCACAGCTCTCAACAAGCTTTACAACTCTGTTAATGAGGGGATTAACAGGAGCACGGCAATGTATTTAACCTGCGGCACTAGCTCTGTTTCAATAAGGCTTCAACAGCCTATTAAATGGAGTGGGGGCTCAATTAACCCAGACAAAGGCCACTCCACAGAACATTGCAGGGAGGGCCACAGTTAGCATCTGCCTAAGCAGCTTGTTCTGAGCTGGAAATAAAGAGCGTGACATGTTCTCGCCCGCAAGCTATGATATAACTGAAACGGTGATTCTAGTTCATCTGGACTGACTGAAAAGGTGACAGCATCAAAACCCACCACTATCTCACCATGTGACAGTTTGTAAAATCCAAGTGCACTCAAGGGTCAGCCTTGAGCCTTCTGTAGCTCAGTATTTAAATCTGGTACCCTTGCTGGGGAAGGTTGGGAAGATAAAAGGAGTAAGAGGATCAGACTTCCTTCATGGTTGTACTCTGTAAGGGCCTTTTAGGAGATGTGTTAAGTTTAAACAATTTCTTCTTGGGCAGATATCTCCTGGGCATAAAGATGTTACCTGTCTTCCATCAACATGTTGCTAAAACAAATGCCTCATTCTGGTATTATGTACTGTTTACTGAAAGCTGTTGACTAAAATGATTTGGGAATTGGGGAGAATGAGAGTCCCTAAAAGAAATAAGTGGTGGTCTGCATCTTCAGAAAAGGGTTCTTTGGATTTAGCTTAATATTTTCAGGCAGGAAGTCACTATCAAGGAAAGAAGAAGGACACGGGCAATTCATGGAATTGTTCATTGAAAACTATGGACTGAACTGAAAAGTGTTTATATCAGAACTTTGAGTTTCAAAACAATTCACTTCATGATAATCCCACTAATACCAACATCTATCCTTAGATGAGGAGTTGGCAACCAATTTAGTAACCAAGAACTAAGATTCTTACTGTATTGGGTGATAATGAAAAGTGGACAAAGAGCACCAGGCTTTTTTTTTCCTGAGTTGGAAGAGAATTTGGAGGGTATTCCCTGTCTTTTATTTTAAATGTCAAGTCTATTTTAATCCTTGCAATTTTTGTGGGTTTCCGTATAAAAATGGCAAGAACATATTGCCAATTTTCCATGATAGTAGATTGAAGGGGCTTAGAAGGCTATAGCAAATAGTGGATTGAAGGAGCTCAAAAGGCTATAGCAAATAAATGAAAGGAAATGATGAAATAAAATCAATTGGGTGGCATATAGTATATTTTAGTGCCTCAGGTTGCTCATGTATGTCTTACATGTCTTCATTTGATATATCTTTTGCTACCTGTTGGTCCCAAACTGTCCTCAGTATTTTTAACAACCTCTCTATCTGTTTTTCCCCTTTGCCTGATACAGTAGATGGCATTATGCTTTCACTGGTTATAGAAGTTGCTGCTCTCCCTTCAAGTCTGATCATCCTGCAAAGGATTTTCTCACATTGCACTTGTATTCCTTAACTACCACCATGATGATCTACCTTTCTGTGAACAGAATTTGCAGCATTGATTTTTCCCATTATCTCTTTCTGAAAACATTCCTGGTAAGCTTCTAGATGGCTAAATACTCTGACAGAGGTGGGACAGGTCAAACTAATCCTAGAAAATAAGCAAGAGAGGAAAAAGGAAATTGGTCTATGCTTTCCACCCTGCAAACATGAAGCCTTGAGAAGAATTGCATAGGCTAGGTCTCAGCAAATTATTTGTAAACTATAACCAGGATCAGCTAAGCTTTTTGAGATCAGAATGAAGTTAAATCCACAGTATAAGACTGACTACAATCAAAAGGCTGAGCATGCAAAATCTAGCAAAGGAATAGGATACTCATTCAACTTGGCAAGTTGTTAATGGACATTGTTCCAGAAACTAAATTCTTAAAACTGAGGGTTTTTAGAGTAGTTCTCAAGGCTAGACCAGGTCCTGTAACGTGAAGACCACTGGGAGAGAATGTCATTAGGTAGTTCAGTGAGTGCAGAAATAGATATTCAATTTATGCCAAAGCACTGATTAGGATAAAATTTTATACTGATAATCAAACAATCACATTAATGAATAAACAAATCCTAGAATTCATGTGCACATATGCACATATCTGCACTGATGTAACTTGTTGGGTACAAAAACTCTGTTGCCAGGAGTTTCAGTAAAAACTCTAATATTGTACAGAACATCTCAAACCCAGCCAATTTGGAAAAAATGCAGGAAATTCTGGGGCTACAAGCTCTGCCATTCTCCATGCTTCTCTATAACATTCTTGCCTGGTAGAACATTTTTCTGTCTGTAACATTGATATGTTAATGCTAGCAGGTGGGTGTTTCTGTAGTTACTTACTGCAGAATTCTTGTACCTCCTACAGTAGAGGTATTGTCTAGCCTGACTTCCAAACATGTTTAAATTGGTATTCTGAACATCAACAAATCTAAACATTGAAAAATGAAAGACAAATGGAAGCAGCTAATAGTAAAAATGATAAAGTGGTAAGGTAACAGCGTTCTGTGCGCCTTTGGTGTCTAGTCATGCCGGCCACATGACCACAGAGACGTCCTCGGACAAGCGCTGGCTCTTCGGCTTTGAAATGGAGAGGAGCACCAGCTCCTAGAGTTGGAAACGACTAGCACGCATGTGCAGGGGAACCTTTACCTTTACCTGAAACAGATGAAGACAAACAAGTAAAATATAATGGAGGAATAGTAGAGATTAGTCAGGAGTTATAATCTGGATAAAGATACTTGTCCTGTTCTGGATAAAATTGCCCTTTCCATGAAGAATAGCTTGGGGATATTTATGGATCAGGAACTTGATGTATAGGCGATGGCAGTGGCTAAACACCTTTTATCAGCTTCAGCTAATATCACACAATGGACTTTCCTAGATAAAATAAACTCAGAAACATAACGCCTTCTCTCTTTACTTTCTGCCTAGCTCACCGTTACTTGCTACTACAGTGAAACCTAAGTGATACCTGAGACTGATGATCAAAAAATATTGGTTTGATCTTGCATCATCTGCAATGGCTTCCTACTTGTTTCTGACTTCAGTTTAGAATTCATTGTATACAATTAAAAAGCATATTTAACCTATAAGGTTGAATACCTTTCTCAAGAATTGCATTTTTCCATATATGATTCACCTATAAAACCCAAAGTCAACACTGAAGACTCTAATATCTGTCCAAATTGTATATGAGATATAATGGAGAAATAGAGAACTGGATCTTTTTATAGAGGTGACCAAGCCCTCCCTATGTAGGCCCACCATGCTGCCTCTCTTATTGTTCCTAGACCTTCTTTCTTTCTTTCTTTCTTAAAAAGAGCTTTAACAATCTAATTATCTGTTATGTACCTGGATTACCATAACTGACAAAATAGCTTCTTTTTATCTTGCTGCTTTTCCCAATGTCTATTTTAAAATGTGGCCCATCTTTTAAGTTGAGTTTTTTTGTTTTTATAACACACATAAAAAGAGAACAATAATAAAAAAACAATAATAAAAATTGTTTTTAATCTGATTTTTTTTCTTCCGATCTCAATTCTTTGTTTTGGAATGTTACCCTATTAACATGATGTAGAAATGGAAAGCAAATGGAACATGCAGGCAGAGAAAATAGTACTTAAAATAACATGTCTAAGCCAGTTAGTACAACACTCTATTTAGCTGAAAGGATGAAGAGTTTTTTTCTCTGTTTTTTTAATTTTCAAATTAAAGTAATATTTTAAAGCTGCTGAGAATACAGTAATCAAGTCAAATGTAAGTCTAATATCTCTTTTGTTTTGATCAGCCTAAATTCAGGGCAACCCCCTTATATTATGATTATTGCACACAATGTCTAAAACAGCTTTTTCCAATCAGTTATGCTTCAAATGTTAAAGATAACAACTATTAGCTTGATATTGAATACTCCATAGTCAACTGAGTGAAAATAATTACTATAATATGTAGCTAGAAATTTAGATATTTGATCATCTTTAGCTTCAAATTATCAAACATACAAAAATAAGACAAGATATATTTTCATTGCAGGAATGTAAATGCTAAGAACTTTCTGTGCCTTTGTACATTGTCCATATGTGGTATTCTACCAACTGAGTCTACATAGAATAATTCTAATCTTCTCTGCATCAGATCTAAAGCATCTGCAGGGTCAAAACAGCTCACTCTGGTGTAAATACACAGAAAATGTTGCTGCTGTCTTGGCAGAAGAGGTGTGTGCAAAATATTTATGACAGATAGTTTTTACTACCACTTTGAGATGGTAGGATTAAATTTGTGAACATATTATAAATTCATGGGAAATTGAAAAAGCTGGTTAGAAAGCTCAGACCACACATCAGGTTAAGTCAAGGAAAACTACAAACAATATCAGATGTAAAATCCAAAACAAGTGTCAAGGAACATCTGCGTGGAGAAAGAAGCAAGAAATAATGTTACAGTGAGTGAAAAACTGAGAATGTGAAAGTATAACAAAGAAAGATACAGATACCAAAGATAGCTAAATGGCTAAAGTAATACATAAAGGTACAGTCTCAGCATTTCTGTCTCCAAATGCAGTTACAGGAAAGTGATCCCATTAATTCATCTTCAGCCATTAGGCACTTCTGTATAAAAGCCTTCTGGTACTGCTTGTTTATTACTTTCCTACTCTTCTTCTATGTGGAATTGCAACAAAGCTTCCATACTGCAGCAGGCATTCTAGATTTCACTTTCCTCTCTTTCCCTGTTCAATGAGTAGTGCATAATTTGATGAAGACATTTTTTTTTACTGCACCCTTTCTCCTTTCACCCTCTCTCCTTCACAGTAAGGAAGGATTTGGCTAGTATGAGAAACATCCCCATCCTATTCTAGGAACTGTTATTCGCAAAGTTTTGATTCCTTTATGACATTCTTTTCAGATTACCTTGATTAACCTTGTGCTAAAGCTGTAAATTGAAACTTTATTTAGTGAGTCCACTGAGGTGCTGGCAAGGAAGATTAGAGCCGTCCTCCAGAGGCTGCGCAAAGCTGGCCTTAAGCTTAAGAAGAATAAGTGTAGTATTGGAGTCCCTTCAACTTTCCGTATCAATGCCGATGGTATACACCCTGCTGAGTCAAAAGTAAAAGCCATTCAGATGGCACCCAGCCCCAAAATGAAGGGAGAGCTTCAGGCATTCCTAGGCCTCCTAAATTTTTACCATGCATTCCTTCCTAACAAGGCCGCAGTGGCAGAGCCGTTACACTGGCTCTTGGACAAAAATACTGCATGGAAGTGGACTAGTGTTCATGAAAGAAGCTTTCAGGAATTGAAGGCTCTACTGTCCATCAGTTCTATGATCACTCACTTTAAGGAATCGATGCTGGTATGCCTTGTGTGTGATGTGTCCCCATATGGGGAGGGGGCTGTCCTAAGTCACTTGGAGACCGATGGGACTCAAGTCCCGATTGCTTTTTATTCCAGGACACTGTCCTCTGCTGAGCGTAATTACACACAAATTGATAAGGAGGCATTGGCTATAGTAGCTGGAGTAAAAAAATTCCATGTCTACTTATACGGCAGGGACTTCACAGTCTTCACAGACCATAAACCGCTACTGGGGTTATTCACTACAGACAGGCAGACACCCCACATCTTATCCCCTAGAATGTTAAGATGGTCCATTTTTTTATCAGCTTACAGCTTTAAGCTAATTCACAAACCTGGCAAGGATATGGGCCATGCAGATGGCCTGAGCAGGCTTCCACTGCCTTAAATTGAGCCAGATCCGGCCCCAGCAGCCCACGTTTTGTCCATTCAGGACTTGCCGGAGTTTCCTCTCCATGTGGGGGACATAACCGCAGAAACAGGTCATCATGAAGGTCATCCGGGTATTGCTTGCATGAAAGCTTTGGCACAAAGCTATTTATGGTGGTCAGGATTAGATAAAGCCATTGAAGCTCAAGTACACGGGTATTACACGTGTCAGAAGTCTAGGCCTGAAATGCTGCACGCTCCTGTCCATAGGTGGGAGGACACACACACACCCTGGTCAAGGATTCATATAGACTTCGCTGGGCCCTTTCAGGGACAGCTCTTTCTTATAGTGGTCGACAGCCACTCTAAATGGCTGGAAGTTATACCAATTGCAAATATGACTACTGCTAGGACCATCCAGGTGCTTAGGAAACTCTTTGCAATGCACGGGCTACCGGACATCGTAGTGTCCGATAATGGGGCCCAATTCACTGCGGCAGAATTTCAGGCTTTCCTGAGGGCAAACGTCATTAGGCATGCAACATCGGCTCCATTTCACTGATCTAGTAATGGGCAAGCTGAACGAATGGTGTGCACCATGAAAGAATCACTGACTGGGGACTGGCACCACAGACTAGCCGACTTTTTGCTCTGCCAACATTCCACACCGTGCATGGCAACAGGCAAAAGCCTAGCAGAGCTGCACTGGGGAAGGTGACTAATCACGAAACTGGACAGGTTGCACCCAGACCGGGTGGCAGCAGAGGCCTCTCACCCAAGACCCCTGAGGGGGTTGCAAGTGGGTGACGGGGTGTGGGCCTGGAACTATGGGCATGGGAACTTGTGGGTGCCAGAGAAAATCACCAAAATGTAGGGTCCTCTCTCATACAAAGGCCTAGAGGGTGGGTGAGTCGATTGTCGCCATATCGATCAGCTTAGAAAGCGTTTTCCAGAATGGCCACAAAGTGAGGACTTCGTTCCAGGTCCCATTCATGGACCACAAACTGGCAGCCAGGCCGATCAATCCATATGCTCTGAGGTCCCAAGCAGTCAGCGCAACGGGAAGGTGGTCGTAGGGGGGCAAAGCCCAGAAGTGTAACATGGGGCCCCTGATGGATATAGTCAATCAGAACACTACAGCCGCTGTGCTAACTCTATGGAAGGATTAGACTCTGGGGTGGGCTGACCAGGAATGGCCAGCCAGAGAATTCCAAGTCAGCTAGACTCGCTTGAATTTATGGACCCTGGTTTACCCAGCCCGGCGGGGAAGCTGGTAGACCCAGGCGTTCCATGAGGGTTCACAAAGCTCCTGCGTATTTACAAGATTTTCTTCCAAAATAACTGAGCTATAATATTGTATGTGTCATTGAATTACTGCTAGCCAGGAGAGCCTCTGTATTAGCAAGTACGGGAAAATGTGTACATTTGCGTACTACTTCTGTATCTCTGTAAAACTTGTAATTGCTGTAATCATTCCTTTGTTGTTATAATGTATGTACATTCCAGGGGGGAGGGATGTAATGTATTGGGCTTTGTCTTACTTAAGAATATCACGTGGGGTTAATTGCTGGAAGGTTGCTTAAGCAGGGAAGCTGGCTAACGGCTCCCAGTTTCTCAGACAACCCATCTGCAGCGCTGCCATTGGCTGTCTCTTGGGCGGCAATAGGTTGCTTTAAACCTATTGGCCGCCACCTAGAGGCCAGGGTATAAATTGTTGCATTTGCAGCCCTGTTTCTCAGTTCAGTTCCTGCAACCAAATAAAGAATGATTCTTGCTGAACTCACTCGCCTCATCTCCTCAATAAAGCAATGAACCTGTTGTGATTCAGGGTCAGCCTGTGGGTTCGGCAGTTGGGTCGGACGACTCAGAGGAGGAGGGGGGTGTTGAAGAGCTTGCTGAGGGGGTTGAAGATCTTGCTGATGAGAGCCCTCAGCCAGGCCCCTCCCACCTGGTCACAACGGAGACCCAGCTGTGTGAGCCTGACAGCGTGGATGAAGATGACCCACAGCTGGCCCTGTTCAAGGACGCCCGATGCAGGAGGCAGTCAATCAGGAGTAAACAGAGGAAGGCAATGGGGCACCTCGGAAGGAGGCAGAGAGAAGCCATACCCTGAACTGTATAAAAGGGGAATGCGTGGGAGGGCTGGTTTGCTGAAGGCAATTGCTTGATTAGTTCCTGTTTCATAGCTCCTGTTTCATGGTTGGTGTCTTGTTTTGCTGTTTTATGTTAATAAATTTGGCAGGCTTAATTCCAGCCTCTTGCCGTTTGTAAAGGGGTTGTCCCTGCCTTTTGTGCAGGGCCGGTAGCAGGCTGGTACAGAACAGAACCCAGTATATAACAGGGAGAATGTCTCAGAGAGAGGGGCTAAAGCAGAGAAGCCTCCTGGTTCCTGCTAGCCAAAATTTCTTGGCTGACGGAACCCATAACATGGCAGTCCTACTGCATTGAATTGGAGAGATAGAAATGACTGGGACAAGATAGTCCTTTAGATAATCTGGCCCCAAGCCATATAGGCTTTAAAGGTGATAACCAGTACCTTACAGATAGTCCTTGACTTAAAACATAATAGGACACAAAGTTTTTGTTGCTAAGCAAGACAATTGTTAAATACGGTAAGTTTTGTCCCATTTGGTGACCTTTCCTGACACATTTGTTAAGCGAATCACTGCAATTATTAAGTTAATAACAGGGTTGTTAAGTGAAACTGGCTTTCCTGTTGACTTTGTTTGTCATAAGATCTCAAAAGGTGATCAAATGACCCCAGGACACTGTAACTATCATAAATACATGCTAGTTGCCAAGTGTCTGAAATATGATCACATGACCATGGTCGTGTGTTGAAATAGTCTTACGTATATGAAAAATGGTCATAAGTCACTTTTTTCAGTGCTGTTGTAACTTTGAATGGTAAACAAATGGTTTAATAAACAAATGGTTGTAAGTTGTGGACTACCTATATAAAGCTGAAGAAATTGAATAAGTAAATGTCAGCCATCCCAACTTGGTCAGTTAGAAAAAAAAAGATTCTCAGGCCCATAGTTAGCCAAAAGTACACTTTACTAAAGCCAAGTGGTTACAGAAGAAGCAAAGCTGGATCTGGGGTTTTCATGCCCAAAGCATATGATCAACTTCCCCTTAGTTCAGGGGTAGGCAACCTTGGCTCTTTTATGACTCGGGTACTTCAACTCCACGAGTCATAAAAGAGCCAAGGTTGCCTACCCCTGCCTTAGTTCCATCCACCCCACTGGTTTTCAAAGAGTGTCCAATAGGTGCTAAGAAATTGTTTGGGAACGGTCCTTGTCTTTGTGGGCTGGTTGGTTTTGCATTTCTTTGTGTGACCTTGGAATGGCCGGTATTTATCACACATGATGCATGGTTTTGGTTGCTCATACTAACCCTCCCCTTATCCATGGATCTCCCCCCCCCCATCATTACATATTGCAGGCTGTCAGCAGGCAATGTGTAGCATAGCAAAATGGCAGCCCTGACAATAAAACATTTTGATACAAAACAACAGCTTAAGCTTTCTGTGATGCTGTTCTGCAAGTTTCTAACAAAAGATGAGAGCAGAATGTTTCCATTGTAATATGTAAATGACATCATGTCTTAAAGAATGTTAGTATACTGTTTGAGGAAAACATTGTGTTGAATTCTACTGCAGCAAATAATTTAAGAAATTGTGAAGTCTTGGAAAACATTTCTATTTAGTGAAGAGAAAAGCAAAAATAACCATTGCATGGCTTAAGAAAGAATAAAAGCAGATGCAAAAGCACTTCACTTGTCTACATGTCATGGTTCCATCTTTCCCAAGCTGATGCCCTCCAGATGTGGTAGGATTACAGTTTTTAGAATTCCCAGCCATAATGGCCAAAAGTTGAAACTTCCGGGAATTGCAGTCCCTATACATCTGGAAGATGCCAATTTAGGGAAGCTATTCATGAGGAAGGAAAAAGCTTATGGGTCTGCTTTTGGAGTGTCTTCATGAATATGACATACCAGAAAGGTTGTTTGCTGAGATAGTCAATTTGAGAATTAAACCATATTATATGGTTACTTTCGGGCCAATTATTTATTTAATTAAGTAGCTTTATTATTGTTTTTCTTTGTTTTTCTTTGTATAATTCACAAGCAGGAATGTTTAGTCTTTCTGATTTTGGCAGGAAATGCTAACTGACCATAGCAGTTGCAAAAACTCCACTGCCTCAGTGGAGAAATGTAGATGTTGTGTTACTTTCCAGCCATCAAGGGAAAATGGACTGACACTCTATTTTGTTAAGACAAAATTGTCAGAGCCCACTGGAAATAACAAAGCCTGACAGTTCTTCAGTTAATTCAAGGACTATTGGGCCTGTAAATTTCCATTAGGCCTGACAGCAATAGGGTTTAATGTGACATTTATAAGAAGTGGAAGGTTGATAGCTTTCTTTCACACTTAGAAAGTCAAGGAAAAGGTGGGGGTCAATTCTCTCTCTCTCTCTCTCTCTCTCTCTCTCACACACACACACACACACACACACACACACACACACAGAGAGAGAGAGAGAGAGAGAGAGAGAGAGAGAGAGAAAGAGAGAGAGAAAGAGAGAGAGAAAGAATGAGAGAGAGAGAGAGAGAGAGAGAGAGAGAGAGAGAGAGAGAGAGAGTTTTGGGAGAGACAAATTAATCAAAGCTGTGGAATGGGATAGAATTAGTCATCAAGATCCATAGTTATGGGTCCCAATAAATGGAGTTTGGAAGGACTATCCCATTGCTTTTTCATCTCCTTTAGCTAGAAAAGAATTGAAGATGTTTGTTACCTTCCATAATCAAGCCACTAGAGATAATTTTTATATGATCTTACCAGATTATAGACAGACATGCAAATTAAAAGGAAAAAAATGCAGATACATCTGTTCTGACTATAGTGGTGGTTTAGGAGTCCAGTATGTGGAATACTGACTCATATTTTGCACTTATTTGGGGCAGAGTATTATGGATCACACTGAAGCTATGTAATTCAAAGGTAAAAATACAAAACAACTTAAAGGTTCCTTCTTATTTTCAGATGTTTGACTTTAATTCTCATAATTCCCAACTAGGGAGAAAATTATGGGATTTGAAATCTAACATGTAGGGAAAGTACCCAGTTAGAGAGAAGTGGCTTAAATTGTAATATCCTCTTAAAACATTACATGAAGTATCTCTAATTGCAGAAGGAGCTGACTCTTTTATCCTATCAATACCTAAGCCATCTGGTGAACTGCTGCTACCAAAAGCAATTGTTGAGCAGAAAATTTTAAAAAAGCCAATCTCAGATGGCAGGCAGACACAATGATAATGTTTAAAAGATCTGGATGATGCTACATAGGTGAATCAAAAGCATTTGCTCAATGCCTCATTCTGCTGTGTAAAACTGTTTGTTGCACCAAGGGAGACAACAGGCCCAGTAAATGTGGGTTTGCAATCCTTTATATAAATTATTTCAGCCTTAACTCCAAATCTTTACTAGGATGCATTTAAAGTTACAGACTCCAAAACATGTACATCTAAATTCAAGACTATGAAGTTGTTGCTTTTTTAATAACATTTTTGAAAACATCTATCTCTGACTAAGTACAATATCAAGAGTTTTTTTCACAAAGTTAATAATGTCACCATACAATATTTGATATTTCTTAATAAAACAATCAAAGGTATACATTCAATTAAATTATCATTTCAACCTAATTTCCTTGTCTAATGTGGTGTCATTTAGCTCAGTACTGAATCCTCATATTATTTATTCTCTGGTAAATGTATTCATTTTTTAAAAAACAATTAAAAAACACGCAACATATATCTTACTTTCAAATTAATAAAATTAGTTATCTAATCATACAATCATAGAATGTAACAGAAATGACCATATAAGACATCTAAATTTAAACTCTTGATATCGATAGGAATCCCAGAAGGTGGTCATCATCTATCTCTCCGTAACATTTATTTAGCAAATTGAGTGCTGAATTAATTGAAATTCCTTATCCAGCTGGCTTTTCTTTTACCTTCCTGGAAACTGACCATATGTCCATGACCAAAATCGCATGGGACCAGTTGAAATCCTTGGGTTTCAATTTAGAAAATTGGAAGTTTCTGGGTGATTTAAATGTTCTACATCCTCTAGACCTCACTGGAAGCATAATAATGATTGCAATACCATCCAAAATATTATTTTTCTGAATAACTCTTCAAAAATTCTTTTTTCAATTTTTTTAAATTATAGCATACATATACTATATCGAAAACCAACATAATTAAAACAGAAATAAGCATAAAATAACAAATGCCAGCAACAAAAAAATTAATGTTAAAAAAGTAAATTAAAATCATCACACACACACACACCCATTGTGCATGTTTCAGAAATCAGAAATATGTCATTAACTAGAAGAAGGAAGCTGGGAATTCATCTAAAAATGTCATTTGGACTCTGCCCCAAAAATCGTTGCCTTTGGAAGTCCAGGGCTATGCCCAGTCAAAATTATCATGCACTCACACACTAAATCTAAGCCAGCCATCATTATGCATTCATACATAATATCCAAACCAGTGTTTTGGCACATGAGAAGAGAGAAACTTTAGATGCCTCACTCCATTGGTGTCCCTAACTGCAATGTATTTATTGTTAAAATAATTAACGTGCCAATCAACAATTTTTGGTGGCTTTTCAAGCTGCTTCCAGAGTGCCCCACTCTTACTCAGGCTACACTGTAGAAGCCCTAATTCCTTGTTCCTCTGAAACCTATTTTGAATAGGAAATGCAATCAGAGAATCTTTTGAATATTTTAGCAAAAAAAAAAGCTGATAAGGCAAGCTGGGCCGAGGCAGGCAATTTCTTTATAGCTTAATTAAAAATGACAGCACAACACTTTGAATTATGCGCAAAAACAGCAGCATGTAAGTCAGAGCAAGTGCTTTAACACCAGTGCACGATGTTCCCTGTGGCCCATCTCTGGAAGCAACTGGTGGGTACATTCTGCATTAATATGTATTTCCATAAACCACTAAAGATAGTCTAACATAACATATTGTACTTATTTAGCTTGGAGGCTACATCGCTGAGGTACAAGGAAAAAGCACTTCCAGCCAGCAGAGAAATACAGTTCTTTCAAGAGAATAAGGCTCCATCACAAACTCCCAGAGCAAAGACATCAAAGGTCAATGCTTTGAGAATAGGCTTATTCTTGACCTTCCTCTAAAGCTCCTCTTTCTATTACTTACTGGTTATCCTTCCTCCTGAAAGACAAAGGCATAAAATGCTTCCAGAGAATTCTATTCATAAGCAAGAGAAGGCAAAGAATTGTCAAAATTAAATATGGCTGGCCAGACAGAGGAATTAGCTGATCACAATCAAACTAAAGGCTATGCCAGCTCAAACAACATTTTATAATGCAGATCCTGCATTTTCTGTAAATTCAGGACTGGAATTAGATCTATTCAACCTCTATAATTCCACAATTCAAGAGTAGGCAGTACAATCCTGTGAGTCTCCAGATAAGTGAGCACCTGTCCAGCCTAGATGAGTTCAAATCACCAGGACAAGATGGATTACAACCCAAGGTTCTGAAGGAACTGGCAGATGTGATCTCAGAGCCACTGAACTACATTTTTCAAAGATCATGGAGCACTGGGGAACTACCAGAGGACTGGAAAACAGCTGATGTAGTTTCCATCTTCAAAAAAGGAGAAAAAATAGGTCCAGGAAACTACAGACCTATCAGCCTAACCTCAATACCTGGGAAGATTCTGGAAAAGATAATCAAACAAATCAGCAAACACCTAGAGGCAAACAAAGTCATTACTAAAAGCCAGCATTGGTTTGTCAAAAACAGGTCATGGCGGACAAATCTTATTGCATTCTCTGACCAAGTGACAAAATTAGTGGACCAGAGGAATGCTGTAGATATAATTTACTTGGACTTCAGTAAGGCATTTGATAAAGTAGATCACAACCTACTGCTTGATAAGATAGAAAAATGTGGGTTAGACAGCATCACCACCAGATGGATTCGTAGCTGGCTGACAGGCCGTACTCAGGGTATGGTTCTTAATGGAACTGCATCTACATGGAGGGAAGTGTATAGGGGGTGCCCCAGGGCTCTCTTCTGGGCCCAGTGCTCTTCAACTGATTCATCAATGATTTGGATGAGGGGATAGATGGGGAACTCATCAAATTTGCAGACAACACCAAGCTGGCAGGAATAGCCAATACTCCAGAAGATAGCTTTAGATACAGGAGGATCTAGACAGACTTTAAACACTGGGTGCTATCTAAAAAAATGAAATTCAATGGTGAAAAAAGTAAGGTTCTACATTTAGGCAAGAAAAACCAAATGTACAGGTATAGTATAGGCGGTACCTTGCTCAATAGTAGTAACTGTGACAGGGATCTCGGAGTCCTAGTGGACAATCACTTAAATATGAGCCAGCAGTGTGCTGCAGCTGCCAAAAAAGCCAACACAGTGCTCGGCTGCATTAATAGAGGGATAGAATCAAGATCACGTGAAGTATTAATACCACTTTACAATGCCTTGGTCAGGCCACACTTGGAATACTGCATCCAGTTTTGGTCACCACGATGTAAAAAAGATGTCGAGACTCTAGAAAGAGTACAGAGAAGAGCAACAAAGATGATTAGGGGACTGGAGGCTAAAACATATAAGGAAGGTTGCTGGAATTGGGTATGTCTAGTTTAATGATGAGAAGGACGAGGGGTGACATGATAGCAGTGTTCCAATATCTGAGGGGCTACCACAAAGAAGAGGGAATCAAGCTTTTCTCCAAAGTGCCTGAAGGCAACGGAAGGAAACTAGTCAAGGAGAGAAGCAACCTAGAACTAAGGAGAAACTTCCTGACAGTTAGAACAATTAACCAGTGGAACAACCTGCCTCCAGAAGTGGTGAATGCTCCAACACTGGAATTTTTAAAGAAGAGACTGGACAGCCATTTGTCTGAAATGGTATAGGGTTTCCTGCCTGAGCAGGGCGTTGGACTAGATGACCTCCAAGGTCCCTTCCAACTTTGTTGTTGTTATTGTTATAACTGTGGATACCTCTCTTGGTATCTTACTAGGTCCTTCATGACTTATTTATAACAATTAAAAGAAGAATTGGGAAGTTGGTATGTTGCAAAGTGAAATGTCAGCATTCAGCATTAATTTTGCTCTCTACAATGTGTACAGAACACAAATAGACCACAGAAGCATTACTGGGAAATAAACAGGGTAGGTGACTGCAATTTGGTGCTGATAAGGAAGAGTATCCAATTATGCAGAGAAAAAAAACTGAGATGTCAGAAAACCTCCTGGAAAACCAGAGTGGATATTGCAGAGCAACCTCCTTGTAACATCCACCCACTTCTATAATTTCAATAGAAGAGTCAAATCCTGGTGGAATTCTTCTGCACAATTTATTTGTGTTCAATTTTGGATAGATTGCTCCCACAATATGTACCTTAATAGTGTAACCCTGAAATTGATCATTGACTGTAATATTTGGAGCTAATAATTTTGGCATGAATAGAATGGCACTGCAGCTTGCCAAGAACCATAAATTGAAAATGGGTAAATGAATAGTCTTGCTTCTTTGAGTGTTATGAGAAAAAGAGACTCTTGTGGATCCAAGATCCATCCAGAGGAGAATATGGCATTAGTGATTTATGAGACAGTGTTACAGTATCATACCTACTTGTGCCAAGAAAGATAGGTGGGTTACTTCAAATTTCTTTTGTACCTTACTAGAAATGCCACTGCCTCTTATTCCTTTGTTGGCAAATTGTTCCTTTTTTATGTATGAACACACAGATGGACAATGACTCTTCTCTGACATTCTTAAGACCAACAACACACTTTGCACCAAAGAGATTTTCCAGCTTCTGAACTCCCAAGGGTGCCTCCAGCCAAACCTCGTAGATGAACCATTCCAAATCTAGGCTGACCTTAATGAATGGCTGACATATTTCACTCATAGCACCTGGCCAGCAATAAGACTGCATCCAAGTGACATTCATCATAGCTGTTAGCAATGGCCTTTAACGCATCTGGTATTTACCAGGGTGAAATGCCCCTGGGTTGTATTATATTGTTTGGTGTTAGATGAATGCAGCTTATTCCCTTGTTCAGAAAAGTTCAGGTTTAACATCAATTGGTAATTTATGAGCAGTTTGCTTTCCTGCATAAAAATGGTAGATTTTCCTTGTTTCTGTTGCATTTTGTTTTCTTCTGCTGAACTCGAATCACACATTCTTCCAGTATCTGTGATATTACAACTCTGGCACATTCAAGACCCAATGCACTCATAACATCATTAGAGCCAACAATTATAAGAATGCTCCTGTTTTCTTCAACTTAAATGTTGTGAAAGATTTCAGTATGTGTCTCTGTGTGTTTCAGGCACAGCAATAAATGAGTGCAAATATGCCCACTTTTCTGTGAAATATTGGCATCATGCGTTTAGAATTGACATGGAATAGGAATTTATTTCTTTATTATTTTAAAGGACAAAGTCAGGTAATTCACCAGGGTTTGGAAGGAAATTCATCAGTGCTGTTCAGAATTATTTATTTATTATCCCATCTTTTTATTTTTACAAATAATACAAAGCGGCAAGCACACCTTTTATTTTTTTTTCACAACAGTGAGATGAATTGAGCTGAGAGAGGGTGACCAGCCCAAGAAGACCCAGTTGACTTTCATGGGTAAGGCAGGATCTGAACTTATGATCTCCTACTTTCTAGCCTAGAACCTTAACCATTACACCAGGGATGTCAAACTTGCAATGTCACGTGATGTGTCATGACATATCACGACTTTTTCCATTGCTGGCAATAGGGTGGGTGCGGTTTCGCCATGACGCATCTGGCCTGTGGGTCGGCAGTTTGACACCCCTGCATTACACCAAACTGGCTCTAATGGAATTTTCATTGAGAATCCTCCCATAATCATACTTTGCATCTCTCCTGAATTAGCCCTGGACATGTTAACATGTACAGAAAAAAAATACAGGCAACTGTATGGGTATAATAATAATAATAATAATAATAATAATAATAATAATAATAATAATAATAATAATAATAATAATAATAATAATAATAATAATAATAATAATAATAATAATAATAATAATAATAATAATAATAATAATGAGGAGGAGGAGGAGGAGGAGGAGGAGAAGAAGAAGAAGAAGAAGAAGAAGAAGAAGAAGAAGAAGAAGAAGAAGAAGAAGAAGAAGAAGAAGAAGAAGAAGAAGAAGTTGGAAGGGACCTTGGAGGTCATCTAGTCCAACCCCCTGCTCAGGCAGGAAACCCTATACCATTTCAGACAAATGGCTGTCCAGTCTCTTCTTAAAAACTTCCAGTGTTGGAGCATTCACCACTTCTGGAGGCAGGTTGTTCCACTGATTAATTGTTCTAACTGTCAGGAAGTTTCTCCTTAGTTCTAGGTTGCTTCTCTCCTTGATTAGTTTCCATCCATTGCTTCTTGTCCTGCTTTCAGGTGGTTTGGAGAATAGCTTGGCTCCCTCTTCTTTGTGGTAGCCCCTGAGATATTGGAACACTGCTATCATGTCACCCCTCACCCTTCTCTTCATTAAACTACACATACCCAATTCCAGCAACCGTTCCCTATATGTTTTAGCCTCCAGTCCCCCAATCATCTTTGTTGCTCTTCTCTGTACTCTTTCTAGAGTCTCGACATCTTTTTTACTTCGTGGTGACCAAAACTGGATGCAGTATTCCAGGTGTGGCCTTACCAAGGCATTGTAAAGTGGTATTAGTACTTCACGTGATCTTGATTCTATCCCTCTATTAATGCAGCCTAGCACTGTGTTGGCTTTTTTGGCAGCTGCAGCACACTGCTGGCTCATATTTAAGTGATTGCCCACTAGGACTCCGAGATCCCTCTCACAGTTACTACTATCGAGCAAGGTACCACCTATACTATACCTGTGCATTTGATTTTTCCTGCCTAAATGCAGAACCTTACTTTTTTCACAATTGAATTTCATTTTGTTAGATAGTGCCCAGTGTTCGAGTCTGTCCAGATCCTCCTGTATCTTAAGCCTATCTTCTGGAGTATTGGCTATTCCTGCCAGCTTGGTGTCATCTGCAAATTTGATGAGTTCCCCATCTATCCACTCAGCCAAATCGTTGATGAAGATGTTGAAGAGCACTGGTCCCAGAACAGAGCCCTGGGGCACCCCACTACACACTTTCTTCCATGTAGATGCAGTTCCATTCAGGACCACACGCTGAGTATGGCCTGTCAGCCAGCTACGAATCCATCTGGTGATGATGCTATCTAACCCACATTTTTCTATCTTATCAAGTAGTAGGTTGTGATCTACTTTATCAAATGCCTTACTGAAATCCAAGTAAATTATATCTACAGCATTCCTCTGGTCCACTAGTTTTGTCACTTGGTCAAAGAATGCAATAAGGTTTGTCTGGCACGATCTGTTTTTGACAAACCCATGTTGGCTTTTAGCGATAACTTTGTTCACATCAAGTTCCCTTTTTTGAAGATGGGAACTACATCAGCTCTCTTCCAGTCCTCTGGTAGTTCCCCAGTGCTCCAGGATCTTTGAAAAATATAGTTCAGTGGTTCTGAGATCACGTCTGCCAGTTCCTTGAGAACCTTGGGGTGTAATCCATCTGGTCCTGGTGATTTGAACTCATCTAGGCTGGACAGGTGCTCACTTACCATTTTCTTGCTTATCTTAACTTGCGTTTCTATTCTGTTTTTTATGGCACTGGTTTTGGTAGGTTGGACTGTTTTTTCCCTTTGTGTAAAGACAGATGCAAAAAACGAGTTAAATAGTTCTGCTTTCTCCCTGTTGCTTGTCACCTTCTTGCCACTTTCTCCCACTAATGGACCAATCATTTCCTTAACTTTTTTCTTGTTTCTTATATGTTGAAAGAAGATTTTTTTGTTATTTTTGACTTTGGCTGCAAGCCTTAGTTCATTTTGAGCTTTAGCTTCCCTCACTTCATCTTTGCAGGCACGGGCTATTTGCTGATATTCTGCCTTAGTTATGTGCCCCTCTTTCCACTTCCTATACTTGTCCTTTTTATCTTTCAGTTTATCAGAGAGTTCTTTATGCGGCCATGCTGGTTTCTTTTGAAAGCTGTTATTTTTCTTCTTTGTTGGTATTGTGCTAGATTGGGCCTTTATTATCTCACTTTTCAAAATTTCCCAAGCTTCTTGAGTTGTTTTCTACTTCTTTATTAGTCACTTCCACAAAGTTATGTTTTAGAAAAAAATGGACGGCTTGGTTTTCTTTGCAACAAACTCTTGCTTTCTCATTCCCATCCAATCTTCAGGTTTAAACAAGCCATCACACTTCTGTCCATATGAATAATTATTGAATATGGGATGTGTGTGTTGGTAAGAAGATTTTGTTTTTTCTTCTGTTCAGTTGTGTCTGAAACTGGAAACTGCCTGGATAAATCCCTGTAATTTTCTTTATTTTTCAGTAGTTTGCCATTGCCTCCTTCCTAAAAAAGGTATTAGCAAAATATTTTTTTCTTTTTTCCTTTGTGTGTTAGCCTGAAGAATTACATTTTAAATTAAGCCAAGAGCCCATGCTCATTAAGGACATGCATAGGAGTAATCCTAACCAGGTTAGATAGATGCCTTTTCTGTGCCAGCTGCTGCCCTATGGATCACTCTTCCCCTTAATGTTTGGCAGGCCTCTACCCTCCTAACCTTCTGAAGAGCACTGAGGGCCTGGCTTGTTCCCCAAGTGCTGGAAAGGCATGAAGTGACTGAATGCCAGAAACTTAGCTTGGTGCCAGGTTTTTGTTTTCAATGTTCATGTTTATAAAATTCTTGATATACTTTTTATGTTGCTTTAATAAATAGACAGATAAGCTAGGATGGCAGATGTGTCATGCAATCAAAATCCCAACTCTCATGTAAACAAGGATGAAGCTGTGGCTGCCATTTTAATTATTTTGACCCCCAGGTAGTCTTGATGCCTGCTTTGAATTGTTTATACTATATAGCAATCAGGCAAAAGCAGCATGTGCTCATTACAGATCAATAAAAGGGTATTTTATATGATCGAACTGATGCCTACTTTAATGGAGTTCAATAACCTGGAATTTGATCTAAAAAGGCTTAAAACATCACATATATATATATAGTTTAAATGGACTCCAGAAGATGGTAGAGGACAGGAAGGCCTGGAGGAACGTTGTCCATGGGGTTGCGTTGGGTCGGATACAACTTTGCAACTAACAACAACAGCAACATATATGTAAAGAATTATATATATATGCAAAGAATTACAAACTTTAGAGCTTAGTAAACAACATGTTGTCTGGGTTCACATATTTAACATTAACTTCTTCAATATAAATCTATTCAGTACTGCACAATCAAGTATTTTTTCCCTGATCCTCCTTTCTTCCCCATATTTTTTCCATTTCCCCCTTATTACAGAGTTACAATTTTTGGTACTATTGATGTATACAAAGTTAGATATAAACATCTTCGTCATATCTTACTAATATTATACAAATAACCATACTATCAATTCATAAATCAATATCCTGTTTTTCGTGCTCTTGTTAAAGTTTGATTTCCCATCAATATTTGAAGTATTTTTGTGAGTTATTATTTTCTCAATATTAATTACATTTATATAGCTAAATATTTTATTCATACCAATCCTCTTATTTTCATACTTCCCATATCAAAAGAAGGGGGGAAAATGCTATTTTAATTCTAAATCACATCTTTCATTATAAAAGTCTAATTATATCTAAAGGTCATCTGTTCTTTTAATTATATTCAAACAAGTATTTAAACATATAATGCCCCCTCTAATAGGTCAAATCTTCTATTTTTTTAAAATCTAACTCTCGCTTTTTTTCTTTACCAAGTAGCTTTCCAAGTCAAGACAATTAAATCACCCAGGAATTTTCTTTCTATTTTTATGAAAGTTGCTTGACATGAGAAAGGGTATTTGGTGGAGGGGGGGAATTCTGCCCATTTATATTCCTTAAGCAACTCCCACTTTCCTTCTCCCTCAATTTCTCTTTTCAGTTTTTGTCTCCCAAGTTGTAACATTCCCCCTGACAGCTCTATGTTCCATTTTTTAAAATTTTCTTCCTTATCATCGGGTATATTTTGCAGACTTAAGAGGTAAAGGGTCTTTTGCATTTTCATTGTTATGGGTAAATCTTGTAGTATTTTATTTGTATATGGTAGTTTATATTTCCCTTCTTTTGTCTTTCCATCTCTAGGTTCATTTCCTCTGCTTCATCTTCTGATTTTTCCTCTGCTTCATCTTCTGGTTTCTGGTTTATTTGTTCATACTTTGTAGTCGTTGTCTGGGAACGTTCTAGTTGTAGATTTAATTTGGAGCTTTGCTCATTTATATTATCTAAATTATTTTTAGTCTAATTATGGTTTCTTTTTCTGTCCTCTTTGTATTCAACAATTGTTTGGTGAATTAGTTGTAGCATAGAATATATTTCCTTCTGAAATACGTTTGTTTTTTCTTGAGGCATCATTCCTGCAGGTTCTCTGATATCACCAGTCTTTTTAAGCGTAGAACAAAGTTTCCTCTAGTTTTCTGGTTTTTATATGTAGCCTTTATAATCCAATAGGTTCCAGAATACAGGTCCAGTCCCAAAAATAATATTTTATAGTGATCCTTTGTCTCAGGCATCAAAAAATTGTCAGTCAGGCAAGGTTATAGTCCACACTGTTCAAAGTGTTCAAAATGTTCAACTTCCCTGAAAACAGCTCAAAAGTCTCTCCCAGCCTGACATAATCAAAGGTAATTTTTTTCCCTTTCTCTCACACTAGCTCTTGAGATTAGGTATTTATAATCCAAAAAGGTCAGGGTGATAAGTATGGCAAAATATTTTCCTTTATTACCGGCTGTTCTCCTTAAGCTAGGAGTCACCAAGCAGCCAGGAAGTTAATTATAGTGCTGTGCTCAAATCCACCACTAGATGTCACTCAAAATCCATTTTCCACTCTTAAGACAAAGGATTGATTTCTTATATTTCACCTCAATGTTTTTTTTCCAAAGAGAACATCTTAACAATTATCTCAGTTCTCAAATTTATCAAAACTGTGGTTTTATGTCACTTCCACTTCAAAACTGTGTATTTCTGTCCCCCATAGAAATTAAAACGCTGCTTCCATTCACTTTTGGAGGTTTTAGCTTCTTGGAAGCCTTTCCCAGGAAATTCAGTTGTAAAATAGTAAAGAAAGGATCAATATTCTCACCCAGTTCCAAACATGCTGTTTATGATGTGTTAATTGGTGCTTTTCTTCTTCAGTTGTCAGCAGCTAGTAGCTGTCCACAGGAATGTAGCCAGTCTTTCCCCTGCCAGTTTGGAAGGCTTTTCTCGGATTGAATGGAAAGACTGCCGTCTCTCTGTGATCAACAAGACACCTCTCCTTCTTCATCGCCCCTTTTTAGGGCCCCCAGCAGGGCAAAATTGGGCATGGAAGGCAGAGCCCTGCCTTCTTATGTCTGTCTTACCACGATGCAAAACTGGAAGCCCAAAGATGCTTTTTCTTGAGGCAACTAGACTTTCTTGTTTTTCTTTGAAGACATGCACATGGCTCACTGCATTGTACTGCATATACCATGTTGCTCAGTTTGTGTCTGGGTGTTTTATCCATGGGGTGGACAGATCTGTACACTGGGGAAACAAAACAACAACTTCATATACATATGGCACAACGTAAGAGTCAGCAGTTCATCTGTATTTAAAAAAACAAAAAAACAAAAGTCACTGTTTTGAAGACAGTAAAGTCCACATTTTGGACAGAGAGGACTGCTGATTTGAAAGAGAGATCAAAGAGGCCATCTATGTCTAACAGCTGTCTGTAGGAATATAAATCTTTCCATTCCCCACCATCCAGCCAGAGCTGAAGAAGCTTCTTGATGAGAAGCAAAACATCTTCAAAGAAAAACAAAAAAGTTCATTTGCCTCATGAAAAAGCATCTTTGGGCTAACTATGACCTGGATGACTGAGAATCTCTATAGACACTTCAAAGCTGGAATTTCCTTTCCATGTCCCAGGAATTCATTCATTACAGATTTGCAGCTCAGCATCTCTGCTATCAACGTCCAGCTTGAATATCCAAATAAAAGTCCAGGATTACTTTCATTTTTGAAAGGCTTACTGGTTTGTGGAATACATGGCATGGTGCAGATGAAGAAAAACTAACTCTAAAATCCCAATGCATCAAACAATAGCATATAACAATGACATTCCCAGCCAACCCCCCCCCAGGTGTCCACGTAGCTCATGTGATTAAATTCTCTTTGTTATGGGAACCATCTGTTATCTTCTTCACACCTGCTAGAATGTCCTTGAAAGATTTCCAGACAGCCATCTCTCAGCAAACTTCCAAAGAACTGGAGAGGTTTTGTTTCTCTAACTAACCCAGTTGAAAGCATCATCTTCCCCACCACCACCACTTACTCTAATGGCAAGATGAAAACAAAGAGGCCCATAGCTGCCAAATTTTCACTCTTGACATCTGTATTTTGTATAAATTCATCCAGGTTGTTTAGAAAAATCTCTATTTGCTAACCCATATGAAATTTACTCGAGTTCAGTGGAACTTTTTTTCTGAAATCAGGGGAGCTAATTTCAACCATAGTCTTTTTAACAATAGCTGAACTGATTCAAATGATTTAGCCAATAATGAACAGCACTATGTTTGTAACTTTCCAGTTGATGTTGAACTAATAGTCCTACCTTTCCTTATGATTACTATTGATGGATAGGATTGCTTGGAGTTGCAGCCACTGGGACAGGAAGGTGACTCTGTGTTTATCAAAACAAGCAACCTCTCCTTATTTTAAAATTTTGAGTATTCATCTAATCTGGAAGAGGAGAGTCTGCTTCCAGATTAGATGAATATTACAACTTTTAGACTAAAGAGAGGTTGCTTATTTTGATAGTCAATAGCTCTATGTTTTTTAAATTATTATTTTAGATTTCTTAACACTAACCGGGTTTAGCAATTGGACAATATTTGTTTAATTATAACCAAGCAGTTTCCAAAGAGGCAGGCAGAGCCCAGTGTTGCTTTTGTTTATCTTATTGTGCCAAATTGCAAACAGACATGACAGTCCAGGGATCCAGATGCCAACCTGTATCAAGAAGAATTCCAAGATACAGCATCTGGCTCCTTGTCCAAGTCCAAAGGCAGCTGTTGTGCTGGTGACCACAGACTTGCCTCAGGGTTTGACATGTGGTTGAGTTCATCACTTGGTCAGCTCAGTGGCCACACTGCCCTTCTGACTGCTATTTCATTGTGACATGTCCTGCCATCTGTGCAAATCTGACTTCTTAAACAAACTTTATGGACTGTTCCTGTTTCTTTAATTATTAATGAAATCAAATTGCTCTGATTAGGTTTGAGAGCAATTTGATCTAGTGTTCCACAAACATTCACATCTTAATTTTTAGTATGTGCATATAAAAATAAAGCAACAATTTCATTAGACTCTACTATGGTAAACCCAGCTCTTTGATTCCATATTGGGAAGGAACTAGCGAAGTTTTTGACTGGCCCTTTATATTAGGGATGATTTCTCACAATTACTCTGCTCTTATCAGAGGCTACCACTCTAAAACTCTTGAACTGGGATATCACATTCCCCACATCCTGTCCCTGCCTCTCTACTTGGCCTATATTATTATGATAACCATAGAATGTCTCCAAGGTTCACTGTTAGTCAGGTCAGGCCTGTTTTGGCATTGTATTAGCTACAGTTTGGATTCCAAAGAAACCCAGCACTTTAGTGATTCAATCAATGCAACAAATGGCATTTTCAAGTCATTTTCAAGAAACAGGATTTCAAATGGCGAATTCAGCAATCAGACACTTAATTGCACTGCCCTGTCCAAAGCCAGCTAAGTCCCTGGATATCCTTGCCCTACTAAGGTTTGCCTTGTTTTCATTTTATATATTTATATATTTCATTTTATTTATACTCCTCATTGCTAGTGATAGAGACAATGGAATCAAAATATACAACTAGATTATTTTGAAATAACACATATCAGGATCTTATCATTCAAATGAGTCATTTCAGCAACTAAATCCAATCATGCATGATTTCAAATTAGAGAATTCCCTAATAGCCAACTGTGAAAACTCTGCTTGAACACAACTAGAGGAGAAAAGTTTTATTGATACCAAACTGACCTTACTTTGAATTTCCAAACATTTAATTCTTTCATCAAGTGTGAACAAACCTGCCTTCTTGTAGCTAACATTTGTTTGCATTGTACTCTCCTGGATGATAAAGAGCAGCCTATGCTCTTATTCGGGTGATAACCCTTCAGGTGTCTGAATATTATTGGATCTCCATTCCTCCTTTCACAAAACTAACATAAGTAGGGGAATCTCAAAAAAGTCAAGATGGCAGTTGCAATCATGTGACCAAAGCCCTTCCTTATTCTAAGTGCTTGTGATGATGAGGTAACGCATAAATTCCAGAGTCATGAACACCATCTTGACTTTTTGGATGCCCTTCTGTGGTTACCATCGTCAAGTTCTTCAATCTCTTATGATAAATATTTAATAAGAAGTAATTAATTTTATTAATTAATTTTAATCATTTAATAAGAAATAATAATTTGATTCCCTCATCATGTCATTGCTTTCTAAATCTATATTCTCTTTGGGCAAAATATCTAGAGGCTTACAGTGTATTTACAGTTTGCATGAAGTGCGGCTATCCCATACATCATCTTGGGGTAATTCTAATTTTGATTCCTTTGCTAATATTCTCCAGTAAGAAATTTATTTTTTCATGGCAGCCACTTAAAAGGCCATTTCCATTTTCACTTAATTGACCACCCCATCCCCAACAAACTTGCCAGTTATTGATATCTTTGAACTGTATAAATCATTTTGTATTTGCTGTTCCCATTATAAAGGTTCTTTGCCTGTTGGAAGACTATGCTATTTTGAGCTTGAATAACAACGAATAATTTGACAAACCTGGTGACTTCAACAAACCTGGTCACTTCAGTGCTCATGTTTAACTCTAGATCTTTTGTGAACAAGTTAGAAAAGCAGCAGTCCAGTTAATATTTCTATGTTTTCATTATTAGAACTATTTCTTCTTGTTGTCAGCTTCCTGATTTTGATTGGTAAACTGTAGAAAAATTAATTTAAAGAAATTCCTAATTGCTAAATGTCCTGAAAGACACAAAGAGTCTTTGTGTAAAAGGCTTAATAAACAACAATAAACAATATAAGAGCTGTGGTGGCACAGTGGTTAGAATGCTGTACTGCTAACTCACTGTTCACTCCAGGAGTTTAATTCTGAGCAGTTCAAGGTTAGCTCAGCCTTCCATCCCTCCGAGGTCAGTAAAATGAGGATCCAGATTGTTGGAGCCATATCCTGACTCTATAAATTGCTTAGAGAGGGCTGTAAAGCACTGTGAAACAGTATATAGGTCTAAGTGCTATTGCAATTGCTGTATTCCAAATTACTCCTATCCAAATTACTCCAAGCCTAGTGAGGTGTGACTGGATTTTCATAAAAAATCATGTTGCTTTATCTTCAGAAATCCTTTGTCTTCCTATACTCTTCTCTGGAGCCTAAACATTTAGAGAGGTTTCACATTAGATGTTTGAGTTCTTGTAAAAAATGCTGGAATGGGTACTATCTGAATACTATGAATTCTTTGTTTCCTACTTGTCATGAGATATATACTTTCCTCTTTATTTTCCATTTCTTTATGAAAACATCTATTCATGTATAAGAATGCACTCATGATCTTCTGCATGAAAACATAGGTTAATCTTTGTTTCAATTAATTGAACTTCTCTCCAGTCTCTTAATCTTTGCTGGTATTCTTTTAATTCATCAGTCAACATTTTAACTGCCTCCTATGGTAGTTCTTTCTTTATAATTGAGTGTATTTTAAACATTATTTTCAATCTTTGGTTCAATTCTCATCTGCAGAATATGGTTTACAATTCTTTTTATCCATTTTTTAAAATATTGTAATTGTCATTTGTGCTCAACATTCATTTTCCCTTCAAAAAAACATGGTACTAATAATTGGCCATTTATCAGTTGGCCATGACACCTGGAACCCAATGGTACTTTTTCTGCTTTAGATTTTAAATGAATTCTGTAGTTACCATCACTATTGTTTTGAGCAACTATCAAGCATTTTGGAAACTTGACTTCCTTTAATTTTCAACGTCTTTTTACCAAACCTCTCATCTTCTGAGTGTTTTTCACTTGTGAGGACTAAGTGGTGCTTTTATAAATGCATGTATAAAATAAAATATTTCTCCAACTAAATCTTGGATATCATTTAGGATTAAGTTTGGTCCTGTCTAGTTCAGTGTTTTATCAGCTTGGCAACTTTAAGAATTGTAGACTTTAATTCCCATAATTCCTCAGCCAGTTTCTTCACTATCATCTTGAAGACTGCAAAATGACAAGAGATTTATAATAAAGTTAAATTTAAAACAATTTAAAAGCCAATCAAAAATGGATCCAGTAATAATTACTTTGGGGGTTTGTTCTGACTTATGTGCAACCTGCGAAAGGTAAGGAGAGCAGATGACAAAACAAGCATCAGAGTAGCACAACATAATATGCTTCTAGAGTTGCATCTTGATGTTCTGTAAATATGTATTACGACATCACTATATTGGTTTATCATTAAATAAGCATCAGATTCTGTTGATTATTTCACAGTCCTTGTAGAGTTTATGTACAACAAACATAAAAAAACAGGTGGAACTGTTCTCTACCAGCGTGCTACCGGCCCTGCAGAAAAGGCAGGGACAACCCCTTTTACAAGAAGGCAAGAGGCTGGAATTACGCCTGCCAAATTTATTGCTACAAAAACAAATAGAACAAGACACGAACCAAGAAACAGGAGCTTTTCAAGCGGTCACCTTCAGCAAACCAGCCCTCCCACGCATTCCCCCTTAAATACAGTTCAGGGCGTGGCTTCTCTCTGCCTCCTTCCGAGGAGCCCCATTGCCTTCCTCTGTTTACTCCTGATTGACTGCCTCCTGCGTCGGGCGTCCTTGAACAGGGCCAGCTGTGGGTCATCTTCATCCACGCTGTCAGGCTCACACAGCTGGGTCTGCGTCGTGACCAGGTGAGAGGGGCCTGGCTGAGGGGTCTCATCAAGCTGTCCAACCCCCTCAGCAAGCTCTTCAACACCCTCCTCCTCCTCCTCCTCTGAGTCATCCGACCCAACTGCCGAACCCACAGGCTGACCCTGAATCACAACAGGAACTTCAGTGGTAGCATCACAGCTGCCCTTTTGATCGTTGTTGACTTTACCCTTAAATACTCTTGGCAGCATTGGATTGCCACCAAGTGTGATAGAGAGGAAATGTGTATGTCTGTTTACAATTTCTATTCTATGGTCTGCAGAATTTGTTTGAGATGATAATCAATTTGACTCACAAACAAACATTTAAATATGGTTTTCTCATCCTTCATACATACCAGCAGTTCATATTCCCAATGGCTTCCAAGACCAAAATTCCACAGTCATGGCCATACCAAGAAAGCCCTTTCAACTGATTCAAAGATAGAAAGGATTACTTTTCTTCTTTACTGTGTGACTACAAAGTGAGAGTGCAATGATTAACAGCCATCAATAGGCACAGAGAAATAAACTATATTTACATACAACTAAACGAGATTTCATGGATTACTGCCTTGTTGTGGCGAAGGGGCTTGCGTAATTCAATAAAGCTATGAGCTATGCTGTGCAGGGCCACCCAAGATGGAAAGGTCATAGCAGAGAGTTCTGACAAAACGTGATCCACTGGAGAAGGAAATGGCAACCCACTCCAGTATCTTTGCCATGAAAACCCTATGGACAGTACCAAAAGGCAAAACGATATGAGGCTGGAAGATGAGCCCCTCAGGTCAGAAGGCGTCTAATATGCTACTGGGGAAGAGCAGAGGGCTAGTACTAGTAGCGCCAGAAAGAATGAAGCGACTGGGCCAAAGCCGAAAGGACGCTTAGCTGTGGATGTGTCTGGTGGTGAAAGGAAAGTCCAATGCTGTAAAGATTTTTTCTCCATAGGAACCTGGAATGTAAGATCCATGAATCAAGGAAAGCTGGACATGGTCAAACAAGAGATGACAAGACTGAACATCGACATCTTAGGTATCAGCGAACTAAAATGGACAGGATTGGGTGGATTTAATTCAGATGACCATCAGGTATACTACTGCGGGCAAGAATCCCTCAGAAGAAATGGAGTAGCCTTCATAGTCAATAAAAGAGTAGGAAAAGCAATACTGTGATACAATCCTCAAAATGACAGAATGATCTCAGTTCGAATCCAAGGCAAACCATTCAATATTACAGTAGTCCAAGTCTATGCCCCAACCACCAGTGCTGAAGAGGATGAAATTGACCGGTTCTATGAAGCCCTACAGCACCTTATAGAATTAATACCAAAAAATGATGACCTTATCATCATGGGGGATTGGAATGCTAAACTAGGAAGCCAAAAGATAACAAGAATAACAGGCAAGTTTGGCCTTGGAGTACAAAATGAAGCAGGGCACAGGTTGATAGAATTTTGTCAAGAGAATACAATGGTCATAGCAAACACTCTTTTCCAACAACCCAAGAGACGGCTCTACACATGGACATCACCAGACGGTCAACACAGAAATCAGATTGACTATGTGCTCTGCAGCCAAAGAAGCTCTATACAGTCAGTAAAAACAAGACCAGGAGCTGACTGTGGCTTAGACCATGAGCTTCTTGTTGCAAAGTTTAGGCTTAAACTGAAGAAAGTAGGGAAAAGTGCTAGGCTACTCAGGTATGATTTAAATCATATCCCTGTTGAATATACAGTAGAGGTGACAAATAGATTTAAGGAATTAGATCTGATAGACAGTGCGCCTGAAGAACTATGGACAGAGGTTCGCAACATTGTACAAGAGGTAGCAACTAAAACCATCCCAAAGAAAAAGAAATGCAAGAAAGCAAAATGGCTGTCTGAGGAAGCTTTGCAAATAGCTGAGGAAAGGAGGGAAGCAAAAGGCAAGGGAGAAAAAGAAAGATACGCCCAATTGAATGCAGAATTCCAGAGAATAGCTAGAAGAGATAAGAATGCCTTCTTAAATGAACAGTGCAAAGAAATAGAAGAAAACAATAGAATAGGGAGGACCAGAGATCTTTTCAAGAAAATTGGAGAGATGAAGGGAACGTTTCATGCAAAAATGGGCATGATAAAGGACCAAAATGGCAGGGACCTAACAGAGGCAGAAGACATTAAGAAGAGGTGGCAAAATTACACAGAAGAACTATACAAGTATGAGCTTAATGTCCCTGATAATCACAATGAGGTGGTCACTGACCTTGAGCCAGACATCCTAGAATGTGAAGTGAAGTGGGCCTTAGAAAAGCTGAGCAACAACAAAGCTAGTGGAAGTGACAGTATTCCAGCTGAGCTATTCAAAATCTTAAAAGACAATGCAGTAAAAGTGCTACACTCAATTTGCCAGCAAATTTGGAAAACTCAACAGTGGCCACAGGATTGGAAAAGATCAGTTTACATTCCAATTCCAAAGAAAGGTAGTGCCAAAGAATGTTCAAACTATCGCACCATTGCACTCATTTCGCATGCTAGTAAAGTTATGCTTAAAATCCTACAAGCTAGACTTCAGCAGTATGTGGATCGAGAACTACCAGACGTACAGGCAGGATTTCGAAGAGGCAGAGGAACTAGAGATCAAATTGCCAACATACGCTGGATCATGGAGAAAGCTAGAGAGTTCCAGAAAAACATCTACTTCTGCTTCATTGACTATGCTAAAGCCTTTGATTGTGTGGATCATAACAAACTGTGGCAAGTCCTTAAAGAGATGGGAGTAGCAGACCATCTTATTTGGCTCTTGAGAAACCTATATGTGGGCCAAGAAGCAACAGTGAGAACTGGACACGGAACCACTGATTGGTTCAAAATTGGGAAAGTAGTCTGGCAAGGCTGTATACTGTTGCCCTGCCTATTTAACTTATATGCAGAGCACATCATGAGAAAGGCAGGGTTAGAGGAATCAAAAGTTGAAATTAAGATTGCTGGAAGAAATATCAACAACCTAAGATATGCAGATGATACCACTCTAATGGCAGAAAGTGAAGAGGAACTAAAGAGCCTCTTGTTGCGAGTGAAGAAGGAGAGTGCAAAACCTGGATTGAAACTAAACATTAAGAAAACCAAGATCATGGCATCCGGCCCTCTCACTTCCTGGCAAATAGATGGGGAAGAAATGGAGGTAGTGACAGATTTTATTTTCCTGGGCTCCAAAATCACTGCAGATGGGGACTGTAGCCAAGAAATTAAAAGACGCTTGCTCCTCGGGAGGAAAGCCATGGCAAATCTAGACAACACACTAAAAAGCAGAGACATCACCCTGTCAACAAAAGTGCGTATAGTCAAGGCTATGGTCTTCCCAGTTGCAATGTATGGCAGTGAAAGCTGGACCATAAAAAAGGCTGAGCGCCAAAGAATTGAGGCCTTTGAACTCTGGTGCTGGAGAAGACTCCTGCGAGTCCCTTGGACTGCAAGGTGATCAAACCGGTCAGTCCTAGAGGAGATCAGCCCTGACTGCTCTTTAGAAGGCCAGATCCTGAAGCTAAAACTCAAATACTTTGGCCACCTAATGAGAAGGAAGGACTCCCTGGAGAAGAGCCTAATGCTGGGAAAGATTGAGGGCAATAGAAGAAGGGGACGACAGAGAATGAGGTGGCTGGATGGAGTCACTGAAGCAGTAGGCGTGAGCTTAAATGGACTCCAGAAGACGATAGAGGACAGGAAGGCCTGAAGGAACATTGTCCATAGGGTCGCGATGGGTCGGACACGACTTCGCAACTAACAACAACAACAAAAGAGACAACAAAAAGAACATGGGCTTCTGATCAAGAAATCGTAAGCTGAAGACGAATGACCACAGCTGAATAAAGAGCCACAAAACACACAGAAAGTGCTTTAACAAAAAAAGTAAAAGAAATAGGACAAAAAAGAAAAGAAATATGATATGTCATTATAATAATAAGTTATCTCATAAAGAAGATGGGCAGCATAAAGATTTAATAAACAAATAAGCTATTACAATTCAACTTATATTTGTCTAATGCAAATATTATCATCTATAATGGCACTCAGAATTTCTGTCATAAGTCATGACATAAATCAAGGCACCTAAGTAACTGGACCCAATTTTACAAGTTCTTTTGGGGTGGTTGTTAAGTGAACATCATGGTTCTTAAGCAAATCAGTGTATTCTTATAGGCATTTTTTTGTCGGAAACCAACTGAAAAGGTGGGAAATTTGCAAAATTTGTTGTATTCTAAGAGAAGGTAATAAATTACTAAAATTATTTATACTTGTGATGAAGGGGAAGTCATTCCTTCATAAGTTTCTTTTTCTTTCTTTATCATATTCTTATTTTTTCTATTTTTTCATATGTGCCCCTTCTAGTTTCTCTTTTATTTTTTTCTTTAGTTTGTATTTTTACAATCATAATTTTTAATAAAATTTGTATTAAAAAAACGAGAACAAAAACCTAAGAAGGAAACAAAGCACCAAAACAATTTAGAAGACATCGCCTTAGCAGCCCAAATACACATAAGTGAGGATCAATAACTTGGGCATCCTCCTGGATTCACGGCTCAGTTTGGAAGATCATATAAGAGCCATGGCCAGGGGGGCTTTTGCCCAGGTTTGCCTGGTGCACCAGTTACGGCCCTATCTGGACCGAGATGCCCTACGCACAGTCACCCATGCGCTCGTGACCTCCCGGCTAGACTACTGCAATGCTCTCTACATGGGGCTGCCCCTGAGGACCACTCGGAGGCTTCAGCTGGTGCAGAATGCAGCCGCGCGAGTTGTAATGGGAGTCTCCCGATACTCCCATGTAACACCTCTTCTCCGCAAGCTGCATTGGTTTCCAGTTGCCCTCCGGGTGAGATTCAAGGTGCTGGTGATGACCTATAAAGCCCTAAATGGCATGGGCCCAGATTATCTGAGGGAGCACCTGGTGACAGCGTCAATTTCCCATCATCCTGTGCGCTCCCACAGGGAGGGCCTCCTCAGGGTACTGCCAGTCAAGGATTGCCGACGGGCGATTCCCAGGGGGAGGGCGTTCTCTTTGGGCGCGCCTGCCCTATGGAATCAACTGCCAACGGAACTCCGGACTGCCCCCGACCTTCGTTCATTTCGCCGGGACCTAAAAACCTGGCTCTTTGAGCTATCTGGTCTGGACTGAGGGGTTTAAATGTTTTAAAATTGTGATTTTAATTTTTTGGGGGCTAGACTTAATTTAATTTAATTTTAATTTTATATTGTATTGTTTTTAAATTTTGCCTTGTAAACCGCCCTGAGTCCTTCGGGAGTAGGGCGGTATATAAACCGAATAAATAAATAAATAAATAAATAAATAAATAAATAAATAAATAAATAAATAAACAAACAAACATCAGACAAACAATCAGGCAGAAAACTGTATTCTAATGAAGATGCCACCAGGGAGAAAACTACACCCCAACAAAAGCTAACAGGGCAAGCTACTGCATATAAACAGATAGCAAACCCACAGTCACTTGCAGTGATAATGTTACTAGTTGGATATTGAAATGTCTGCAAGGAAAGAACTGAGCTCAGAGATCTCTGAGAACTCCAAGTTCATCCCTGGGCTACACATAATCAGTCTGAATGTTAGGAAAACGCACACACAAAAAATCAATTTGTGACCTTTTCCATTCCCTTAGTAATTGAAGTAGCCGAAGGACCACTCGGGATGACAGGCTACTTAACTAAAGGTTTATTAAGAGCAAGACAAAAACAGAATAACTTGCCCGGCTTTTATAGCCGGCAGCTGTCAGAGAGGGCCAATCAGGAACGTTCATTTTGGCGCCGCGTCTATTCGGACCAATCCGCGTCGTCTGCTCTTGACAGCTCAGGCTTCCGCATGGTCCGGTATTTTGACAGCCGCGAGCTGTCAGTGGTTGCGCCTGCGCCGTGCGGGGAACTTTGACAGCTGTCAAAGTTCCCGCGTGTTCTCCTGTCAGAATGTTTCCCTCGTTAAATAGCCGGAATAACTTGTTAACTGATATACGTTTAACTGTTTACATATATAATACAGTAATAGCTCTGGTTTTGTTTATATGACAGAGTGGATGGAGAAAGGGGATTGGAATGAATGAGTCAGTAAAGAGAGCTAACCACCTGTGTCATTCTGATGCATTGGGGGTTTGTCTCCAGAACTTATTTCTTTGTAGACTCTGACTGCATCTGGTCTTTTAAAATTCCATCTTACTTTTGCTAGCTTCTTCTACCAACAATATTGGGATACATTGTGTTTCAGTTTTCACAAAGTTATCCTGCTTCTGCATAAAGTCCTCAGTTCCTTTACATAATTTATTTTTATTTTATTTTATTTTAATTCCATTTATATCCCGCCCTTCTCCGAAGACTCAGGGCGGCTTACAAGCTTAGCTTGTAATTCATTTCCAACATTCCAATGAGTTGTCAAGAATAAAAAGACACTTGATTAAATAATTGAGGGAGCTCAACTGTTGTGTACTGGGTTCATTGCTTGAATGAAGAGACGAGGCGAGTGAGTTCAGTTAGGAACATTCTTTATTTGCTTCAGGAACTTTAACTGGAAAACAGGGCTGCGAATGCTGCTATTTATACCCTGGCCTCTAGGTGGCAGCCAATAGGTTTAAAGCAACCTATTGCCGCCCTAGAAGCAGCCAATGGCAGCGCTGGAGACAGGTTGTCTGAGGAGCTGGGAGCCGTTAGCCAGCTCCCTGCTTAAGCAACCTTCCAGCATTCAAACCCCACGTGGTACACTCAGTAAAACAAGGCCCAATACATTACAGTCAACAATATTCAATTCAACCACTAGTCTTCCCAACAAGGTTCTCTGGATGTCTCAGAGTGCAACCTCCAGAACCTTGGAAATATTTTCCTGATATCAGGCATTAACTGGCCTGGCCTGGGATTCAAAAGCTAACATTCAAATGTTCTGGAGGGTAACTGGTTGGGGAAAGCTGGCTTAAGTCAACACTTATCTTTTATTCTGCAGACCATGGAATAAAACTGGCAGCCTCAGTTGGCAACATGGCAGCCTAAATATTCATAGGGCTAGAAGCCCTTTTCCCCCAGATCATGAACTGTGAACCAGATTTAGAAATAATGTTTTTAATTAAAAGTAGCGTTTTAGAGACTGTTGGCAGTGGCTATGGGGCATAAGTGAGGAGATATTTCCTGACAGTAGATGGTTGGAATTTGGATGCAAGAGACTGCTGCAAACCACTTTTAATCCTGCTTTGTTAATCTAATCAAGGGCTTTCATTCTCACTAGAGCCGCTTCAAAGTGGCACATGCAGCTCGACAAAGAGATCTCATTATCACCCATAAAATAAATTGCTCTTGCCGGTGTCAAGAAAATTTTTGTAGCTTTCCAGCATAGGTGTCCATAACGAAACACACCAAATCCCCGAAGTTTCTTCTACACAAACATTGGAGAGTGGGGGAGAGAGGGCTAGAAGATTTGGGCTGCAAAAATCCCAGCAACTATAAAATGACAGCAAAGAGTATATCTGTACAGTATTTCTTAGTTCTCATCCTGAATTCATAGTCCAGATCTGATAGGAGAGAGAGAGAGGGATGGAGGAGGTTTCCTAATTACCTTTATTCCAAAAATTTTTAGGAAGAATTAATATTTTGTTTCTTCAGTTAAGAGAATGCATAGAAAAGACAACTTTGATTTAAAACAGAGAAAGAACTACTAGGCTGGGGATGCTAAAGGTCGTCAGCTTAATTTCATCAGTAAGATTTTTGGAAATTGCCTGGGTATTTGCTTCCAAATCCAGGGTTAGCAGAGTAACTGGTCGACTTTTTTCCTCTCATTAAACAACCCCTTTCTTTTTCTTCATCACCTTGGAATTGTTTATTCCTCTAGTAATTCAGCTGGAATAATTATCTTCACTTGATGAAGTGAGAGATTGATACAAAGGTATTCCCCAGGTTTAGCAAGATAAGTGCTTGATAATAGGGCAGTTTGGTTAGGACCTTTTCCTTTGATCTCTAAAGAAGAAATCTTCTTTATCAGAAACCAGAAGACCTGTCTGGCTTCTGATTTAATTTCATCCATGCAACCAAATTTTCTCACAGTTCTTGTTGCTTGAATTTGGGGGGGGGGGGGCTGTGGAATGGGCCCAGATGCATTTCAGCAGTTATGAACTTATGCTATACTCAAACCCCTGGGGTTACAATGGGACAGACATCTTCCTGAATTAGAGCAGCATATGATAAACCGAAAGAGTCTACTTCTGCAGTAGAAATCTTCAGTATTGTAATGTTTAACAATATCAATAAGCATTAATCAGGAGTATAGGTTGAAATGTTTTGTCTGTAAAATAAACATTTCCACGCAGTAAAATACATACACACACATACACAAAAGGCAAAGCTTCAGTCACAGCATTGTGGTCTCCATCTTGACATTTTTGAACATACATGTAATGGCTTTGAGAAAAACTTTGAGGAACAGGAAGAAGCCAAGATAACAGTCAGATAAGAGAAATCTGAATCCAAAGTGGGAATTTATTCTGAGAAAGTGTCTCCCTAGTTCTTCTTATTTTACCATTGTCCTGGTTGCGTGCATTCTTCCTGTTTCTCAAGAGTTATTTTCACAGCCATTGCAATACATTTACATGCACAATTGTAGTGTTTTTGCTATGTGCATAAACTTATTCCCTTCTATTTTAGGTGTTGTTTCTTTCTTCCTTCTTTTCTTCTTTCTTTTTTCTTTTTCTTTTTTTCTATTTCTAAACCTTTCTCTTTCTTGTATGCATGTGTTCATCAATGGATGTTTTCAGTGAGTACATAGTATTTGAGATGTTTTTATGGCACCCCAGTGTTTAACCCCTGGAATCAGTGCTTTTTTTGTAAAAGAAAAAGGTGCCGGAACTCACACATGTCATACAACCTGCCTTGCCTACCCTACAAGGTTCCATCCAAAAAAGGTGCCGGAACTCCGTTCTGAGCGTTCTATGAGAAAAAAGCCCTGCCTGGAATAATTAACCCTTGAGCCAATGGAAACTTGTTTCCTGCATCCCCTTTGCAGGGGAAAGAAAATGAACCACAGGGGTAGGGTAATGGCTAGAAGTAGCCCACCATCAAAAGCATGTTATAATGGAACCAACAGTTGTATAGTTACTATTTTCATTGTGGCTGCTTTCAGCCTTTGTGAGAGGGCTTTTGGAATTGAATAGAAGTAAAGTGGGTACCAAATAACACTGAGGGGTCAATAGATTTTGATATAAAAGATGAATAAGGCTAGATGAAGCTACACAGTTACTTAGATGAAAAACCCACAGCAGGTGGCAGCATCTAGTTGACCTTGATTGGTCTTAGAAAGTATGCATAGTTGCCTTGCAATAGTACTTGGAGGGGAACACTTAAGTCAACTCCAGGGCTGCAATATTACACTGAGAAGTCAAAACACAAATTGGAAGAAGGAAGCAAATCACCTGGATGATACATTTTTTAGATTTGTGTTTGATTTCACTTTTTCAAAGAAATGAGATAATGTTTGTGTTACATGGGGGGAACAGCATCATGAGTTTATACCACCTTAAAATATGATCAATGCATATGAAGCAAAATTGTCAGAACCTTGGAAAATCTGAGTATCAGGAGCATCCCAGGTAGAAGAGGGAGATCCAAAAAGTTAAGATGTTGAGTGCATCTGTACATTTGAAAGCATGTCCACTTTTGCATGACTACAAACACCCCTCCCATCCTATCCTTTCCTATGGATGCTCCTGCTAAGATAATTTATCATTTCATTGAATGTTCATCCCATCATTTATTAAATTTAGTAACATTTCTCTTGGATAGAAAAGACCATTTGTTTCAGGGATTGTACTGTGTGCTCAAGACAAATTTATTTTTTCCATTAGGAATTCACGAAGTAAGAAAAAAAATTGATTTGACTGTAAAATCATTTGATTTCTCCTAGAAGATCAAATAACACTGACCTTTCAGAAAGTAACCCATGTGATTTTAATGTGGTTCCCAATGCAATGCTTTATTAGCTTCCTAAAGCACAATGTGGCTGATATCACTTGCAAAATTGTTTTTCAAAAATGTTGTTAAATTGTTCAAGGCCACCTCTGATTCCCAGGTGTTAAAATATGAATCTTCACACTTCTGAGTCATCGACTTAACCGAGCTGCAGCTTCAACTTTTTAGAACTTCCTGGGAGTAAAGCACACAGTGCCCACAGAAGGTTTGAGTCACAATTTCCAGGGCAGCTCTGACCCAACCCTGTGAGAACAGATCGGGACCTCCCTTTCAGCTGCTGACTGCCTCTCACAGCTCTGCCTAGCTGAGAAATCGTCAGCAACAACAATGGATGTTGTAGCTGAAGTGCTTTTGAAATCAGAGGTCTGCTTATTGGGGGGGGGTGTATTTATTTGTTTGTTTGTTTCATATTTCTCAACTGCCCATATCCCTCCCTATCTTTATCACAGCTTGCTTCTTGCATTGCATGCTTTGTGGGAAGAGCTATTGCCATGGATCACATAACTGGAAAGAGCTCATTCATAGTATTGAAACTGTACATGCTTTGAAAATTATGTGAAAGAAATGTTTTTGGCCCCTTCAGCAAATAGCAACTCTATTCATTAAAGCAGCCCAACTTTCTTCAGGTGTCTGCAAGAACCTGAAAAAAGATATACTGTTTTAAGGAACTCTGAATGCAGCTCTGAAAGCAACAACATTCTTTTGCAAACCTCTACGGAAGCCTAAAATGCTGGACTATTTTAATGAATCGTAAAGATATGCTTAGAGTTCCCATACTTGGGTGTCTCTTGCCTTCAGAACAAAGTTGGTTGGTTTCTATTATGATACTATTTCAAGAACATTTTTTGCAAGCACAAATAAATGTAAGGGGAAAAGATAGCAAGAAATAAGGAATAGGTGTGCCAGAGTTTACCCTGGGACATCTAATTTCTAGGGCATCTGTGGACTGGAATAAGGGACAGGAATTTAGGAGCAAACCATGAATTGCACATCTCTGGCATGAAGCCAATACATTTGACATTGTAAATTGCTCAATAGCTACAATAAAAGCATTAGAGAAGAAATCTAGTAACAGTGCAATCCGAACTGAAGAAGTTTCTTGGATGAGAAGCCAAATATCTTCAAGGAAAAACAAAGCCTTTTGAAAAAGCACTTTTGGGACAGAGTGCAATGCAGTATAAACTTCAGCATAGATTTGCCGATACAAAAGAGTCATACATATCTTGAGTAAGGTCCTATGTTTGAGAGATTACTTCTGTTTACTAGAGGAACTACAATTTGACAACATTACACTAAGCTGTAACTTGTTGTTGTTGTTAGCTGCGAAGTCGTGTCCGACCCATCGCGACCCTATGGACAACATTCCTCCAGGCCTTCCTATCCTCTACCATCTGCTGGAGTCCATTTAAGCTCACACCTACTGCTTCAGTGACTCCATCCAGCCACCTAATTCTCTGTCGTCCCCTTCTTCTCTTGCCCTCAATCTTTCCCAGCATTAGGCTCTTCTCCAGTGAGTCCTTCCTTCTCATTAGGTGGCCAAAGTATTTGAGTTTTAGCTTCAGGATCTGGCCTTCTAAAGAGCAGTCAGGGTTGATCTCCTCTAGGACTGACCGGTTTGATCGCCTTGCAGTCCAAGGGACTCACAGGAGTCTTCTCCAGCACCAGAATTCAAAGGCCTCAATTCTTTGGCGCTCAGCCTTTCTTATGGTCCAGCTTTCACTGCCATACATTGCAACTGGGAAGACCATAGCTTTGACTATACGCACTTTTGTTGACAGGATGATGTCTCTGCTTTTTAGTGTGCTGTCTAGATTTGCCATGGCTTTCCTCCCCAGGAGCAAGCGTCTTTTAATTTCTTGGCTACAGTCCCCATCTGCAGTGATCTTGGAGCCCAGGAAAATAAAATCTGTCACTACCTCCATTTCTTCCCCATCTATTTGCCAGGAATTGAGAGGGCCGGATGCCATGATCTTGGTTTTCTTAATGTTAAGTTTCAACCCAAGTTTTGCACTCTCCTTCTTCATCTGCCACACGAGGCTCTTTAGTTCTTCTTCACTTTCTGCCATTAGAGTGGTATCATCTGCATATCTTAGGTTGTTGATATTTCTTCCGGCAATCTTAATTCCAACTTTTGATTCATCTAGCCCTGCCTTTCTCATGATGTGCTCTGCATATAAGTTAAATAGCCAGGGTGACAGTATACAGCCTTGCTGGACTCCTTTCCCAATTTTGAACCAATCAGTGGTTCCATGTCCAGTTCTAACTGTTGCTTCTTGGCCCGCATATAGGTTTCTCAAGAGCCAAATAAGATGGTTTGGTACGCCCATCTCTTTAAGAACTTGCCACAGTTTGTTATGATCCACACAATCAAAGGCTTTAGCATAGTCAATGAAGCAAAAGTGGATGTTTTTCTGGAACTCTGTAGCTTTCTCCATGATCCAGTGTATGTTGGCAATTTGATCTCTAGTTCCTCTGCCTCTTCGAAATCCTGCCTGCACTTCTGGTAGTTCTCGATCCACATACTGCTGGAGTCTAGCTTGTAGGATTTGAAGCATAACTTTACTAGCATGTGAAATGAGTGCAATGGTGCGATAGTTTGAACATTCTTTGGCACTGCCTTTCTTTGGAATTGGAATGTAAACTGATCTTTTCCAATCCTGTGGCCACTGTTGAGTTTTCCAAATTTGCTGGCAAATTGAGCGTAGCACTTTTACTGCATGATCTTTTAAAATTTTGAATAGCTCAGCTGAAATACTGTCACCTCCACTAGCTTTGTTGTTGCTCAGTTTTTCTAAGGCCAACTTCACATTCTAGGATGTCTGGCTCGAGGTCAGTGACCACCTCATTGTGATTATCAGGGACATTAAGCTCATACATGTATAGTTCTTCTGTGTAATTTTGCCATCTCTTCTTAATCTTTTCTGCCTCTGTTAGGTCCCTACCATTTTGGTCCTTTATCATGCCCATTTTTGCATGAAATGTTCCCTTCATCTCTCCAATTTTCTTGAAAAGAACTCTGGTCCTCCCTATTCTATTGTTTTCTTCTATTTCTTGTTGTGACTCAGGGCCAGCCTGTGGGTCCGACAGCCGGCTCTGATGTATCGGATGACTCTGAGGGGGAGGAGGGAAACGAACCGGCTGATGATGGTTTGGAGGAGGGAAACGAACCGGCTGATGATGGTTTGGAGGCTTTGCAGAGTCCTCAGCCGGGGACCTCTTCTCAGCTGCGTGAGCCCGAGAGTGCGGAGGAAGATGACCCACAGCTGGCCCTGTTCAAGGACGCCCGACGCAGGAGGCAGTCAAGCAGGAACAAACAAAGAAAGGCTGCAGGACTCCTCGGGAGGAGGCACAGGGAGACCACGCCCTGAGCTCTCTATAAAAGGAGTGTTTGGGGAGGGGCTGGTTGCTGAAAGCAACTTTTCCGCTTGAGAAGACAAGCTCTAGTGTTTTTGTTAACTGCGTAATTAAATCTTGGCAGAAGCCTTTTAGCCTTGGACGCTTTCCAGTCTCTTCTTTTCGAATAGGGGTTGCGAGAAGAGGGCTGGTTCAGAACATTTCTTTGCACTGTTCATTTAAGAAGGCATTCTTATCTCTTCTAGCTATTCTCTGGAATTCTGCATTCAATTGGGCGTATCTTTCTTTTTCTCCCTTGCCTTTTGCTTCCCTCCTTTCCTCAGCTATTTGCAAAACTTCCTCAGACAGCCATTTTGCTTTCTTGCATTTCTTTTTCTTTGGGATGGTTTTAGTTGCTACCTCTTGTACAATGTTGCGAACCTCTGTCCATAGTTCTTCAGGTACTCTGTCTATCAGATCTAATTCCTTAAATCTATTTGTCACCTCTACTGTATATTCAACAGGGATATGATTTAATTCATACCTGAGCAGCCTAGTCCTTTTCCCTACTTTCTTCAGTTTAAGCCTAAACTTTGCAACGAGAAGCTCATGGTCTGAGCCACAGTCAGCTCCTGGTCTTGTTTTTACTGACTGTATAGAGCTTCTCCATCTTTGGCTGCAGAGCATATAGTCAATCTGATTTCTGTGTTGACCGTCTGGTGATGTCCATGTGTAGAGCCGTCTCTTGGGTTGTTGGAAAAGAGTGTTTGCTATGACCATCGTATTCTCTTGACAAAATTCTATCAGCCTGTGCCCTGCTTCATTTTGTACTCCAAGGCCAAACTTGCCTGTTATTCCAGTTATCTTTTGGCTTCCTACCTTAGCATTCCAATCCCCCATGATGATAAGGACATCATTTTTTGGTGTTAGTTCTATAAGATGCTGTAGGGCTTCATAGAACCAGTCAATTTCATCCTCTTCAGCACTGGTGGTTGGGGCATAGACTTGGACTACTGTGATATTGAATGGTTTGCCTTGGATTCGAACTGAGATCATTCTGTCATTTTGAGGATTGTGTCCCAGTATTGCTTTTCCTACTCTTTTATTGACTATGAAGGCTACTCCATTTCTTCTGAGGGATTCTTGCCCTCAGTTGTATACCTGATGGTCATCTGAATTAAATTCACCCATTCCTGTCCATTTTAATTCGCTGATACCTAAGATGTCGATGTTCAGTCTTGTCATCTCTTGTTTGACCAGCTTTCCTTGATTCATGGATCTTACATTCCAGGTTCCTATGGAGAAAAAATCTTTACAGCATTGGACTTTCCTTTCACCACTAGACACATCCACAGCTGAGCATCCTTTCGGCTTTGGCCCAGTCGCTTCATTCTTTCTGGTGCTACTAGTACTAGCCCTCTGCTCTTCCCCAGTAGCATATTGGACGCCTTCCGACCTGAGGGGCTCATCTTCCAGCGTCATATCGTATTGCCTTTTGGTACTGTCCATAGGGTTTTCATGGCAAAGATACTGGAGTGGGTTGCCATTTCCTTCTCCAGTGGATCACGTTTTGTCAGAACTCTCTGCTATGGCCTATCTGTCTTGGGTGGCCCTGCACGGCATAGCTCATAGCTTTATTGAATTACGCAAGCCCCTTCGCCACGACAAGGCAGTTATCCATGAAGGGGAAGCTGTAACTACAATTAAGAAAACTATATCATAGTAAAATATTTGAATGCAATCAATGCCTGATTATTGATAATCAGCAATTAATTGTTAAATTATTATGATTATAACCAGGATAAAAAAGAGATAATAATAGTCTAAAAGATATGTATCTATCCACTTGTTTTATTTATTATTTTCAACATAGATCCATACTATAATTTCTTAATTCTTTAACTTAGTTTATTATCAAAAAGTAATACTTTTATTAAAAAGTTATAATTATAGAATGAAACTGTTAGAATGAAACTATTCTTTTCCCACTTATCTTGTAATAAGCACCTGGAGTAATTTCTATGGAACTCCTATCATAGGATTGTACTACTCTTTCTATCAAGTTTATGTTAGCTAGAAAAAACAAAATTAAATTGTCCAATATAGGAAAAATAAATCCTTTGATCAGCATTTTAGAACTTCATAAAATAATAATGTTACTATTTTAATCTGGGATCAAAGTACATAGGAATTAATGCTGGATATGTATTCAATAACTCAACCAACCAAGCTGTCCCTTCAATGGCACCTTATTTATTATTGCAATAAAACAATGTATTATTCAAATCTATTAACCCTGGAACAATGTCTATTAGTGCTAGCCTTAGCATGTTTAAACAGAAGTAAATTTTACTAACTGTGGGACAAGGGGGATGAACCTCTTAGTGGCCGAAGACTAGGGTTAACATTTTGCAGAATGAAATGCTACAACATGATATGGCTGCATCATTTGTGTTGCAAATAAAAAGGGCCTAGAAGAAACTAGCTATAATATGCCTGTTTTCAAGCTACATAATAGTTTTCAAATCTTTCTCATCTCAAAATTCCATCAATCAGAATAGAGCTGGAAGGGACCTTGGAGGTGATGTTGTCAATCCCACATTTTTCTAGCTTACCAAGAAGAAGGTTGTAGTCTACTTTGTTAAATGCCTTGCTGAAGTCTAAATATACTATGTTCACAATATTTCACTGGTCTACTTATTTAGTCACTTCGTCAAAGAATGAAATAAGATTGTTTTGGCATGATCTGTTTTTAACAAACCCATGCTGGCTACTAGTTATAACTTTATTTGTTTCCAGCTGTTCACAGATCTGTTTTTTTCATTATTTTTTCCAGTATCTTCCCAGGTATTGATGTCAGGCTGATTGGTCTGTAGTTTTCTGGATCTGTTTTCCCCCCCCTTTTTCTTAAGATGGGAACTACATCAGTTCTTTTCCAATCCTCAGGTAGTTTCTCAGTGCTGCAAGATTTTTAAAAGATATGATACAATGGTTCTGAGATAACTCTCAGGACTCTGGGATGTAATCTATCAGGTCCTGGTGATTTATATTCATCAAGATCAGACAGGTGTTCTCTTACCATTTTCTTGCTTATTTTAATTTTTATTTCTAGTTTGTCTTTTACAGTTATGTATTTAGTAAGTTGGCCTATAGTTTCTTTTTGTGTGAAGACTGATGCAAAGAATGAGTTAAGTAGCTCTGCTTTCTCTCTACTGCCCGTTACTTCCTTGTCATCTTCTCTCTTTAGTGGACCGACTGTTTCCTTGACTTTTTTTTATTATTTATATAATGAAAGAAACTTTTTTATTATCCTTGATTTTTGTTGCAAGTTTTTGTTCATTCTGAGCCTTAGCTTTCCTGACTTCATCTTTGCATATTTGCTCATATTCTGCCTTTGTTATGTGTCCCTCTTTCCATTTTTTGTACTTATCTTTTTTGTTTTTCAGTTTATCAGAGAAATCTTTGTGCAACCATGCTGGTTTCTTCTTGGATTTCTTGTTTTTCTTTTTCAGTGGTATCGTGTTGGACTGGGCTTTTATGATCATATTTTTCAGTGTTTAGCATGCTTCTTGAGTTGTTTTCCCTTTTATGAGTTTTATCCGTGAAATTTGCTTAGAGTCTCTCTGAGTTTGTTAAAATCAGCTCTTTTAAAGTTTAGGACACTGGTTGGATTATATTCTATTGCTTATTATTTGTGTAATATTGAATTCCAGAATGCTGTGGTCACTCTCGCCCAAGGTTCCCACAATTTCAACTTCCTCTATCATTTCTTCTCTATTAGTAAGAATTAGGTCTAGTATAGCTTTTCCTCTAGTTCCCTCCTCTAACTTTTGGGTGGCAAAGTTTTCAGCTAAGTTGGTTAGGAATCTTTTCGATATCCCACTTGCTGCAGAGTTTGTCTCCCAATTCATATCAGGGTAGTTAAAGTCTCTCACTACTCCTGTCGTATGTTTCCTACATACAATTGTTAATTGATTAGCAAAGAGTTCATCTGTTTCTTCCGTTTGATTGGGTGGCCTTTAGTATACTCCTATAGCAATGTCATTCTTTTTTCCTTTCATAGTGACCCATATGGATTCTAGGAGGTTTTCATCCTTGGTTTTGTGTATTTCTGTAGAGATGTAGTGATCTTTTATGTATCGTGCAACTCCACCTCGTCTTTTGTTGGGTCTGTTTCTTTTCAGTAGTTTATATCAGGGGTAGGCAACCTTGGCTCTTTGGGAGTTGAAGTCCACGAGTCATAAAAGAGCCAAGGTTGCCTACCCTTGGTTTATATCTTTCCATCAGTACATTCCAGGCATGAGTTTCATCCCACCACGTTACAGTAATGACAATTGTATCATATCTGCCTTCTTGTATTAATACACAACAACAACAACAATGATAACATTAACAACAACAATAATAATACTAATAGTAATAATAATAATATAGTTGGAAGGGACCTTGGAAGTCATCTAGTCCAACTTCAAGTTCACCCTGCTTGTTCCCTAAACTTTGAGCATTAATATAAGCATTAGTAAAAAGGGCAGGTAGCACTCTGAGTGCTATAAAAAAGAAATTCAAGGACCACTGATTTGGTGATCATAGTTGCCCAATTTACACTTACATAAGTATTTATTCCATAATAAGTATCCAGAGGATAGAATCCTATGAAATTCTAGTATGTGAGGAACTCTTGTGTGACTTTGCATTCCATTCATCTGTAAAAAAAATATATCTTATTCCGGCATATTTTTATGAGCAAACACTAGAGTTAGGTTGTTGTTTTTTAATTTTTAATGTATTTTGTTTTTATTTTATTCTATGTTAAATGCCTTAAATTTTGACAAATTAGGCTTGTTTAGAAATGCTGTAATAGATAAATGGATGCTGTGTTTCTCTATTTGGGAATACATTCCACTGAGTGATAATTTACTTTCAGGTAAACTAATATGGGCTTGCATCCTTGTTTCTTGAATTATTTCTGTTGTTATAGTTTTAAACCTGCTGATATTTATGTCTACTTTTAATAATCACTCTAACGGATGAATTATTCTTTTCAAAGAGAGTAAGGAACCTGGCGCTTCCTGATCTTGCTAGTCTTTTTAGTGCCTTTTGTTATCCCTGTTAGCTGAGGCTATTGGGAGTTATAGTTCAGCCAAGAGATGAAGAACTACTAATTGCCTGTTGCTATAATCACATTAAAACCTATTTCAAGATATGTGAGTCCTACCAGGTTAAATAGCCTGATATTTCTCTTGCACTCTGTATTTTAAATAAAACATTTGGATTGTAAAGCTAACATCATCATTAATATTAGCAAAATAAATTCTGGCTCTTTAGAACGATTGGTCACCTTTCTGGACCTTTTGCAGTTTTTGGTCTCCAAGTGCCCTTTCCATCGTTTCTGTAGCTCTCTTTGAGATCCTTTCCCTTGAAGGTGAAATATTGATGTGAACATTTGCTACTGTAGCATCACATCCCAGGATTTTTACAAGAACAGACTCCTAAGAAGGGTTGTAGGGATAAAAAAAAATTACAATAATCAAGTCTAGAGAAGACAAAAGTGCAAATAAGACTTTCAGCAGAAGTGTGACTGAGACAGTGTTGAAGATAGGGCAATATAGAAGAAGTGTTAATAAGCAGATTTACAGAGAGACAGAATGTGAGAAGCAAAGGTAAGCTGAGGATCAAAGAGAGTACATGGAGAGTTTTTGCTGCAACATGACAACAAAATTTAGAATGGCAAAGAACAAATATGAATGTCTTTGCTACAGTGACTACTGTTGGATTCACATCACCTTCATGTATATTAAACAAAGGCAAGCCAGGTTTCAGATAGCTATCTGCTACACACAGAAACCATCAATCCATCTTAAAACCTTAAGTTATCGCTCAAACCCTAAGACTAATTATGGCCATCAAAAGACTTGAATGGAGTCAGGGGTATTTCAGGGAGGGGAGAAGGGATGTGTCAAAGAAAGTCAAAAGGTGGTAATCATGGCTGAAGCTCCATACATTTTTATGTGCATTAGAGCTATTGTCTTTTTTTTTATCACACCTGCAGATGTAGCCTCTAGAAATCTCCATAAACTATTACTGAATTGTAATGGAAGTAAAAAATGATCTGTCATATTTATTTATTTATTTATTTTATTAAATTTATATGCCGCCCTTCTCCCTAAGGACTCAGGGCAGCGCACAACAATAAAAATTAAAAACATAAAATAGAAAACTTAAAAAAGAATTAAACAAGGAATACAATAATTATATGACAATTTAAAAACCAGTAAAAATCTAATTAAAACCGTAGTCAGTCCAGGCCCGCTTGTTGGAACAACCATGTCTTCAGGTCACGGCAGAAGGACCGAAGGTCAGGGGTCGTCCGCAGCTCCAGGGGCAATTCATTCCAGAGGGTCAGCACGCCCACAGAGAAGGCTATCCCCCTGGGGGTCGCCAGCCGGTATTGCCTGGCCAACGGCGCCCTGAGGAGGACGACTCTGTGGGAGTGAACCGGGCGATGGGAGGATGACAATGGCAGCAAGTGGTCTCGCAAGTACCCCGGGCCTAAGCCATGTAGGGCTTTAAAGATTATAACCAGTACCTTGAATCGCACCCAGAGGGCAACCGGAAGCCAATACAGCTCACGCAGGAGTGGTGTAACATGGGAGTACCGAGATACTCCCATAAGCACCTGCACGGCCACATTCTGCACCAGTTGAAGCCTCCAGGTGCTCTTCAAGGGCGGCCCCATGTAAAGAGCATTGCAGTAATCCAAACGAGAAGTGACGAGGGTGTAGGTAACTGTGCATAGGGCATCTCGGTCCAAACAGGGGTGCAACTGGAGCACTAGGCGAACCTGTGCGAAGGCCCCCCTGGTCACGGCCGTTAGATGATCATCCAAATTGAGCTGTGAATCCAGGAGGACACCCAAGTTGTGAGCCCTTTCTGAGGGGAGCAATACCTCCCCCCCATCAAAAGAGAAGGAACTTGTTGGACAGTACGAGATGCTGATATCCACAGCCACTCAGTCTTGGAGGGGTTGAGCCTGAGCCTGTTCCTTCCCATCCAGACCCACACCACCTCCAGGCACCGGGACACCACGTCAAGAGCATCACTGGGTTAGCTCGGGGTGGAGATGAACAACTGGGTATCATCCGCATATTGATGATACCTCACCCCAAAGCCACGGATGATCTCACCCAATGGCTTCATGTAGATGTTAAACAGGAGAGGGGAGAGAACTGACCCCTGAGGTAGATCTCTGTCCCCCTGCCAATACAAAGTGCGAACGGCCTGAGAGGTAGGAGGAGAACCACCGTAAAACCGTGCCTCCCACTCCCAACCCCTCGAGCCATCGCAACAGGATACCATGGTCGATGGTATCAAAAGCCACTGAGAGGTCAAGTAGGACCAGGACAGAGGAACAGCCCCTGTCCCAGGCCCACCAGAGATCATCCACCAGTGCGACCAATGCCGTTTCCGTGCTGTAGCCAGGTCTGAAATCAGACTGGTACGGGTCCAGATAGTCCACTTCCTCCAGGAATTGCAGGGCTGACGCGCCACCACATTCTCAACAACCTTCGCTACAAAGCGAAGGTTGGAGACAGGACGGTAGTTATTCAGTGAGGCCGGGTCCAGGGCAGGCTTCTTGAGGAAGGGCCTCACCACCGCCTCTTTCAAGGCAGAGGGGAAGACACCCTCTGTCAAAGAAGCATTGACCACTGCCTGGAGCCAGCCCACTGTCACCTCCCGGGCGGCCAAAACCAGCCAGAAGGGACATGGGTCCAGTAAGCAAGTGTATTACAGTAGTGTATTACTGTTGCAAATGTAAATCAAATTAAGTTTAGCTTTTCTTCTGCCCCGTTCATTATTTTGTAACTACAACCTAAGCTTGCGTGCTATCCAAGAAAAAAGCAGTTGAAACTTTCAGTGCAGAAACGTTGTGCTCTCACGGTTATCTCTCTTTTTAATCCAGTGTTAATTGTTACTGGAAATACAGTACAAATAGTTCTCAACTTATAATCACAATGGGGACTAGAATTTCCATTGCTAAGTGTTGTGGTTGTTAAGTGAATTGTACCCGATATTAAGACTTTTTTTACCACAGTTGTTAAGCTAATCATTGGAGTTGTTAAGTGAATCACAAGGTTTGCTAGTTGAAACTGACTGGGAAGGTTGCAAATAGTGATCGCATAAGTCCAGGACATGACAACCATTGTAAATGCATGAAGTTGCCAAGTGCCTGAAACACAGTCACATGGCCATGGGTATACTGTGACAATTGTAAGTACAAGTAATGGTTGTGAATACTTTTTTCAGCATCACCATAACTTTTAACAGTAACTAAACAAATGGTTATAAGGTTATAATGGTTATAAGGTTATAAGGACTAGCAGTATATTTTGCTAACCCTGAAGTTCAACTGAGAAAAATGTATATCACACTTAAGTGGATCTGTGCTTTGTGAATGCATGTCAACAACATAGGGATGGAGGAAATGGACCCTGTTCAGACATGGTGGCAGGTTTGCTGGATTCTGGTCTTATCTCTAGGGATGAAAAACAATTTGTTCACCAGGTGAAAGTCCTGGTCTACCATGGGCAGATGTGAGCTGGTTCTGCCTCAGGCATAGAAGCCAAACAAATAACTTTGGTACAATCATTTTCTCTCTACCCTAGGAAGAAGGCAATGGCAAACCACTTTTAAAAATATTGTTTAGAAAGCTGCATGGACCTCTGCATAGTTACCAGGGAACAAAACTAATGTGAAGGCTAAAACAAAACTCTACCCCATCCTCTAGCAATATAATGTCTTTATTGTTATATTCCCAGGGAACTCAATGGCTCAGCAGTTAAAGATGCTGAGCTTGTCAGTTGAAAAGCTGACAGGTCCAGTTCAAACCCATAGTGCCATGCAATGGGGTGAGCTCCTGTTACTTGTCCTAACAATTGCCAACCTTGCAGTTCAAAAGCATGCAAATGTGAGTAGATAAATAAGTACCAGTTTGGTGAGAAGGTGACAGCATTTCATGCACTTCAGCACATAACCACAGGAGTATCTTTGGACAATTCTGGTCCCTCAATTAAGAAACAGAAATGAGCACTGCTCCCTAGAGGTGGACATGACTGCACAGGGAAACCTTTACTTTTACTATTGTTATATCCCATCATGACTGAAATTGTTGAAAAGAACAATGTTGTTGCAGCAATGCAACAATTTGGTGCTGTTATTCCTAAGCACTCATTTGAACCCTGAGTTTCAAATATTTTCCTTTATGAGTCCAATAATATATTCCTTTTAAGTCTCACTGTTCATGCTTCCCTGTAAATTGTTGTTGTTTGGGTGTTCACTGGAGAAATACACACCAATGTGTATGTAGGAGGAAATGCTCATAATCAAAACTTAACTGAATAGTTCAGATATATGCATAAGAATACATACATTATCAACATCTGCCTTTGATGACTATAGTTACAATAAGATGGTTCATGCTAGTTTGGCTAGTTGGGTCGTTTGATTTGCTGTTTCTCAGTATAGTATTTCTCTTACACAAGACAATTGCTGCAATGGTGAATTATCAGAAGGTTAGAACCACAGCAGGGTACCTTCTCAGATCTTCCAAAATTGCTATTTTAAAAAAATGGCAATTATTTTAAATTACATTTACATTCAAGAAATCAAATTTAGTTTTGGCCTTCCTATTTTTTTGTTATGCATCTCCTCAAAGGCTGTTGGGCACTTAGATTTAAGAGAGTTCCTTTCTACTTTTCCTCTGCAAAAGATGCTGAAAAAAAACAATAAAATTGTTCCTTAGCTAATGTGATTTCTGAAACTACAATTGTATAAGAATAAAATCAGAAATTAAGAAAACTATGATGAGGTTAATTATTGATGATATATCAATATAATAACACTGTTATACAAATGCCAATTTTTCTTCATGTCTCATGCAAATATGTAAGCTGCTGTATTTCCATGATGATGTCCAAGTCAAATGCAGATAAGATGTCCATTATAGTATAGTCAAGCTAAATCAAAAATCCAGTGCACCTATCTTAGGTTCAGAAAATTGTAGGGCCTTCTGTTCTTTTAGGTTAAGACTGGTTTATCAGTAAGACATGTTGGAGGAGAAAGAAATCTAAAAAGATTTTTAAAATCTTTTTTAAAATTAATTTTATTATTTTTATGCAGATATAAACAAGAAAAACAAAACATATAAATGTAAATAAAAGAAAAAAGATTAAAAAGGAGTAAAAGAAAAAAGGAAGACACAACAATTGTAACTACTGTATATCAGAATTATTACAGTTCAATTTTTAAACAAGTTACATCTACCTTTCAGTTGTTCTATTGTGTTGAAAAAAGGTAACATGTTTCATCAAGCCACCTTTGCTGTTTGGTGTACAAGGAGTTATCCAAGGACATGTGATAATCTTTGTAGGAACAATCCAGGCATGGTTGATCAACATTCTTCATTATAAATTCCAATGTTTTTGGTATATAGTTAACAACACATGGATATCTTTAAATGTTAACCTTCTCCTAAGATTTTGGTTCACTATGATAAGAATATCCAACTGATATGAGATAATTAAATTGTAAAATCAAAGTATCTCCACTACTGTATCTTCAAAGTTATGATATCTCCTTTGTAATGTAGATAACCATCTTTTTTTGAAAAACTGTTGCGAAATCCAAAAGCCTGGGGGGGATAGTTTTTGGTGAATGCATCTAAATTTCAGACAATAAGAAACATTTCTTAATTTATCAATTTCCACAGTCGCTGAAGCCACCTGATTTGGGAAAATGGGAAAGTCTAGTTCATGTTTCTAAGTTTCTATAATTAAACTGTTGCTTCAGTCTCTAAAGAAAACTTTGTCTAATATATTCAAAACCACAGGAGGTTTTAAGGTAGCAAAAATATTCAGTTCTTACATAGAATGTAACAAATGTTTTACTTGACTATATTGCCATGAAGCCTTTTAGGCAAAATATATTCCTTTTGTATTTGTATTTGTATTTTGTATTTTATAAAATTTGTATACCGCCCTTCTCCCGAAGGACAGGGCAGTGAACAGGGCATATATAAATAGAAAATACAAAAATTAAAAGAGAATTAAACAATTGCCCAGATAAAAAACAGTAACAATATAAAAACCCATTAAAAACCCTAACGTCCCCCATCAGGCCAGGCCAGCTTGTTCAAATAAATGGGTCTTCAGACCGCGCCGGAAGGAGCGAAGGTCCGGTGCCGTCCGGAGCTCAACCGGCAGTTGGTTCCATAGAGCCGGAGCGCCCACAGAGAAGGACCTCCCCCTGGGGGCCACCAGCCGACATTCTCTGACCGGAGGCACCCTGAGGAGGCCCTCTCTGTGGGAACGCACAGGGCAGAGGGAAGTTGACGCCGGCAGCAGGTGATCCCCGAGGTACTCCGGACCCATGCCATGTAAGGACTTAAAGACCATAACCAAAACCTTGAATCTCACCCGGAAGACAACTGGTAACCAATGCAGCTCGCGGAGCAAAGGTGTAACATGGGAGTACCGGGAAACTCCCAAGACAACTCTCGCGGCCGCATTCTGTACCAGTTGGAGCCTCTGAGTGGTCTTCAAGGGGAGCCCCATGTAAAGAGCATTGCAGTAGTCCAGGTGAGAGGTCACGAGCGCATGAGTGACCGTACACAGGGCATCCCGGTCCAGATAGGGCCGCAACTGGCGCACCAGGCGAACCTGGGCAAAAGCCCCCCTAGTCACAGCTACTATATGGTCTTCCAGGGTAAGCCGTGAATCTAGGAGGACTCCCAAGTTGCGAGCCCTATCCACGGGGGGTAAAAACTCACCCCCCCCATAGAAAGAGGTGGAATATTTTGAATGTCCCAGGATGCCGGAATGCACAGCCACTCAGTCTTGTCAGGGTTGAGCTGAAGTCTGTTCCTCCCCATCCAGACCCGAACCGCCTCCAGGCAACGGGACATCACATCGAGGGCATCACTGGGGTGGTTTGGGGTCAAAATGAAAAGCTGGGTATCATCAGCGTACTGATGATACCCAACTCCAAAACCACGAATGATCTCACCCAGCGGTTTCATGTAGATGTTGAACAGGAGAGGCGAGAGGACCGACCCCTGAGGAACTCCACAAATGAGAGTCCTTGGGGTCGACCTCTGCCCCCCTGACAACACCGACTGCGAGCGTCCCAGGAGATAGGAGGAGAACCACTGAAGAACTGTGCCTCCCATTTCCAATCCCCTGAGATGCCGCAGCAGGATACCACAGTCGATGGTATCAAAAGCCGCCGAGAGGTCTAATAGGACAAGGACAGAGGAATGTCCTCTGTCCCGGGCCCTCCAGAGATCATTCACCAGAGCGACCAATGCCATCTCCGTGCTGTACCCGGGCCTGAAACCCGATTGGGACAGGTCTAGATAATCTGCTTCATCCAGAACCAGGGGGAGCTGATGCGCCACCACACTCTCAACAACCTTCGCAAGAAAGCGAAGGTTGGAGACCGGACAAAAGTTATTCAACACAGTTGGGTCCAGGGCAGGCTTCTTGAGGAGAGGTCTCACCACCGCCTCCTTCAAGACGGCGGGGAAATTACCCTCACTCAAAGAAGCAGATATAACTGCCTGGAACCAGCCTCGTGTCCTCTCCCGAGCTGCATAGACCAGCCAAGAAGGGCACGGGTCCAATAAACATGTGGTGGAGCTCAACCTCCCCATAATCCTGTCCACTTCCTCAGGGGTCACAGAATCAAACTCCTCCCAGATAACATCGACAAGACCGCCCATGTCCTGTTCGTCGGACTCTGCCCAGTTGGAGTCCAGACCAGTCTGAATCCGAGCGATTTTATCCAACAGATGTTGACCAAACTCCTCGGCACGACCCTGCAAGGGTTCCTCCCTCACCTCCTGATTAAGGAGGGAGCGGGTCACCCTAAACAGGGCGGCCGGGCGATTATCTGCGGACGCGATGAGGGCAGAGAAGTAATTACACCTCGCCGCCCTCATCGCTGCGAGATAAGACCTAATAAAAGTTCTTAGTCGCAACCGGTCGGATTCGGATCGGCTGGACCTCCAACAGCTCTCTAGGCCCCGTTTCCAACGCTTCATCTCCCGGAGCTCCGTAGAGAACCATGGAGCTCGTTGGGATATGCACCGGGTCAGGGGCCGCAAGGGTACAACTCGGTCAAGTGCCTCAGTGGCCGCCCTTTCCCAGGCTTCCACTAGGGCATCCGCCAAGTTGTGAGCAACGGAGGCAGGTGGGGACCCCAGCGCTGCCTGGAACCTGTCAGGATCCATTAAGCACCTGGGGCGGTACCATCTGGTTGGCTCCGTACCCCCACGGCAGGGGGTGGCAAAACGGAAGACCAGCCGCAGGAGGTAATGATCGGTCCATGACAGGGGCATAATAAATGGAGAGCCCCCACCAAGATCATCAAACCACCGTCCAGATAAAAAAACCAGGTCAAGGGTGTGGCCTCCCTCATGAGTTGGTTCAGAAATTACTTGCATCAGGTCCATGGCCATCATGGAAGCCATGAACTCCCGAGCTAACTCAGATGAACCTCCTAGGGATGGTAGATTGAAGTCACCCAAAACTATGAGTTTGGGGAACTCAATCACCAACCCAGAGAGGACATCGAGTAGCTCAGGCAGGGCTGCCGCTGCGCGACTAGGCAAAAAGTACACCAGCAGCAAGCCCAACTGCGCCCCCAGACCAAATCTCAAAAAGAGAGACTCACACCCGACTATCTGAGGAACAGTGGTCTCCCACGGACATAAGGTCTCCCTGATAGCTACCGCCACTCCCCCGCCCCTACCTTGAGCCCGGGGCCGGTGTAGCACCCGGAAACCTGGTGGGCAGAGATCAACCAAAGGGACCCCACCCTCTGGGCCCAACCAAGTCTCCGTGATGCAAGCCAGGTCCGCATGCTCACCCTCAACTAAATCCCAAACAAGGGGAGCTTTATTAACCACAGACCTGGCATTCAGGTACACCAGCCGAAGCTCAGGAGGCTGCGCATCCTCGCTCCCGGGACCTCGGGGAAAAAACAGAGGGTCGGAGCGCCTCACCGCTTGTAAGTAGCGGAGACGACCCCCCCGGTAACGATACGGCCCTCTGTTTATGCACCTGCTGCCATTCCCCAACGTCGTGGGAATTGGTAGTCCCACGACCTGCTCCCGAGCCCCGGAAGCAACCACACCCCGCTCTCCCCCCGCGCGATCAGACCCAGGCCTGGCCTGAGCCACGGTTGATTGACCACCCCCCATAGCCAAACAACCACCACCCACTCCCGCCCCTCTCCCTAACCCCATAAAATTTTTTAGTAAAAAGTTAACCAGGGGCCTCCTGTTAAATTTATATTGAAGGCCCCTGCCCCTGCCCAGCCATCTCTCAGGGTCCCAGTAATCGGGCCCTTCATCGAGATTGGAGGTGTTAAAAAAGGCGGGTCGCACCCAGGAGAGGGGGGCACCCCTGAGGGCGAACAAGTCCGTGCTAGTGTATCGATACATATAAGTCCAGGAGAGTCCAGGAAAGGCGGTCCCATAGTTGATAAGTTCGATAGGAGGATCGAGACAGAGGAAGTGAGTATCTGGACCCTCACCCAACTTCACTGCCACTCAGTTGGGTGCCCCCAGAAACAGGCCACACCCCGTCCTCTCACGACGGGTTGCAACTCTGTTCCCATGGATGGTCCAGGATATGCACCCTGGGTAGGGCATACCCCATAGAGCTCCCACCTCTATGGGGCTGCAGATGTAAACCCAAGCCACTCTCCCACCGTGGCTTGTACCCAGGTCCGTCGAAGTCCAAAGGGGAAAGGGAGGCAGGCAGAAAGTTGGTAAGCGGGTAGATATATAACCAGGGCAGAGGGCTAGCCAGGCCAAGGTGGTGAAAGCGGCCCGAAGACGCCATCGTCGCCACCAAAAGCGGCCCGAAAACGGTGCAGGAAACACACACCGCCGTCGCCGCCACCGAGATGACCCGTGGTCGTCCTCTCCGTCGCTAAAACGGCCCGAAGACACCTTCGCCGCCGAAAGCGGCCCGAAAACGGCACAGGAAACATCGCCGCCGCCGCGATGACCCGCAGAACCTTTGAAAAGTTTTAAAGTATCATTAACAATAAGGGAACCCTATAGCAGATTTGGCTGTTCTGATTCTGCTTAGAAGATCAATAAGATATTTATTTGTAGGAGGGGCTCATTTATGGGAAGGACCATATGACAAGACCGCCATCCGGCCCCTGAATCTTCTGAGATATATGCAGCATTATTAGAATTAAAGAGGCTGGGTTGTCTGCCTGCTGTTTTTGTAAGAACATTTATAGAAGAGACTATTTTGCACCTGTACCCCATTAAATCTACATGCTCTGAGCACCAATTTTTCTTTATCATTATTTCAGCACACCATTAGCCATGCTTTCAGAGTGCATCCTAAGCTATTAAGGGGGTGAGATTTTTATACACAGCTTGTTAGGAGATGCCCCAGAACATGAGGCCGTAACATCTTCTCACCTCTGTCAAAAAAGAAATCATATAGACAGCTGGTATAGTAATGCATATTTGCTGCACAAACCTAAGATGACATCTCTTGGCTGATCTTTTAGATAACACAGAACTGCATAATGAGAGAGCAAAATGTCATACAGGCATGCTTCTCTTGCTAGCCTACTTTATGTAATCCAGCACAATGCCAATAGGAAGATTTCAAAAGGACTGTTGAGATTTCTTAAAGGGCTAGGGAAAAAAGGGACTAATCCAGGTTAGGCAATCTTGGCTCTTTTATGACTCGTGGACTTCAACTGCCAGAATTCCTGAGCCAGCCATGCTGAGGGGAAAGAGAGGTTTCCAAGCTGAACCATGCTGGCTCAGGAATTCTGGGAGTTGAAGTCCACGAGTCATAAAAGAGCCAAAGTTGCCTACCCCTGGACTAGTCTGAGGGACTAGTTATTTCACTACGACACAGAAACAGTGATGACTGTATGTTGATCCGGAATTAGGGGACAGTATAGGAAATATCAATTGTGAATGTGCAAATGGCCCTACTGTCTTTGGGCTCTTGCAAAGTCCTGGATGCAGGGTCGTGAAAGGCCAGCAAGGAAAATATTCAATGTCCTAACCCCACCCAAGAACATATGATATCTTTAGGGAAACACCCAAAAGGTAACATGTTTGTTACTTCTGCTCTCTTATCTACAGTATGCCAGACTTACTGGGTGAAATCTTTGTCATATGTGTGTCAGCTTTGCTGGATGGCCTGCTTATGTAACCAGAAAGAATAAATACAAGGATTTCTTGTCTTTTGGGGCTGCTCTCATTTAGAGGAGCCCATCTTTTTGTACAGCTGAATAAAAAATGTAAAACTTGAAGGCAACTTCTGGTTTCCTGTATTTTTTTACCAGCAAAACCTCAGGACCTGCCTATCATCTTGCCTATTATGGAAGTTAGCTAGATTATATAATGGAGAAACTCCATGATAAAGAACTAAAATGTCCCTCACTCAAGATCAGCATGATTTGACTCTAAAAAGGAAAGACGTGGCATTTTGAATGTATCTGGAAAGATAAATTATAGATAATATTGCAGTTGTATAAAATTGTATAGTTGTTGGTTTTACAGGAGCAAAATAAGAAAAATGTTTTAAAGGGCTAAGTAATATGCATAACCAATATATTTTCACTGCCCCCTGCTTAGGATAGTGTCCTACATCCCTGATATTTTAGATGAAAATATGAAGCAAAATGATGCCTCTTTCCTACGATTGAAGATAAATAAACTAATTCTCTAAGCACATAGAATTATCCATTTGAAACTCACATTGCAGCCAGAGATAAAATGGAGTTCTCTTTGGGACCTTGAGGCTAAACACATTTTAATAAAGAAATAAACCATCCTTTTATGGTTTATGAAAAAGTTAAGTGTTTTAATAATTAAAGAATAAACACAAGTTTCTTTAACTCTTTCTGTATAATAAACTGATCATCCACTGACTATAAACTGTACTAAAGGAGAAGAAGGAGAAGAAGCAGTACTGACATTGTATGTGTTTGCTTCTTTCCTGTCCTGTTATTCTCTGCTCTACATTCAGCAACAATCTGTAATCTGTAATGTCTTCTTGACAGCCACATGTGAATCATAGCTGCGGAACACTGTGCATGATATGGAGAAATACAAATATATACAAATGAATATCCTTACCTGTATGTGAGGTGCCACCTTTGGTCCATGCCATCCAAAATCTCCTCACCATGACTGTGAAAGGGGATTGCCATATGCTAGAGCTCCTTCAACTAATTTGAGTTGGGGGAATCTCACTTACTGTAATTCATATTCATATGCAAATTTTTTACAGCAAGTTGTCATGAGCCATGGAATTTTTCACAACCTTGACCGGTCAGCCAGTATGCATAATGGCAGAAATATATAGCATTGGTCTGTGCAGCTTTTTTGCATGCTTTCTTTTTGGTTCCTCCCCATAGACACCCATACCTGTGAGACAGTTCACCAAAGTTTTGCATCATGTTAGCATTTCTCACTTTGATATGAAATATCTGCCTCTTCTCAGATATGAGTCTGTATAGTCACTAGCCCCTTGTTTTTGGCTGTTTAGTGGAAAATTTTCCTCCTGGGACAATAGAAAACAGGGCCTCTTCTCTCTTGCTTCCCTCCTAAGCTTTGAAACTCCCTCTTCAGAATTTTCTCCTGATGTTGTTGCTTATATAGTTTCAAGCATCAAACACAAATCTTTTTAAAAATAATAATAATCCAATGTTTTTAATGTTGTTGTTAAACAATCTCATTTCACTGCTCTTTTTTATTGGTTAAAAGTGATGTTGATGAATTAATGAGGATGTATTAACAGCAAAGTTTTAGGTAAACTCTCTTATAATCTAGCAAATTTAAGTTTTGCTTTTGTTAATAGATATATTATCTCCATGGATGCATGTGCACGTATGCATTCATACACTCACATAAATACACAGAGAGAATACCCTACATGCACTCATCTTAAAATAAGTGCTGTGATTCATTTATAAATTTGCACCTCTCAAATGAACTTTCTGATTTCACGGCAGAAAACGTGTGGACTATATAACATTGGCTGCTGGAGCAAATGTGGGGTGTGGGTTTCTAACACTTCACAGCCTTTATAGAGGCTCCTCAGGTTGTACTAAATCTATATTTTGCCGCTTGAAAAACCACAATCTTTCTTCAGAAGATGTTTTCTCATTTGCAGTTAAAAAACTAATTCCATTACTTGACTTCAATGGAGTTAAGGGAAGGATCAGCATAAGGAAAAAAATAGTGTATTCTCAGTAGTTGTTCTTAATTTAGTTTTATATTATTAATTTCCCAGTAACAGGAACTTATCTTAAAACTGTACACCATAATTTGGGTCCCAGAACTATATGCTTTCCCCTAAAACCTTTAAGAATGACACCCACTCCAGGAAAGGTCCTTCCCAAGATGGCTGGTAGGAATTTTTTTCTTTTCCTACTGACTGTTGATTTTATGCCAAAGCTGGTTCTCTGAGAGTGCTGTTCCCTGGATTTGAATGGGAGCACTTAAGACTGACCCAAACTGGCTTTTGAATGGCTGTGGACTTACCTGGGAAGAAAAGTCTTGAAGATTCCAGTTCTCTGTGGCAGCGGTCAGAAAGCCATTGGGCAAATCCATCTTCCTTTCAGCAGTTTGCTTTCTTAAGCACACCTGGGTTTTAACTTTCACTCTTTGAATTTATTGCTTTATTTTGCTTTTTTTTTAACTTGACTGGCTGGCTGAATGCTGATTTACTCTAAACCCCTGTTGAACTTTATGTGGGGTTTTTTTTCCTTTCTTCTTCTAATTTATGTTGTTTTTGAATAACTTTTGCTTTTGCATATGGAAACATGGCATGCTTTTCAATGGTGAAGTGCTTTTATTTGATTTACATCAATATTGGACTTTTACCAAAGGATTTTTATTTTATTAATTTGTAAACTACTTGGAGTTTATTTGTTTATTTTTATTTTTAACTTTGGATCAAAAATATCCATATAACATCCATAACAATTGCACTGTGCTTCATGTGACCCTGAGGGCAAAGATAAACCCTCATGAGCTTAGCACCAGGTCTTATTTTGGGGGGATGTCTTTTCCATTCACCTCATGGTGGCAGCATCAACAGCCCTGCCCAGTCAGCCCACTTCTTCTGCAACCGAAGGACCAGAAGATTGAATCCATAGCTTGATTCTCAGCTACAGAGGCCTTCTGGAAAGGCCTCTTACTATGAAGTGCAGGCCAGAGCTCCATTGTCAGCTGCAGAATGAAGCTGTTCCTTCGGCTGCAGAAGAAGTGGGCTGGCAAGGCAACTGTCGATCCATGGGAGGCCTGGCTGTAATGGTAAGCTCCACCCCTCCACACACACACACACACCTGCCCTAGCTTTCTTTTTAGGGGGGCACTTTGCCCCCAAACTAGGGCTTAATTTTGGGGTAGGGCTTATTTCGGGGTAGGTCTTACTTTCAGGGAAACACAATAACAACCAGATGATGTAAAGAAATACAATCCTTCCATTCTCCCCCCCAATCCAGTTAGAAGCTATCCTTCCATCCCTTCACAATTGATGAAGCTTCTTGGATGAGTTTTGTTCTTCTTCCTGAAGGAAAAAAAAAACAATCCAGTTGCCTTTTGAAAAAGCACCTTTGAGAGACTGTGACCTGGATAACAGAGAATCTCCACAGACATTTGGAACTAGTCAGTCTGTTGCAAATATATTGGGACTGTGTAGACTTAGAATTAGCTCAATTGATTGCATATACCTCCTTGAAGTTCAAGCCTGCGATCTTTTCCAATAGCAGGAATTATACTGTGTGAGAAAGTGACAAATTGGCTTTTCCTAAGAGGATCAAGGAGATGGGAGAATAGATTTATCACTTCATTAATTGGGAACCAATTTCATCTGGATTTTGTTGGTAAGATATGTTGGTAAGTTTTAGAGACTGAACATACTATATTTAATCAGACAACAATTGATAAGAGATGGAGTTAAAAAAGCAAACATGGATATTTGACCCAGGACGAATTACTGTTAATGTTTGGGTTGATTTGTGATGATAAGATACCAAGGAAAATTTTCTACAAGCTGGTTACAATAGGAACTTGTTAACAGGAGGTTTTTAAATTTTAACCTTGCCTTTTTATCATGATTGTTCTTTCTGTTAACTGTTTTGTCATTAATATAGTATACAGATGACAAGTTAATAATTTGCAAATAAATTTAGTAGATTAAAAATCTTTTGGGCCTGTTTCGCAAGGAGTGGGAAATTAATATTTTAGTAATATATCAACTAGTATTCAACTAGGAGGATAATATGTGCATAGGTGTTACTTTCTTTTTCTAATGCAATTTTTATTGTCTTTTTGCTATGTGTGTTTGTTTGTTTGTTTGTTTGTTTTAATCTTTTGGAGTTTTGTATTTTAACTTTTTTAAAATAAAATAAAAATTGACCCAATAAAAATAATGCCACCCACTCTTTTTAGGCCTTCAATGGTTCTCACTGAATTTTCACTTTTTAATATGATAGAAAGTTAAAAATGATCAAATACATACTGAGATATAATACAATAAGAACTTATAATTAATGTGATGAATTTAAGTACATTGAAATTAAATTGTGATGCACACTCTTGCCTTAAACATTTACACTGCATGGGTTGATTGTTGCCAGAGCAGGGAAGAATTCTTCAGAAAGAATATTAGGAAGAATCAATACTGAAAAAACATATTAACATAACAAATGAAACATAAAAAGAAGCAAAGCATGAAAGTTTGGGTATTCCCACATGGTTTTCTCATGATCTCTTATTTGCTTCAAAATCTTTGTCTACTTTATGTTTTTCCCTTGTTCGGGTGAAGTTGTTCTGGAACTTTCCTTGGTGCTTTATAAAACCTGCTTATTTTTATCTCTAAATTTCTTCTATTTGTAACCTTTAAAATACCACATCAAGAGAACTTGTGAAAAGAAAAACAAAGACATACAGCCTTTAATATGAAGAGAAGTCCCCACTTCCTTTAGCTGTCATATCAGCAGAGCATTCTACCTTGCTTGCACCAGCGTCATAATGAAAAAAGAAACAAAGTAAAATTCTCAGATTATTCTGGAAAATACTTTTTTTTTCTATAGATACTGGTGTAAATTTTCACTTATTACAATAAACAAGATTTTTCTGCACTGCATTTTGATTACTTTTGACTTTAGCTGTAGGGTTTGGACTTCAATAACAGCAAGTATTCATCTGAAATTAAAGGTGGGCACTACAGTGACAACATTTTCAGAGCATTTTGACTGCTTAAGGATGGTAAAAATCATTGAATGCTATGAAGGTTTCCAACAACATTTTCAAGAAAAGGGGAGGGATGCAAATATTTCGGAACTGCTCTTACCATTCAGGCCCTGCCTAAAACAGTTGAGAATGGTATTTTCTTTCATTCCATGAAGAAAAACCCTGCACAACCATGAAATTAAATTTTTGTTCCCCGATAATGAAAAACTATTGTCCTTTTCACCTGAAAGCAGAAGAACAGCTAACATGTAGGATCTGTGGCAGGCTCTATGACACACGACTCTCTTCCATTCAATGCTATTTCCCAGCATTTACTACCTTAAGACAATTGCCTCTTTCTACCCAACTTCTTGAAGTAGAATGCTGGAAGCCAATAAAGTAGGTAGGAGCAGAACAAAAACTAAGCAGAAGGAGGGCTGAGAAGATATCTGCAGACCCCTCACATCCTGAACATAAACTGTTTCAACTTCTCCCCTCGGGACAACGCTACAGGGCTTTGTATGCCACAACAACTAGACACAGGGACAGGTTTTTTTCTCTCATGTCATGTCTTCCAGGATCTGCAAAACTCAGTAACAAAATGCAGCAGTGTCATTACTCTGCTGAATACCTAAATCTCACAGTGTATATAACCCACATAGTATGACTTTACTATTATTTTCTTTCTTATTACCTTATTTACTCCCCCTTTTATTGATATTATAATTATACTGGGAGCTTCTGCACCGGAGACAAATTCCTTGTGTGTCTAATCACGCTTGGACAAATAAAGTATTCAATTCAATTAAATTCAATACTCTTTACAAGAGCCTCACTCCAAACTTTTGAGGCCACAGGGTACTAACGTTGAGTTCCCCTACAGTAAGTAAAGTGATATTATTATTTCAGGCAGATATTGGGGTAGCCATGAATGCCAGTAAATTATAATTCTTTTAAAAGTTCATTCTATACTGCCAATAGAATAAGGAGAAATTGTGTTTTTGCATCAAATGAATTGAATAATGGGTATCATGCATAACTGGAAGATTCCATTTGCTGCAGTCTCTAACAGCAAAATACCTTGGGCATCTCCTGAGAATGTTGGCATAAAGCAATGCACACTGAGGCATCACAGTCCAAATTATCATATCTATTGATATAACTGGACTAAAAAGTGCTCTGTCTTTTCCATTGTGGTGAGATACTTTACATTTTTCTTAAATTATGGTAAATTCTATTTCAATATGAAACTGTTCACATAAATTAGCATGTGCAAATTACAAACATATCTGAGTTCTCTGATTCTTTTTGAGCCATTTCTGATTTTCTGCAAGTGCCTATGCAGTTATCCTAGTGTTAGATACCCCTGTATCTAATTTAGGGATCACAGAAAGAAAAAGAGAAGGGAAGCACTTGAGTCTTCAGCAGTCAGATTCTTGGAAAGTCTGCTGGCCGCTGTCAGAAATCAAATCTCTGATCTCAGATAGGCTTCATTTCATACACACACACACACACACGATCACACAAGATTAGTGATGTTGAGGAAGTTGCATGGAATACAGGAGAATTGGAAAAGGGTCAAAGAGAGCTATCACAGCTTATTTAATATGTAACAATGAAACACCCAGCTGCATAATGCTAACTATAGCACAAGGTGTTAATAATTGTTCTCCAGGCTGTTCAGTCTTCCAGGATCTGCAAAACTCAGTAACAAAATGCAGCAGTGTTGATGGGCAGAAAACACTATGCTGTAGTTAGTAAATGCAGCTGGGAGAAAAATGGTAAAGTTGCATTATTTCCCCTGGATGATGCTTATAGCAGTTATGGTGGTGGTGCTACTATCAATAATCTCTGTTAAACATTGATTTTTCAGAATTTAAAGCAAAAATGCGATCCCTGCCTTTTGACATAAAACATGAATCCATAGAGAGGGAGAGATTGTCCCACTATATTTACAATCCAGCCTAAATCAGGTTTCTCCAATCTAAAGTAGGCCTTCCATGCATAAAGAACTACAATTCCCATCTTCACCACTTAAGGCAGTTTCATTGACAAGATTTCCACAGAAGTTCCCCAAATATGAAAATCAACAGAGTTTGACTAGACTATAGGTTCATATTTGGCTTAAGGCTGTCTAAGACATAGCACCCTATTATATACTAGAAAGAAGCAACTAAAAGAATTGCTTCCTCAGACAGAGGAACATTTTCCTCTTTAAAGTTGCAATAATTTAATTATTAATTAAGGCAATCTGTTCCATTGGTTAATTGTTCTCACTGTCAGAAAAATTCTTATTTCTAGGTTGACTCTCTCCTTGATTAGTTTCCATCCGTTAATCCTTGTCTGGCCTTCAGGTGCTTTGGAAAATAGGTTGACTCCCTCCTCTCTGTGAGGCCCCTCAAATATTGGAACACTGCTATCATGTCTCTCCTGGTCCTTCTCTTCACTAGATTAGCCATGCCCAGTTCCTGTAACTGTTCTTCATATTTTTAACCTCCAGTCCCCTAATAATCTTTGTTGCTCTTCTCTGTGCTTTAGAGTCTCAATATCTTTTTTATAGTGTGGTGACCAAAACTGGTTGCAGTACTCTAGGTGTGGTCTTTCTAAGGCTCTATAGAGTGGTATTAGTACCTCACACAATCTTGATTGAATCTCTCTGTTAATGCAACTTAGGATTGCATTGGCTTTTTTGGCTGCTGCTGCACACTGTTAGCTCAAATTTAATTGATTGTCCACTAAGACTCCAAGATCCCTCTCACAGTTCCTGCTATTAAGCCTGGATTCACCCAATCTATATATGTATTTGTTTTTTCTTGTCTAAGTGTAAGACTTTACATTTGGAAGAAAATTGGAAGAAAACCTTTTCCTTTGTGCTTGTGAAATAATCTTCATCTCCTCTAACGGCTTTTTGAAAGATTAACCTGTAGTTTAAAATTACTTACATGCACTCGGGCATCTGTGGGGACAGACTGGGCAGCAGGATGGTAGAAAAGTTAAGTTGTCAAGCTCAGACCATGTGAGTGAAACCCCATCTTTTTTTTTAAGAAATGAGAAAAGAATTATGTATATATTCTTGGAATGGACACTTTTTCATTCTGTCTATTTATAAATTCCAGACCTAGTTGCACAAGGCTTTCTAGAATAGTATTTAAAGATTTTGATATTCAACCATTTTCATGGTCTTCTAGCAAGGATACAAGTTCTTCCCACTCCTGTAAATATTACTTGTTATTAATAGTAGTTTACTGTTTTAAGATGACCCTAATTTCAACCAGTTGGTAGCTTGCTTATGTGCTTGAGAGGAGCAGTTACTAGAATAAACTTGTATATGTGGGTGAGTGGGTTCACCTTTGGGCTTGAACTTCTTTATTCTTCCTTGCTTAAGGCTTTGAAAATAGAAAAAAAATTCTATAGTGGTTTGTCTCCATACAACTTGCCAAAAGGGGTGTTAAGAAATTTCCAGGGTTCTTCCATATGTGTGAGCTGCAAAGAAGTGCTAAATTGCTAAAGGAAATTAAAATGGGAAACGAAAGGGTGGAAAAGTCCTTTGTGCATCTGATACAGGCAGCCTTTAAGAGCAACATGGCTAGTTACGCTGGAAGAAAAATTCCATCCTTTCTATGTATGGATGATTTCTCTAAGAATAATAGCAAAAAGGAAAAAGATGCAATCAGAAAATCCAGCCTCTGGTTATATGTGTGTAGAGTCCAATCAGATACTGTTGGAAGGAACTTTCATACTTTGGAAACAAAGATTCGTGAGGAAAAGCAATAAAGAATTGTTTAGACAAGTTGTCATTTCCAATAGGATTTTACAACTTGAATTTTATAGTGATCAGTCTAGTACACATAACTTCTTTCAAAATAACTAGTCACTGAAGGTAGTATGCAAGTGAACATGTGTATTCCCTTGCAACAGACTGTCTTATTTGAACCTTCTTCCCTTCTCTCCCCTCCTGTGTCAGCAAACCTGCTGAGACTGTCTGAATGGCATTCAATTGTTCCAGCAAAATTAATGGCTCCAAAAGTAACCAATTATGGCTTGATTGCTGTTCTTTTGGCATTCTAATGCATAGTATTTACTACACTCATTCCTTTTAACTTGGTGAATGTGTGTCATTCAAATCTGGCCACTTTGGTGATATTTCTCACATCCTAAATCCTTTAGTATGCTTATGGCATAAAATACTTAGAACTCCATCAGAAACAGCCTGATCTGAATGGCATTTCCAGAAATGGTAATTCAAATATGTCTGAATGGGAGCTAGAGACATAGAGAGAGAGAGAATGATAGTAACAGATATGCAGACTGGAACCTCCCTTACGTTTTTGTGTCTTCATGCCAACAGGTTGGAGTAGGTGTGACTGCATCACAGTTTAAAAATGAAGAGGAACCATCATATCAACTTTCTATTAAATTACACAGTTGTGTTAGCAGAAATATACATACACATACAGTGCCAGAATGAAAGTAACTAGTGAGCTGTCTCTATTCAACTACAGGTGGAATCTGTGAATCGTACTAACAAATTTAGGTCTCTTTTATTCTGCTACATGCTAAAAGGATAAAACCTATAATTCTCAGAAAGAATTTTGTCAGAATGGATAGGAATTCCGGATTTTGTTATTTCATGTAAAAGTGACAGTTTGAGAATCCTGGACAAATATATTAGGATACTATTCAATTTTCCATCTTCCTTTACCTATAAATACATTTTTGTTCATCCAAATTAGTCTTCATTATTTCTACATTCTTTAAAAAGCAATCTTGTGGTGAATGTTTGATTACTTGTGAGGATTATACTATTAAAATAGATATGAATAAAGGAGGGTTTTTTTAAAAAAAAAGTCCTGATCAAACAAAAGAAGACCTATCTAAGGTATTGGAACCTAAAATGCAACCTACTCTATGCTCCAGATTATAACACAAAAATATAACCCAACAAATATCCAGAGAATAAGTCTAGACAGACCAAGGAACAGACCCAATTTAATTTCCTGGCCCATCTTTCTCCAATTAAGATATGTTGCACTCAGTTTGTATCATTCTTAACTGAAATGGCCAATAATTAAGCTGGCTGAAAATAAATAAATAATAAAACATATTTGCAGGTCCCCAGTCAAATTGTAAAAAGAATATATATGTCATAATAATAGTAGTTTTGGGGACTTATTATTCTGCTACTTTTTCTTGGAGTTGAATAAATGTTTCCTAAATTCTATAGTCCCCAGAAGACTCCAGAAGATGGTAGAGGACAGGAAGGCCTGGAGGAACGTTGTCCATAGGGTCGCGATGGGTTGGACATGACTTCGCAGCTAACAACAAATTCTATAGTATTTTACATCTGTACTTGTAAGTTCTCAATGGCACTTTTGGAAAGGTCCCATTGTCCTATACAATTAAAGTCCCTATTATGAGAGATCCATTTCTATCTTTAGAAATGGCTCCGTGTCTGAATAGCTTGTGGCAACATTCTGGCTACTATCCAGTTTTTGGACCACTCAAATTCACTGGAGGGAATCAAAGCTACCATGATATAAAAAGAAGTAAATTGTTTAAACAGTTTTTATAGTTAGAAGTATTGTGTGGGAATTCAAGTGTGACATATTCCCTTTGACACATAAGGTACAGCAATAATGGCTTAAGGCCATATAGTGTTACTACCTTTGGACAGGGATTTTACTGAAGTGAGGTTCCCTTAATTGAAACTAATGGCAATAGGCAGCCATACAATGATAACCATGTTGTAGATGCCTGTTGGAAAGTTAGGAAAACGATATAAAGTTTTCCACATGTTGAAGAAAGACTGCTATGATTTTATTATAAAAATAAATATTACAAATATATACACAAGAGAATTCCTAATTTTCTTATCGTTTACTCAGCTAGACTCAAAGTAGTATTTTGAGTATCAAATCCACATCCGTAAGTCTCCCTCCACATTCATGCAGACTGCTGGTACAGCCTTTATCTGAGGTAATTTGTCGCTACATTAGCACTGCCTGATCCCTTGTTTGTCTAAAGAATTTAGCACTACAATATCTCTGCATGTTAAATAAGGCAATGTTATCTTGTATGCTTTAGGGGTATAATATGGTAAGAGAAGGAAATAAATGATCTGGCCTTGACTGCAGAGGAAAGCTTTACTTACCTGAGGAATTATGAGAATCTATCATGTAAACAGAAACATTTACGAACCAAGGCAAGGATGAAAAATCAGATGATATGAAGAACTTTAAAGAGATCAGAAAGAGGAGAAAAACAATTTAAAATCATAGTGTAAAAAGAAGATTTTAGGAAACTTTTAATGGTAATAGGAAGTCATATACTATATACATGTGCCATATTGTGAAAGAGGAAATGCATATATACAGTACACAAAACATACTGATGTATATGCGTATACTGTATCATGAAGCTATATATCTGTTTCATTTCAGCCTGGAAATTATATTTTGTTGGCTAAATGAAGATGGGAAGACTCAGTTGTATGATTTATACTTTGCTAACTGGTCTTTGCTCAATGTTTGGGATGAAAATAAGCAATGGATCAGATACCATGCTAAACCACCATATACCTAACCATGGCTTATTCAATATGCCATAATTGTCTGGACTGATATGTAATATTAAACTAAATGCCATAACCTCCAAGCTACAATATCTGCATTATGCAAATCTGACCAAGATAAACCATTGGTAAAATTATTCTGATGCACACTTACCCGTTAATATACTGCCAACTATTCCAAAGATATCTTAGCAGCTGCTGGGTGAGAAATAGTAGGTTGATCACTACAAGGCAATTTAGATTACTTCTACTATATATGTTTAGATCCATGGGCCCTACAAATAAGACCTCTCTTTTCTCATTCAATTCAATTATCACATTCATCTGGAAAGGTTCCCTGCCTGAAGCAACAGTGCCAACATATACTATTTGTTCTCCAAAGATGCTACTCTACCCCATTTTTCTTGCCCTATGGTATTTCTGTTGTTTCTACTGATTTCCCCTAGTAGATTGCTACTAATTCTAGTATTTCTAGCTTCAGGCCTTTCCTTGTTGATATTTTGTCTGCCCTTGGTGGCAGCGGGTCTCCATTGGCTTTTTAGGGTGCTCTTGGCTGTTGGACTGTTCTCATATTTTGATCTTCCCATGGGGTGTCTCCCACCACCATCACTAGGAGAGTTGATGTCAGAGGCAGAAAAAACCCCAGATATGTTTAAGCCTGGAGAAGCGAAGGGCCAACTCATGTCATGTCAGACCACTGGACCTGTGCTGATAAGTGGGAATAAAAAACAGTATATGCAATCCCATTCTATATTTTGTCTTATTCATCAGTAAGCTATTATATTTTCTACTTTCCTGAGATCTAGAAACATGATTTTTAAATACCTGGAACAAGTAGTGTGTATGATAATATAGTAACTTGACATGTTTCACATCCCAATTGTTTTTAAAGAATTCAATCTGTAGTTTGAAAGATAATCATGTATATCCAGAAGGATTCCATTTAGCAACATTTTGATGGCTAAATGCAGATGGGAAGACAATAATATAGAAATTAAAATGAATCACAAATACAATAACAATGTTATAACCCTAGCTATCTCTGAAGACATATATATCCTGTGTGGGATTAATCTTCCCTGTTTCTTCCTTTCCCAACCCAATCTCTTGGTAAGTTTCATGGTTGCAGGATACAGCACTGATATTTGCAAATATTCCAATTTAGCCCAAGTCATGTATATTACTTTTACTAGCTTTTAACACTCTACTAGAGGTGAAGTCTAGTAGCCAAAGTCTTTTCCAATCTGCTGTGAAGATACCATTATTGAGTTAAGCATAGTTGAAGTATGTTTAAATGTTGACCTTTGGCTTCCACCAATGGAGACAAAGCATTGCAGAAACACACAATCTGAAAAGTACAAACAAATACCAGGCCCCAGGGTCAGCCGTAGGGGATTTCTAATTGTCAACTGAATGGATCAACCTGTTATGATAAATGTCATCTATTTGGTGATCTTCTTATAAGAAGGTAAAGTAGAAAAAATGGTGGGAATGTTGATGCTTGGTTCATTGCAGGAGTTGCAGAATTATCATTGCAGGATAATTCAGAGATCTCTGACTATGTGATAATTCAGAGATCTCTGACTATGTGTTTGATCATAAAATGAATGCTTGTCTCCAGAATTTACCAGCAACAAAATGTTTTATATAATTGTTTAATTAATGAATTGATATTTAACACTGGCTAATTGGTCCTATAAGGGACGCGGTGGCTCAGTGGGTTAGGACGCTGAGCTTGTCGATCAGAAGGTCGGCAGTTTGGCGGGTCGAATCCCGAGTGCCGCGTAACAGAGTGAGCGCCTGTTACTCGTCCCAGCTTCTGCCCACCTAGCAGTTCGAAAGCACGTAAAAATGCAAGTAGAAAACTAGGTACCACTATGGTGGGAAGGTAACAGCGTTCCGTGCGCCTTTGGCGTCCAGTCATGCCGGCCACATGACCACGGAGACGTCCTCGGACAAGCGCTGGCTCTTCGGCTTTGAAACGGAGATGAGCACCGGCCCCTAGAGTCGGAAACGACTAGCACGCATGTGCGGGGGAACCTTTACCTTTACCTTAATTGGTCCTATGTGTCATTTTCATTGTACTGGGGTGTTTATTTTGGTATTATTTATGTTTTAATTGTAAGTTGCCCAGAGTCACAAAGATGGGTGGTTATATAAATGGAATAAATAAAATTTCAACCCTACTGGCTTAATTTGCATATCATGGCAAACTATGGTTTGCTCTAATCATAGTTTAAGTTCCAAATTAAAAATTATATTCCAGATGTTTGGATGAAAACCTTCCTTTGTAATTCTTTATTGTTGTCAAAAAGGAAATCTTTATCCGCAACTATAATTTGATTAAAATGTAGTTTGCAAACCAGTTTCAAAGTCTTGGAATGCATTGATTTTTGAAGGGGTTTTGGACAAACTCATAAACTCAGCATCTGAGTAAATATTTGCCTGGTTTAAATCAACAACCACACATAAAAGTTCTATCTAAAATATTTGTGTTTTCTGGGTATAGATGAAGAATATTAAGTTAGTGAGGGCAAATATTTTCCATGGTTTAATTCAAATGAAAACAGAAAGTATGATTGTCATGTATTTGAACTGATACAGTCAAAGTAAATGGTATTTAAGCACACAAATAGAAAGATACCTGAAATTCTGGTATGGTCAGTTTAGCTAACTGTTGGGTAGGAAAACTTTAAAGTAGTCATTCAGAGTTTTTAGACCTCAAGACTCATTATTTGGAAATAATTTCCAAATAGCTACCTTAGAACAATAGGAACGGTCATCTATAATATTCAGCAGACATCATTTGTGCGTGTGTGTGTGTGGGGGGGGGTAATTTAAGATAATATTTAGCAAGTAATTGAAAAAACACCCGAAGTCAATATTAATTTAGTAAATCCACTGTAATAGCATTCTTCCTCAAAAATGTCATGTGAGATGATATAATGATGATGATGGCTTTGTAGTTTGTAGTTTGTTGACTTACAATGAAATAAAGGAATAAGGAATAAAATTAGGCAAGACTGGATGTTTGTTCACATGACTTGCTCAGGATGATCTTTATACTAATCTTTCCTTCAGGTAGACATTTATGCATTAGTTTCCATCTTTTGAGGTCTACCTTGTAAATCAGGGCCTGAAAACATGGTGCCCATGGGTGCTATGACCTTTCTGACCATTCAGATGGTATCCACATGATCTCCAAATTAATAACAATTCTTTTCAAAACAGGTCAGAATCTTGTAAGAGTGCCTAAACCTCATGAGATTTCAAGTGAGAACATTAATATTTTGTGAGATTTCAAGTGAGAGTGTAAGAAACTCATGGAGATTAACTTTCTTGCAGGATTTCAGCCTTTTTTAAAAAAGAATATTTTAGAATTTGCCCAAAGACTCAGTAAGTGAACCCATAATAAAACCTAGATCATTGCAACCAGACAAAAATGACTTAAATTCATTGAAATTAAAAATAATAGCAAAAATACTCATACCAGGTAAACATATCTGAAGATGGAAACTCTAATTTGGGATGCCACCACTGGGATCTTATCTTAGCAGGTTGCATGTCAAATAGTTTAGTTAGGAGAAAAGTTGAGGTCAGAATCCCTCAATCTGAGATAACTCTATTGATTCAATAAAGATCTGACAGTTCAAATTAACCCCTTTGTTTAAATCTGAGTAAGGAACATACAGCTCTGGAATTCTGTGGGATTAGCAATCCCCTTTGTCATAAATAAAAGGAGCTGTTGTTTGGTATAATCAGAAACTCCCTCTGGAAATGTCTAGATCTTTGTGTACCTGCTTCATATGGTGAGTCACGGAACTGAAACAACTCTTTTGGCAGGTCTTGAAATGGTTTCACCCATTCAAATTAGCCACTAGAAGCAATAAAATCTTTCAGAGCTCTGATGCATTCCACAAAGCACTTTGATTTGTCTATTACTTTTGTTTTTAAATTTTGGTTTGGAGCTCTTCTGAATTCCAGATTCCAGATGAAACAGAATAATTTGGAGCAGATTTAAACTTATGCAGGAAAAGTAGATGAGAACTAAGCTTACTTGGTTATACGAAGTTACATTCCCAATCTGAGGTGGAGGAAGGGAGCCTGGAGCTTCAGAGTACAGTCCTAGTCAGCAGATAAGAACCAAACGATCTTGCATTATTGGTTTAGGAAAGAGGAAGGGATTTACTCTCAAATCATCACAATCCTAGCAATTAACCCACCCAAATGCTTTTTTAGCAGAAGATTAGAAACTGGTTGTCAGAGGGCGATACATTTCAATACTTAAAAATGATCAAATGGATTATTATTTTTCATTCAGGGCAATCAAACTAATAATTTCAAATATGATTTCTGTTTACTTCAGTATTTTGAATTTCCCCATCCATTCTTATTTATTGGGCTACTGATTTCTATTTTCTATTTCTATTTGACTTTTCAGGTGGGTCTATTCGCCTGACAATGCCAACATATGATAGACTTCTGAACCATTTTATTCTCCATATTCCATTTTTACAATGACTGTCTAATCAGATTACAATTATTAAATGAGCTGGATGTGGTGTGATGTTCACAGTTCTTTTAGGCAATTCCAGAGCCATCATGGTCAACACAGTCAAAACCTTTTGTGCAGTCAATGAAGCACATCTAGAGGTCTCTTTGGTATTCCTTTGTTTTTTCCATCATCCAACATAGAATGGCAATATAATTATATATTCTTCTTCTGTTACAAAATCCCACTTGTTCATCAGGCAATTCTCTTATGGTGGTTGGATTTAAATATTGCTGGATTATCTTCAAGAGAATTTTATTCATGTGTGGTATCATGGCTATGATTCACTGGTTGGAACAGTTTTGTGTATCATCTTTCTTTGGTATTCCTATATTATTATTATTATTATTATTATTATTATTATTATTATTATTATTATTATTATTATTATTATTATTATTATTATTATTATTATTATTTACTATTATTACTATTACTATTATTATTGCCATTATTATTATTATATTCCTTATCCACAAAGCACAGTGCTATGCAAGAATAAGTAAAGTTCTTTATTTATTAAATTTATATGGTGCTCATCTCATTGATAAAGTGACTCAGGTAAGCTTACAAAATGGTAAAATGATAAATATAAAAACAGTTAAAATTAATAAGACTTAAATAAGAACTATTAAAATTAAAATTTATTTAGGATCTCAGACATAGGAGAATTTTAACCTAAATATGAAATTTTCTTTTTAAGGAAAAGTTAGAAGAGAGGAGCTAGACACTAGCTGGGGGTGGAAAGCATACTGGATGTTTTTACTCAGCAAAAAGCAAAACGATTTTAGCCTCTAAATATGCAGAGACACAATATCAAGTATCACAAATTTGTGCTGGTGATGCAGCCAGCAACACTTAATTATCAGTTCTGCAAGTAAATTAGGTGAGAAAGTTACTTGTCTTTTTATATTTATTTTATTTATAAAAGCCCTTCAAAAAAGATATCAGCATATTATGTAGAATTTTATGTACCATTACTTGAGAAAGAGGGAGGGGGAGAGATAAGTGACTACCAGGAGTCCTCAACTTATGACACAGGTAAGCCCAACATTTCCGTTGCTAAGTGAGATAGTTGTTAATTGAGTTTTGCCCCAATTTGTGATCTTTTTTGCCACATTGTTAAGTGAATCACAGAAGTTGTTGATTTGAATTTGGCTTCTCCTTTGACTTTGCTTGTCAGAAGGTCATAAAAGCTGATCACATGACCCCAGGACACTGAAACTGTCATATATATAAGTCAGTTGCCAGGTGTCTGAATTTTGATCACATGACCATGGGTATACCACAATGATCATAAGTGTAAAAAATGGTCATAATGTCCAACGCTGCTGTAACTTTGAACAGTCACTAAACAAACTATTATAAGTTGAGAACTACCTATGTATGATATCTCTAAAAATTAAATTTTGTGCTGTTCTCTTTTACTTATTTGAATATAGTTGTCAAAGTACCAGTAATGATTGGTACCAACTGTATCAATATCGGTTCTGACTAGGAAGCAGTTTTCCATAAAAACTATACAATTTGAGAATCACTTATAGAAGCCATGCTGTTGCTGTGACTCTAATTCTGTTCAAGTTTTGGATTAGTATTGATTAGAATTATTTGCTCCTTTGTTTGAGGAATATGACATGGGAAAAATAGAACTTTGAAAAATCTATAACAATTTTCCATTCTGTTTCCCCACATAAAGGTTTTGAAGGACAGCAAAAGTATTGAGCTGAGGTCATTCTCACACTATTAATCTGTTTCTCAAGTACATTTTGTTCTTAGTATGAGACTCCTCATTCAATGTCATCCATACAGCTTCCATGTAGTGCTCATAGACACTGAACTTTTCCAAGTATGCATCACAAGAAAACTGCACAAATGTTACTATGAGTTGAAGTGATTATCTCAGGATAATGCCTTCTTCAAAGTAGTAAACACATCCACATACATTCAGTCCAATTAAAATAGGGTTGAACTACGAACTGTTTTCAAATTAAAAGTGGGGTACATTTATAACATGGGAAAGACTAGTAAAAAGACATGGAATAATTGTGCTAGATAGCCCTGCTGAAGAAGACCTATGAACAAGTGATGATTTACAAAAAAGACTCAGCTATTATATATCAGCTGCAAACATCTTTGTTAACTGTGAGAGAAATAGAGACTAGATTACAATATGAAAAACAGCAGACTTTTGAGTTTGCAAATAGACCAATGGTGGACTCATAAATTGAAAAAAGAAAGAAAAAAATATATTGAAATTATTTTTAATTTATATTTTTAATGTTTAGCTTTGTCTGTGTTAATTTTTTTCCTTTGTATTTTAATCTTTTGATTAAAATAAAATTTTAAGCCAAAAAAATTATATTGAAAATTCAGGAAGGGATAATGAATTAATGGATAAGGCAAGTATACAGAACAATTTTTATGACTTTAATTCCAATTTGTATAAAAGGCAAGATGTTTTCTTGAAAAAGACTGAGGAAAATCTTTAAAAAACAGAGTTTACCAAACTTTCACAACCCCGGGGACAAATTATGAATAGCTCTCTAACTATTATGGAGATATTGGAAGCCATAAAAAATTAAAAGAAGGAAGGTACCTGGACTGGATGGATGATCAGGTTGTGATTATAAATGTTTCAGGATCAATTTCTGCAACATTTTAGAAAGTAATGAATTCTGTTTTATAGGGAGATGCAATGGCAAAATCACAAAATGAGATTAATATTGCAGGAAGGAAAGGGCAAGAGTTAACTTCTACTAAAAATTATAGAAAAAAATTTGTACAGAATAATAGTTATAAAATGCTTGCATTAATTTTGGCTGATAGATTAAAAAAGATTTTGCAAGAATTTATATTCTTGATGATCAATGTAGATTTTTATCTAAAACACAATAAAAACAGTTGAGAACTAGATAGGATGTAATAGAATATTTACAATAGCATAAGAAAAAGTAAGCAACTTTAATCTTTTTAGATGCAGAGAAAGCTTTCGATAATTTAAACTGGGCTTTTTTGTTTAAAGTTCAGTAAGATATTTTATTCAAGGATTCAAGTCAATGTACACATCTCAGAAGGCTTTGATTATTATAGTTGACAGTGATCTAACTAAACTATGTGATAGTGATATCCAGAAGGGGATAAGGTTGTTTTTGTCCTCTTTGTTGCTTATTTTGAAGTTTTGAATAGAGACATCAGAGAAGATGAGAAGATAATGGGATCAAACATTTAGAAAGAGACTAATAAGTTGACAGTTTTTGTGGATGATTTTGAAAGGGATAAGGTATGTTAAGGTATGGAATGAAATTAAAAAGATATGTTGAGATGGGTAGAATAACAATTGTCATTGTTGGGAAGAATTTCTGTGACCCAGGGGAACGTTTTGTTTAGAATGTTATTTCTATTTCAGATAATATCTATACTGGCAACTGAGGTACCATTTAAGCAGTACCATTTAAGCAGTGGCAAAAAGACATCTCTGAATTTGCCTGGCAAGACAATTACATTAAATATAAATTGCTGCAAGATGCTTAAGAAATAGGTGGGTTAGGATTATCCTATTCCATATTATATTTTGCAGCTTTTTGTTTAGTATGGATGAAAGAGTGGGTGACTTTGAGAAGTAGGAATTGGAACTGGAAGGACATGATTTAAAATTTGATTGGCATGGCTATTTACAGTATGATATGGTTAATGTACGTGGTAAAAATCATGTTATTATTCATGCTATACTGAGAATTTGGAACAAATACAAGCAAGATTTTGTCTTCTAAAATTCCTTTTTTAAAAAACAAGTTTTATTGGTTTTTCAGTTAAAAACTACATATTTAGAAAGCATCATGATGACAGGGTAATCAGAGATTCAGTAACAGAGGTTTCAGTACATAATTCAGGTTACATTATCAAAACATCCTTCTCAATTTCCCTTAACATTTCATTCAACCAGTTTAAACAAATAAATTTCTACAAATAGCATGGTCAGTTGAAAAATTTGTCAATTCAATTTCATTGAGATATATCTATGTCCTGTTATTAAAGTTTACCTTATTTTAATTATATTATTCAAATTTAGCCTTTAACATCCCAAATAATATTCACAACCCAAATTTCCCTTATTTCATTACAGCAAAAACTATAGCATCTAACGTGTACACAGTGGCTGAGTAGCTATGTTCTACCTAATAAACACCGTCTGTTTCATATCCTAATACATCACACGTTACTGACAGGACCACAGCCTATGTTTATCAATCCACAACTATTTATACACAACCAGATTCTGTTTTAAATTTTAGCTAATTCTTAATACTTAAATAGAATAATCAAACATCTTTTAACATCAAAAGTGAGATCTATAAACCAAATTTCCATTATGTCAGTGCACAAATTATAATGTCTAAAATAAGCCTAATAGATACATAAACACATTCTAGTTCTATCTCATAAACATTTTCTATTTTGGATTCTGATAGATCACTGATTACTAAAAAGATAACCTTTAATGGTTCTCTAAGAACTCACTTTTTAAATCTAATTCTGGGTTTCTTTTTTTGCCAATCAGGTTTCCAAAACAAGGCCTTTGAATTGCAAGATAGGTCTCCCTTTGCTCCAATACATATTATTTGAATCGAAGGAGGCCATCTAGCCATCAGTGATCCACAAAAGCAAACCATTTGTAATCATTATGTTGTTGCCCTGTTAGTTCTAGTCTCTGTATTTGCTCTAAAAACTTTATCTTCAGTTTGGTCTGGATTCCTCTTCCATCTGGGTTCATTTGCTTTAAATAAAGATTCTTATCCAATTTTGTAATTAATGCTTGGCTATCCAGGTTTTCAGAAAACTGTCTTTGTTGATCTTCCACATCCTCTATGTTAGCATCACTATCTTGTACATAGTATACTTTTAAAGTTATAGGCTCTTTTGATGGAGTCAAAAGTTGATCAGTAAGTTTTCCCATAGTTTGTTGTTGGTCCTTAAGGTTATTTGCCATAGTGATAGTTCCTTGTACTTTTAGAGTTGTCGGTTCTTTGGATGGTTGTTGCTTATATTCCTCAATAGTAATATCTTCCAATTTTGTTATATTCTGAAGTATAAATTCTTTAGTTGCAGTCTGGGTTTCAATTTGTGACTTAAGGTTGGCATGTAAATTATTAAATCTGGAGATAGACATCTCAGTGACTCTGTAGATTGTTTCAAGTATGAGGTTATAATCAAGCAAGGTTTGTGGCTGATCCTTCTCCATTTTGTAATAATTATAAATAGTCCCTGGTGGAGGCTATGTTTCAAACAAAAATCAGTAAGAGTCCACCTCCACAAGTCTAAGCCAAATTCATCCCCAACTGTTTCAGGTTTTTTATCTTAATGCCAAGGTCAGTCCAAAATGTAAGCAAGCTTGTTTGCCAATAGTATTCACTAGATGTCCCCAGAATACTTCAAATCCTTTTCAGACAGTATCTTTTTATTTATTTCTTTTTTTGTCCCCCTTTTAGACTAATAGGTAGAACAGTCCATTTCTGTAAATATAGGAAATTTGGACCAAAAGTAGAAAGGCAGTAAGTCCAATAAATCAGTATAATTTAGTAAAAGACTGTTTCTTTTCTCTCCCAATGTAGACAAAGGCCGCTCTTAAGGAGGGTGGAGAAAAGAGATCCCTTCCCTCTCTCCTTGCAGGGGGAAGCAAATTCAAGAAGCTTTTGGCAGGGAAAGTAGACAATTAGGAAAACAAGAAGGCAATTCTCACCCAGTTTTCAAGTGCTTTGTTATGCTTTTGGCTTCAGCAGGAAATTGCTAAATGAGTCAACCTTGAGCCTGATGGGATGCGAACCTGCACTAATTGCAGGTTCCATGGGAGTGGCCGATCCTTTCTTCTTCGGTTCGGAGAATAGCTCCAAGCCAACGGGAGAACCACCGCCCTTCTACTGCTCACTGGAGAGACCTCTCCCCCGCTCATCGCCTCTCCAGGGTGACTTTTGACCCCTTTAAAGGGGGCCCCCGATGAAGAAATCCAGGTGACACAAGGAGCGATTCTGTCGTGCATATGGGAGCACCGAAATTCTGGAACCGGAAGCCCTAAAATTCCTTTATGGTTGTCTCCTCCAGGAAGCTACTTTTAGAAGAGAACTGAAAAATTATATATATATATATATATATATATATATATATATATATATATATATATATATATATATATATATATATATATATATATATATATAGGTCTAGAGTCTCGGGTTTCTTCCCGCGTTCCTTTCATCTTCAGAAAGTTGTGGCGACGTTTCGACGAAATCCCATCCGTCATCATCAGGCCGGAGTATTCCTCCTGCTGCTTGGTCATTCGGGTTTTTTCCCCGCGTAGAACTAAAGGTGTAGGAGCAACGTTTCGACAAAATCCCATCCGTCATCATCAGGCTAGTGGCTTCAGCTTCCTTCTTCTGGGAGAAGCATGTGGCTGTTTGTTCCTCTTTTTTAAACTGCCAGAGGGGGTGTGTTCTGTGGGTGGAGGTGTGCTCTGATTGGGTGGGGATTAAGTGTGTTCTGATTGGGTGGGAGTGTGTTTTGAATGGTGGGTGTGTTCTGATTGGGTGGGGGTGTGTTTTGAGTGGATGGGCTGGTCTCAGCTGCCAGCCTTAGACCTGAACTGGTGAGTTGTGCTGCTTTTGTTCGGCTTCGTGTTTGTGGTGGTGCCATGTTTTTATAGTGGGTGTCAGTTTGCTTATTGTGTGGTTTGGAGGGGTTTATTCACAAAGAGAATTTAAGTTAAAAACAAGAGAAGACTTGGAATAGGGAGGTTATATATGTCCTTGGATTTCATAGGGAGCCTTGGTGGAGCACTGGGCTAATGCCTCCTTAAGTAACACCAGCAATTAGTGCAGGTTCCTTAAGTAACACCTGCAATTAGTGCAGGTTCGCATCCCATCAGGCTCAAGGTTGACTCAGCCTTCCATCCTTCCAAGGTAGGTAAAATGAGGACCCAGATTGTTGGGGGCAATTAAGCTGACTTTGTAATAATGCCGCTTGGGGTGTGTGTGAAAGCCCTAATAAGCAGGCATATACATAGAATGAAGGCTACTGCTAAGCTTGTAAGCCGCCCTGAGTCTTCGGAGAAGGGTGGGATATAAATGGAATTAAAATAAAATAAATAAATAAATATTCAGAGATAGCGGAAAGATTTAAATTTTATAAGATGACATAACTTTGAAAATGATAAGATTGACTTTGATGTGGAATTGTGTACAAAGGATGGTAATACTATTACTAAGATGTACACACTTTTACTGAAAATGGAAACAGAGAATGAACAAGTTAAAGATTATATGATAAAATGAGGGGGAAATGATACTACACACCTTTGGATCAATGGGAGAATAGGTGGAAGATGTACACACTTTTACTGAAAATGGAAACAGAGAATGAACAAGTTAAAGATTATATGATAAAATGAGGGGGAAATGATACTACACACCTTTGGATCAATGGGAGAATAGGTGGAAGAAAAGGTTGAAATTTACACTGAATTATAATCTTAAAGAGAACTTTTCTGAAATGTGTATCACTAGTATTTGATACCAGATAAATTGTTAAAAATATGTAATGGAATTTAAAATTTTGTTTAGAATGCAATCAAACTGAGGGTACATATTTTCATGTTTAGTGGACATGTAAGATATATTGGAATTTCTCTCTATCTCTCTCTCTCTCTCTGTGTGTGTGTGTGTGTGTGTGTAGAAGATTTAAAAAATAAATGTACAATTGAAACTTGACATTTTTTCTTTTAGGGTTAATGGATAAATAGATTAAAAGACCTTATAGAACTTTGTTTTTATATATGGTAACAGTGGCAAGGTTCCTATGTTCACAAAGGTGGAAGGACTTACAAATATCTACAGTGGAAGAATGGATGGTGAAGTTGATGGAATTGGAAGTGGTGGTGAAATTGACAGCTTTGATAAAAAGTGTTTGACCAATTTTATTTTTACCTGGAAACCACCTTTAGACATTTTGTGAGAAACTGCATGGAATGAAATTTTGATTTTGGGACTTGATGAATAAAATTATATGGCATTAGGAAATAATATAGATTATTCCTAACTCTAGAGTAAGAGTTTGTTGTATTTTTATTTATATCTGTCCCAAAGAAAGTGAGAAGACATCCTTTCTTTTTTTATTTCTTTTTTGCACTTTTATCTTGATTTTTTTCCTGACTTTCCTTTTTTCAATTCTTTTTCTTCTTGCTTTATTTTTTATTGTTTCTTTGAAATTCAATACACACAAACATTCATTCATACATACACAATATATCAAAAGAGAGAGAGAGGCATAAACCATTTAACTTGTTTTAATTCTGTTTTTAAATATATTTCTTTATGGTTTTATAGCATTTGTTTGTAAATTGCCAGAATGGACAATATCTAAATTAGATAGTCAGACAAACAGACAGACAGACAGAGACAAACAGACAGACAGACATAGATACATAAATATATAGATAATAAGTATACAGCAGTAGAAGATACTTTGGCTGGATAATGAGTTGAATCAATTCTCTCCTTGCAAAAAAGGAAAGAATCTATAAAGAACTGAGACAGTCTGCTTCTAAAAGTGAAACAAAACTGCTTTCTCCAACTTCGCATTACCATAACCCTCTTGTTTAACAGTTTTAGTATCCTAAGGTATGGAAAATGCCAAAATAGCAGCCCAGAGAACATTTTTTTCAGCTCCTAGAACTGCCAAATGAAAATCTCAGAGCACCCCAATTGATCTGAACCAGGATAATTCCTTTGCTTCCTTCCCACGTGGGGAGAATCATATTACAAGGGCAATTCAGAAATAAACCTCCATTTGGTTATCAATGACAGACACTCGCAGATACAGAACTTTAAAAAAACTACAAATTACATTATATTTTCAACATAATCGTCATTCAAATTGAGGCACTTGTCATAACGTCTTACATGGTTTAAAATTTCTTAGTAGTCGCTTGGTGCCAAATCTGGGCTATGGGAGGTAATCAAAAACATCCCAATGGAACTGCTTCAAAAATTCTTGGGTGTGTCTAGTAGCGTGCGACAAGCATTATCATGAACCAACACCACACCAGAAGTCAGCATGCCCTGATGCTTGTTATGGATGGCTCGTCTCAGTTTTCATAATGTTTCAGAGTAGACTTCTGAATTGATGATCAAACCATGCTCCATGAACTTCACTAGCAGTACTCATTGGCATCTTCACATTTGGCAGGGTTTTCTATGGCACCATTTCCAGTGTGGTGTTGGTTCATTATAATGCTTGCCCGCACACCGCTAGATGCACCCAAGAACATTTGAAGCAGTTCTGTTGGGATGTTTGTGATCATCCCCACCCCCAATAGCTGAGATTTGGCTCCAAGTGACTACTACTAAGGAATTTCAAACCTTGTAAGACGTTATGACAAGTGCCTCAATTAGAATGGCGATTATGTCGAAAAGTAATGTAATGATGTAGTTTTCTAATGTGTTCCGTATCTGTGTCTGTCATTGATAACCAAACAGAGGTTTATTTCCAAATTACCCTCGTATCTTCATAGAACAAAGATGTTTTATATAGCAAATACAGTAAGTTATTCATATAAATCCATAAAGAAAACATCCATTATATTTTCTTCTTAGCCACTAGTATTCTATAACAAATACTCTAGATGTATAATGTAGCCAACATCGATCCATTCCTAGGGAAAATAAATTTTGCTCTTAGTCTTGCAGGACTTAAACATGGCTAAAGATAGACTTTTGTGCAATTTATCATAGTGACTGTTTTTATTATAGGATTGGCTTCCATGCAAATACTTATTTAATAGATGCATGATGTGAAAAATGAAAATGATAAAGGTGCCCTTTTTTCTCTCTAACATTTTATCCAGTCACTTCATGCTTACTGGTCCAATGAGAAAAAAGTGGTTTGCAAAGTAAGATCAAAAATGGCACTGATACATTCTGAAAGTAATGGTTGTCTGTTCAATATTAATGAGATCCAGTTTCTAGGGTTGATAAGTTCATGGATGGATCTGGGCACACCTAATCATCTAATTGCTTGATATGAGCATTTCTGAACAACATACTCTTTGCATAGACTTATAACTAACCTCATGCTGACAATATCATATCCACTGTTACGTTTGCCCAGTCCGCTCTGGAGATATTTAACTTCCTTGGTTTCCCATGCTTCACTAATCAGAAATATTGCATGTCAACTCTGAGCTACAAATATTCTCCTTTATTATAAAAATCTTTCCATGGAGCTTTTTTCTGACCTGAAATTATGGATAATCAAGAAGCCATGAAGAGACATGTAATTAAAAAAACCAATACTACTATAACCCATATAATGACAAAAGCCTAGAACTAGGATGATACAAGGCATGAATCTCAAGACTGTCTTCCAGACTGAGATGGCTAGCCTTATTTCTATAGCTAAGGGTCTGGGCAGCTCTTACCCAGTTAGTAAGTTCAAAAATGCTACCGAAAGGATTTCTAAAGTAATTCTGACACACTCTAAGTATGAAGTAAAGCAAGAGAAAGAGCATACTATACATTTCAAGAAATTAAAATATAGATTCTGTCCCAGAATTACTTAAAGTGTAATTGAAATCTACAAAATGGTTTTATAAGCTGCACTTATTGGTTGTTGTTTCTTTATGTTTTAATTTCTGCCAAACATTAAGAGAGTTTTGGATTATTTGTGCAAATGTGAGTCTACTGCTATTTTAAAAATTGCTTTAAAGACTGAAGCGGGGGGGGGACTCTTTGCCTAGGAATATAATAAATAAGTAATGGATGGCATGAAAACCGGGGAGATGAATTAACTGACACACATAGAAATAGCCACAGATGCCTTTTGGGAATCTCCTGAAATGGCCTTTTCATCGCTGCCTTATGATCACTGTCATGCTAGATTCATTCAGATACAGATCCTGTATGAAATGCTAATAATAAATAGCCTCACAGGGTACAATCTCCAGACATATACTTCTCTTGGGAAATTAAACAATTTTATGTTGCAGCTGTTGACAAACACTCTTTCCTATTAACATGGTGACAATTAAAATATTAGCAAGCATATTAGCATGTATGTAAGAATGTTCCTCTTCCATTAAAATAAATAACCGTGCAAATACCTATTTGAAGTTGTGGCCATCAAACACTGCTTGGAGATTTGGCGTAGATAGCCTGTGGGAAATAAAAGCTCTGACTAACTAAGTGCAGGACAAGGAGAAGAAAAATCCCACTAAGATTTCAGTGAAGTCCCAGCATTCTTTCAAAAGTTCCTCCCACTACTTGCAATTTTCAATGAGACATTAAAGGTGTATATGTGTGTAGGGAGTGTTATGTATCCAAGTCATCTGCATAGCAACAGCCACCAGGGGGCGTTGGCCTGGACGGTTTTGGCAGGAAACCTAGTTTCGGCGGGAAACCTAGGGCCAACCCCATTGGCTGGTCGCCTACCTGGCTGGGTATTTAAGGAGGCCAGGTAGCCCTTGTTCTGGCAGTACGCTACCCCCCCAATAAAGAGCTGAACACGTACTCCGGCTGGCGTCTCTTCCTTGCGTCGGACCCACTACATTACAGGGAGGATGTATGTGTGTATGGTATCCATATGTAATGTGTGTGCACATATGTATTTGTACTGGTCCTCCCCCAAATATGCTATGGCCAAATGCATTCTTTCTCCAAAAATGTTGAACACATTAATCTAATCCAGGACTTTTCAACCAGTGGTATGGGTAACACCTATGGTACATTAACACCTAGTAGGTGGTACGCGACCATCCTAGAAAAATGGTAGAGGGGAAGGGGAATGAGCTGAACTGGCGGCAGCACCGCACAAACCTGAGCGAGAGATGGCTGGAGCTGCAGGGCTGTCAGGGCTCAGTGGAAGCACCAGGATCAGCACCAGGCTCCAGCTGGAGCTTGGCACTGATCCCAGTGCATCCGCTGAGCCCAGAAGAAGCACCAATCAGCTGGAATGTTGCAGCATCTCCAGGGTCATGTGATTTATATTCAGATGCTTGGCAACTAATTCATATCTATGATGGTCACAGTGTCCCAGGTTTATGTGAAGTGACCAAAACCTGCTGCAACCATGCAGCAGATGGGGGGGAATAAAAACCAAACACCACCACCCCTGCTGCCAATCCTCAACAGAAATGCTCACAACAATGAAAACATCAGACAGGAAGAAGAGCACCGCCGGGCGGTCAGGCAGGTGTCTTGCTCGGCTCTGGCTTGGGGGGCACTTTTTTAGTGCCATTGTAACTTTGAACAGTCATTAAGCGAACTGTTGTAAGTTGAGGACTACCTGTACTTCATCACCTTTTCTCATCAAGTTTTTGACACCTTGCTAGGCGATTGGTGGTACTCGGATGTTGCCATATCCTAAAAGTGGTACAATGGGTGAAAATGTTGAAAAGCCCTGATCTAATCCATAAGAAAGATTCTTATACTGCTCTTACCTCCCAGAGGAATGAACTTTCAATGGAAATTAAGCAACTACCACAGCCACTTCACCTCCAAGTTATTTATTGGAAAATGAATGTGGATTTGTTTATTCACCAGCGCTTTCCCTGTAGTTGTCAGTTGCAGTAATACACTTTGATATCTTATTTAAACCCTTCCACTTATTATTATTAGGCTCTACTTTAGTAACATTTTAATTTTTTATTTTTTATTTTTCCATATTTAGTATTGCAACTGTGACACTACTTTGAATTTAAAAAAAATTAAAACTGTAAAAATGAACAAGACAGGTAGCAGACCCATGTTTCTTGTAGTGTCTTCACAGCTTAAAAAAGGATAAGAATCATTGAATTTTAATTATTTATCTTTTTTAAAAAGTCAATCTCCCCTACCATTAATACAATAAGAACGTAATTTGTAAAACTGTTATCTGATAATTGACTTTGTATCTTTCTAAATAAATCTTCTGAAAACTCAGTTTAACAATTGTATCACTTCATACAAAATGTCTACTTTCATGATGAATGGATTGATTTGATATCCAATCTACAGTCTCACACTAAGCTGACCTCTCCATGAAGAACAAATTTGCACACGATTTCTAACATCCACTTTGTTTAGACCCTGTGAGTTAAATAATCACACTGTGTTAACAATAAATTTTTGCCAAAGCTGAGGAAAATACTACAGATGTTAGGCAGAAGCTCGATTGTCCGCTTAGGGAAAAATGTTTTCTTGAGTCAATCTCAGGTTGATCTAACAAGGCACTGTTATATTCTTAAACAGAGAGTATATAAGGATCACTCCATCCAGATTATTTTTTATGGTTACAAATTATTGTTAAAGTGTTACTGCTGACAGATTCTTCCTTTGCATATGCATGAATTCACTTTTATACTTATGTGTACTTGATGAAACATAATTGTCCTTCAAAATAAGTGGAACCAGGCAAAAAGCAAAGAATTCTATCTTCAAATAAAAAATTGTGAATATTTTTTGTCTATTTGGGGCATTCTTGTCTTGAACCTAACACATGCCTATGAAGGTCTTTCTTCAATTTTGGGGAAAATGGAACTGAGCTCCACCACCTGTTTATTGGACCCGTGTCCCTCCTGGCTGATTTATGCAGCTCGGGAGGAGACACGAAGCTGGTTCCAGTCAGTAATATCTGCTTCTTTGAGTGAGGGTGTCTTCCCCACCGCTTTGAAGGAGGCGGTGGTGAGGCCCCTGCTCAAGAAGCCTGCCCTGGACCCAGCGATTTTAAATAATTATCATCTGGTCTCCAACCTTCGCTTTTTGGCGAAGGTTGTTGAGAGCATGGTGGCGCATCAGCTTCCTCTGTTCCTGGAGGAAACTGATTACCTTGACCCATACCAATCGGGCTTCAAGCCCGGGTACAGCACGGAGACGGCATTGGTCGTGCTGGTGAATGATCTCTGGCGGGCTCGGGACAGGGGTTGTTCCTCTGTCCTAGTCCTATTAGATCTCTCAGCGGCTTTTGATACCATCGACCATGGTATCCTACTGCGGCATCTCAGGGAGTTGGGAGTGGGAGGCACTGTTTTAAAGTGGTTCTCCTCCTATCTCCTGGGCTGCTCGCAGTCGGTGTTGACGGGAGGGCAGAGATCCGCCCTGAGGCTTCTCATTTGTGGAGTTCCTCAGGGGTCGGTTCTCTCTCCCCTCCTGTTCAACTTCTATATGAAGCCGCTGGGCGAGATCATTCGTGGTTTCGGGGTGGGGTATCATCAGTATGATGATACCCAACTTTTTTTCTCCACCCCGAACCAACCCAGCGATGCCCTTGCCGTGATGTCCCGTTGCCTGGAGGCGATCCGGGTCTGGATGGGGAGAAACAGGCTTTGTCTCAATCCTGCCAAGACTGAGTGGCTATGCATACCGGCATCTCAGATTAACCAGACTATTCTATCTTTAACGATGGGGGGTGAGGTGTTACCCCCCGTTGATAGGGCTCGCAACTTGGGCATCCTCCTGGACTCACGGCTCAATTTTGAAGATCACATAGGATCCGTGACCAGAGGGGCTTTTGCCCAGGTTCGCCTGGTGCGCCAGTTGCGGCCCTATCTGGATCGAGATGCCCTACGCACAGTCACTCATGCGCTCGTGACCTCCCGGTTGGACTACTGCAATGCTCTCTACAAGGGGCTGCCCTTGAGAACCACTCAGAGGCTTCAGCTGGTGCAGAATGCAGCCGCGCAAGTTGTGATGGGGGTTTCCCGATACTCCCATGTAACACCTCTGCTCCGCAAGCTGCATTGGCTTCTGGTTGCCCTCTGGGTGAGATTCAAGGTGCTGGTGATGACCTATAAAGCCCTAAATGGCTTGGGTGCAGGATATTTGAGGGAACACCTGCTGCCAGCGTCAAGCTCCCTTCGTCCTGTGCGCTCCCACGGGGTGGGCCTTCTCAGGGTACCCCCGGCAAAAGATTGCTGGCGGGTAACACCCAGGGGGAGGGCCTTCTCTGTGGGTGTGCCTGCCCTTTGGAACCAGCTGCCCATAGAGCTCACGACTGCCCCTGACCTTCGTTCATTCCACTGGGACCTGAAGACCTGGCTCTTTGAGCTTTCCGGCCAGGACTGAGAATTTTAATTGTAATTTTATTTTAATTGGGTTTTAATTGGAGTTCAATAGGGGTTTTATTTTATTCAAGGACTAAATTTAATTATTTTAATTGTTCTTAACTTTCGTAATTTGTATTGTTATTTTAAATTCCTTGTGAACCGCCCTGAGTCCTACGGGAGAAGGGCGGTATATAAGTCCAATAAACATAAACATAAAGCACCAAGTCTAGATGATATGGCAGACAGGATAAGGCAGTGAGATCTAACTCTGCAATTTCATTTTTAGTGGTTTGAGTGATATCATGCTCACTGTCTTGCTGCAGCAATAGTTCCTTCTTGTGATCTTGAACTTTGCTTCAATTTTTTTTCTAAGTTTAAATGTTGTAATGTAGCACTCTCTGTTGACACTGGTGTCAAGAACAAGGAAATCCATGTAAATTGCATCATCCACATTATTAAAAACTGTCTCCATGAGCTTTCCTATTGAAAACTGGGCTTTGAATTTTGTGTTTCTTTTTCAGATGAGGTTTCATGATGATATTCCATGGATTAATGATATATTCCTGGGTCATAAAAATGAGCCTATGTTTCATGGGTTACCATGGTGCTATGAAGAAATCCCTCATCTTCATCTTTAAATAGAACAACAATTTGCTCATAAATTTCAGCTTCTGCCATCAGTATGCAAGTAACCATCCTGGACTAACCTTCCATTACTGAAGATGTTCATAATGTTTACACTTCTTCCTGTGAAGGCCAGGCCTGACAGTAGTTTTTCTTTGAGTAATCTACAGATTGTCCTTCATCGGCTCATCAAAGTTTCTTATGTGAAACTCACTGGCTGCTGCCACAGGTCATTCATTTCATTCTTCATCACACAAATCAGCCATTCATGGTTCATTATATTTACATTTTTTGGCCTAATGATGCCCAGTACTCCTGTCATCAGGGATAAATTTCAATTGGAGGGACACTTTTGGCAGCCACAAATTCAGTCAAAGTAAACAAGCAATAAACACATAAAATTTTCTTCATGACAACTTGCCAAATAAAGTGAAAGAACAGGTGCTAGCACCATCTGTTGGTGGTGTGTGTGTGTGTGTGTGTGTGCATGTGTATGTACACACCTGGCAGTATTTTCTGCATAACTTTGGTGGGGTGTTTGAAACAGCAAGAAAATGGTTGAGCAATTGGCTTGTCAGAAAGGAATAGCTGGCTCTAAGTATGGAACAGTTCTGACACTTTTCAACCAATCCTCAGAGGATAATAAAGAAATAAGGACAAAATAAATGTATCCCTCATGGACCTCCCCTTAAGAGTTTAAAAGCAAAATATTGATTTTGAGTTACCCTGCTTCAACTCAGCTTCGCTCTCATGATCTTTTTATTCCCTGGAATATTGCAAAGTCCATTTCTTTTGTTTTTAGGGTTTTCTTTTCTTCAAATCATGGTGAAATTGGCATGCTAACCTAAAAATATTGTCAGCTGACACCCTGAAGATTTCCAGACAACTCTAACCATTTATGACATCTTTAGCCACGTATCTATCATGTTCAAAGCAGATAAAATGGATGAATTGATTTAGACTAAAACCCTTGAAAAAAATCTCTCAGTGGTCACCCAAGACAGTCTCTTGGTGTTTTATAGAGCTTTTGCTTCCACCACAAGTGTTATCTTTCTAGAGTCTCCACTTTGCATTAGAACTCGATCTACGGTACCTGTCTCGGTTGCTTTAGCGGTCAGTTGGATTGGCTGCATCCATGGTATGGATGACTGAGTGTAATTGTTATGTGTGGAAAAAAAGGAGAAAAAGTGTTTCTATGTTTTAGATGGCATTAAGTGTACCATATATTACTCAATTAACCATGCACAATTTTAGCTGATAAAATTTAAAATAGATTGATTTAATTTAGCAAAGTTATGCTATATTGTGGTGATTTTTAGGGATCTTCAGAACCAAAATTCAGTGGCAAGACATGGAAATTTGACAGCATTCTTTTCAGATTGCTTTAGGGGGGAAAAAATAACCCCTACCCATTCCCTTTAATATTTTCCCACCCATACAGTTCAAAAAAAGGAAACAGTAATTTTAATTTAAAATTCTGAATTTAAAAAACTAAAATTGCAGTCTAGGTGGCTAAAAGTGCCTCTGCAAGGGTGATGTGCCTGTGTGAAGGGTTTGAAGCACTTTTTTCTAAATCTTTTCAAATGTGTTTTAGTTTCATTTCTGTGAAGCTGAACTATGAGCTGAAGCTTTGCTGCAAAGTTTCCTTGGATCTATTGGGGAATGGAGAAGCAAAGGAACAACTGATCCCCTATTGCTGTGGCTTACTATAGCATCCTAACTACTACGGTACCATAATAATAATAATAATAAAAGAAAGAAACAGGAAAGAGTCAAAGGATATATGTGGGAAGGAGATGTGAAGGCATCCATAGATGCATATATCATTACCTCCCGTGTTGATTACTGCAATGCTCTCTACATGGGGCTGCCCTTGAAGACCACCCGGAGACTTCAGCTGGTGCAGAATGCGGCCATGCGGGTTGTGATGGGAGCATCCCGATACTCCCATATTACACCCCTCCTACGTGAGCTGCATTGGTTGCCGGTTGCCCTCCGGGTGAGGTTCAAGGTGCTGGTTCTTACCTTTAAAGCCCTACATGGCTTAGGCCCGGGATACTTGCAGGACCGTCTGCTCCCAGGAACGACTGCCCATCGCCCTGTGCGCTCACACAGAGAGGGCCTCCTCAGGGTGCCGTCGGCCAGACAATGTCGGCTGGCGATCCCCAGGGGGAGGGCCTTCTCTGTGGGGGCACCTTCCCTGTGGAATCAGCTTCCCCTGGAGCTCCAGATGACCCCAGACCTCCGGTCCTTTCGTTGTGACCTTAAGACATTTCTTTTCCAACAGGCTGACCTGGACTGATGATAATGGGGTTTTTAATCTGGTTTTAAGGTTTTATTAATTGGGGCTATAGATATAGTTTAATTTTTTAATATTTGTATTATCTTGTATTTTATTGTTGTTAGCCGCCCTGAGTCCTTTGGGAGATAGGGCGGCATATAAGTCCCATTAAATAAATAAATAAATAAATGTGGGGAAGCAAAAGAAAAGCACATGGACTAGTAAAGAAGGAAGAACCCTAAATGGAAAAAAGAGGCCCTTGGTAGACTGATCCGTATAGGAGTCAAGCCCTGAAGGTGGCCTTCCCTTCAGGAGGGGAAGAACAAGCAGCAGGAGAATGACTAATCAGGTGTTATGGTCATTTTGACGCACTCTCCAGATCCACTATCAATTCAGCCTGGAATTTCTGAAGTTGGCTTAAGATGCAGTGATGGAAAGGCAAGCACTTTAGGCTACAGTGGAAAATTGTCTGTAAACACGGAGTGATTACTTGACTGGCTTTACGAATTTAAAAAAAGTTCCAATATAAAAACATTAATAAATTCCAACATTCATGGAGAGAAATCCAATAAATTGTTTTGCCTTGTTGCCTCTCCCTAAACAAATAAAACCGCCCTTCCATAATCTGATGCCATTTGCGTGGCTTGGAATTGCAAGCAGAATTTACTATTTTGATAGTGACCCTGATATTCAGGGTCAGAAAGGGTCCTAACAATATGACTGGACTAAGCTACACTATAAGCCATGGTTTCTTTAACCATGGTTCACCGAATAGCTTCAGTTGCAGCATGGCTCAGATATCACAATATCTGTGTTAAGACAGTCTTTATTTTATATGCATTTAAATTAATGTGTCAACAGCACAAAGAACTAATTCTCCTGAAATAAATCAGTTAAAAAGCTTGTATATAACCACTTCAGAACTCTTAATTTGCAAAATTTAAAAATATTAATTTGGATTAGCACAGGATTTGGAGGTTGCCATTAGTGGCTCTGTTCATTCAGACTGTTTTTTTTTAGCCGTTCTGAAGTTTCTGAAATAAGAACAGATTCATGGGCTCTTAATTATCTGCAAATGGTTCTGATTAACAACTGAATATGATATTTGCAGCACATTAAGATGGTAATACACAAATCACAATTTTCAAAGGATTCAAACTAGGACATGGTTTAATGCTTTTTGACTATCTTTTTTTTTTTTAAAAAAAAATCACAATTACTTGTGTTTTTTCTCCTCCAGTACAAAATTGAGCTCAGGTCTTTTTATAATGAGTCTAGGGCTGTTTATTTTTATTTTTATTCACACATTGCACTAAGCACAATGAGTTTAACTCACAGATCTTTTAAACTATGGTTTGAACAGGCTGTCCTAAGCTATAAGTGAATTCACTTATCACATTAGGATATGATGTAATAATAGTTTTTGAATAAAATGCGATTTATTCAAGTGACTGAACTGACAGAACACATTACGAAGAAAACAAACCACCTTATAGCTTAGTCACAATCTACACAATCAACCATCTATGATATCAAAAATAAATGCAGGTCTATAAAACTTGATGTACAACTAAAATATAAAATTCATGTTAAAGCTATATTTTTATTAGTTCAAGAAGTCTTGAAGTCTATTGAGCAAACTCCTCAATAGAAAAAATATTTTAACAAAAACATTTTCATTCAGCTAAAGACAACTATCAGGCAATATTTATATTAGTAAAGCTGTGGATCATTTAAGATGAGGTAAAACAGGAGATAAAACTATTGGTCCACCACCTGGAGATATGATGAACTTTTCTGCCATGCTTTCCTCTCACAAAGCAAAGAAACCTGTAGAGTGCTACTCCTTCAAAATACAAATATTGTAACACACACACACACACACACACACACACACACATAAAATCAGTAGTGTTTTTTTATCCATTTCAATGGAGGATTCAAATCCTTATTTCTTCCTTCATCATAAAAAGTGGAGGCTTTTGCAGTTGTATGAACTTGATGGATGTGTCAAACCATATGTCTAGATGAAACTATATATCTCTTAACAAGTAGCGTGTGGAGTGTATGTCCAACATATCAAACTAGTGTTTGCAGCAGTACAGTCAAAACTCTGCCTCCTTGTATATGCATTTGGCACCAGTCCCAAATGTATAAGCACCGGTATCTTTCCTTCCCCAAGTAGATGTGCCTAGCAAAGAGTTACTGACCAGAATTAATTGTTTTACTTCATAGGCAGTATTTCTAAATTACTGTAATGATTTGTCTTCAAAGATTCTATGAAGTATTTCATTTATGCAGCAAATTTTGTACAGTGATAGCTAGGTAGTGTAAATCATTACTTAAAATCTTTTTACAACAACCAGAAGAATAAACAGAGCTATAATTACAAACAAAGTACAGAAATATCTTACTCAAAACTATCTCCGCTGCACTGTGTCATACACCCAGCTGGGCTGCAAATGTTGATGTTGCTCCTTTATCAACAGTGGTGCAGTAGAATCCCACATGCACCACAACAATAATAATTGGTGTTTGACAGCATGGATATTTAAATCAGGCCTGTGAAAATTGGCCACAATCAACTTTAGTGCCTTCCTCTGAGTGTTGGGTACAAAAAAGATGTTGAGACTCTAGAAGGAGTGCAGAGAAGACCAGTAAAGATGATTAGTGAACTGGTGACTACAACATATGAAGAATGGTTGCAGGAAGTGGAAATATTTAGTTTAACAAAGAGAAGATCTAAACTTGACATGATAGCAGTCTTCCAATATTTAAGGGGCTGTCACAAAGAAGAGGAGGTCAACCTACTCTCCAAAGCTCCTAAAGGTAGCAGAAGAAGTAATGGGTGGAAACTTATCAAAGTGAGGTCCAACCTAAAACAGGGGGGAAATTTCCTAGCAGTGAGAACAATTAATCAGTGGAATGACTTGCATCCAGGAATTGTGTTCCATCACTAGAAGTTTTCAAGAAGAGTTTCAACAGCCATTTGTCTGAAACGGTATAGGGTCTTCTGCTTGAGCAGGGGATTAGAATAGAAAACCTCCAAAGTTCCTTCCAACACTGTTTTTCTGATGTAATAGCTCTTTGTATGCAAAACAAAGTATTAGGAGTGAGATGCCTTGCCATATGAAATGCTAAGTGGGGGCCATTCTATCTAGACTGGCACTATCCTTTGCTGTCCAGGCTGTATGGCAACATGTACTGTGCAATGTCAGAAGACTTCTGCAGAGCCAGCAAAGCATCTGAAGGCAGTGGGGGAGGGCTGCTCCAATAGCATACCTTCATTTCATTAGGTGGATCTTCATCAATACAAGGACTCCATTAAAGAGTTTTCACTCAAATTATCTCATGAGAGGTTTAAATATTAATTCTACTGTTTTATAATATGATCTTTGTTGTAATTACTTATAAAGCATTTCACAGAAGTCTTTATTTATAGTTATTTATTTAAATTTGCTGTAGCTGCCCAGCTCCAATGGAATATGGGTAGTGTACAAAAGCCACCAAAATCTATAAAGCAAATGTATGCACTAGTAATCTGAATTTTTGTCTGCTACACACATAAATATTCACACATGAACTTGCAAGCATAGGCAAGTGATTAGCTAGGTTTAAAAATAACAAATGGTTGTTTGCATTATCTATTATAGGCACATTTTTTATTGCTCAGTATGACAACATTAAAAAAAAGAGAAAATATTGTTAAGGCTTTCCTAACACAATGAATTCCTAAGTTTTGAATAAGAACTGCAGTTTCAGTTATCCCAAAATGTACAATTAAAAACTGACAGAAGGGGATACAACTCAGTTACAAGATTTAGCTTTGGAAGGTTTATTTATTTTTATTTATTATATTTTTATATAATAAGGTTTTAAATAAGAAAATGTAATAGATGGAAATACAGTAGAGAAGCAAACTATAACTGTTTAAGTTGGAAGAATTAGGGTTGTGTTACAGTTACAAATATATGTAGTCATAAAAGCAACTACAGTACTAAAAAAACAAGCAATAGGCCTTTGACAGCAAATTTTAACTGGAAACAAATTTAATTTATAGTTGCAACTTTAAAGTGTCATCTTGAATAAAAATATCATAAACACTGTGAAACAATCCTGCAAAAGCTTTTGTCCATTTAAAATTGTATCTTGCTTCAGTGCAGTAATTCATAATGAATAAAATAAAAAGTGTTAATCAAATATTTTACAGGACTGGGGTCATTTAATTTTCAACTTCTTAAAGAGTTTTGCTTTAAGACACATCATTGGAGACAGAACTATGTGATAATTAATAATATAATCAAGCTGTTAGTAGCTGCCAAGCATTCTTTGCCTTCCAATATAAAATGAAATTAACATTTCTTCCAGATTGGTGGGAAAATGCAGATCATTTAATTGTTAGTAATATAAGGTATATTAATAAATTATTTCAATCTTTCTCCATTCTGTCACTCTGCAATTGGGAACTCCAGTTCCCAGAATCCCTGCCTGAAATGTTTCATTCCAACACAGCTGGAGAAACCAGTTTAAGAAAGGATGGTTTATGTAGAGTTTTAGAGAACAATTGAATATTCATCCTACAGCTTCAAAAATGGTTCAAAATGGTTTAGAAGTGTCCTTGCTTCATACAAGCAGCTTTAAGAATTGCATTAAATCCATTCCATTTTAATTATCCCATTCATTAAAGCAGTACCTTCATTTTTCAAGCTCTTACATGGATATCACCAGGATGGCAAGTTGGTAAATGATGAAAGCTGATTTTAACATGCTTTAGGTACTTGCATCAGAAAATTAGGACGCAAGTACATAATTGCAACAGTCACTGTATATACCTAACAACAGAATATGTGTGCCATTTTTGCATTATCATGGTTTGCCGCTGAGGCCATAGGTTGCCAGTATATGCTTCGGTGTGCAACAGACACTTAATCCAACAAGATTCACACTCAGAAAATAAAGAAATTGCAGACTGATTAAAGATGATATAAGCAGTCCTCATCTTACAACTATAATCAGCTCTAGCAATTACAGTGGTAAGTCATAAAGCTCATAAAGCAGATCACCACTGAACTAGACTCAATTTTATAACCTTTCTCACAGTGGTCATTAAGCAAATGCTACTGTCATTAATGAACCCGTTGTTTGCCATGGCTCAGTTTTGTTGGAAACTGGAAGTAAATGCATATTTATTGCTAAGCACATTGTGCTTTAGATTGTAAGCCGCCCTGAGTCTTCGGAGAAGGACGGGATATAAATGGGATTTTAAAAAAAAAAATTCCAGTAAAATTGTTGCACGTAAGCATCACCGTAAGCACTGTAAATGACTGTAAATATGGGTTGGTTGCCAACTGCCCAAAATGTGATCAGATGACCATGGGGAAGGGGGCATCAGAATTTCAAAAACAGACCATAAATAGTATTGGAGGAGATCTGCCAGAAGTTTAAATGGTCACTAGGTGACTGGTTGTAAATCAAGAACCACCTGTAGTCACAAGAACACTTAGAACAAACCAATGAAGTCACAAGTTTTGATGGAACAGGATTCCATCTAATATTTGTGCAGATTCTGATCTAACAAATGATACTAAAACTACATTGGAATTCTGTAAGATCAGAGTAGTGGATAGAGGGAAGATTCACAGAAGTTATCCTTATTTTCTAAACTTTATTAAGTTTCTAAGGGAACTTCAAGGCCTTTCTGAAAAGCATGGAGACAGAATATTTGACATTGACACTGTTATACACACATGTGTGTGCGCGCACACACACACTTTCTTTTCAACTGCAGTGAATGTTGATATAATTCTTCTGAGCCCTAAGAAAACTTACATTTGTCAGGAGACCTAGTTAGGAATATATGTAACTAGACAAGCCATGATGCCTTGCATCATAACTCACAAATATTTCTCTGCCACAATGGCAGAGCTTCTAATGTACTGGAAAAGCCTTGGTGGAGCAGTGGGCTAATGCCTCCTTAAGTAACACCAGCTGCCTGCAATTAGTGCAGGTTCTCATCCCACCAGGCTCAAGGTTGACTCAGCCTTCCATCCTTCCGAGGTAGGTAAAATGAGGACCCAGATTGTTGGGGGCAATTAAGCTGACTTTGTAATAATGCTGCTTGGGGGGGTGTATGAAAGCCCTAATAAGCAGGCATATACATAGAATGAAGGCTACTGCTAAGCTTGTAAGCCGCCCTGAGTCTTCGGAGAAGGGCGGGATATAAATGGAATTAAAATAAAAAAAAAAAGTTCTTAACAATTCAAGGAGATATTCAGAAATGTATCTGCCTTGAAAGGAACCCATTATGAACTATATAGCACAATCTAACAACAAAAGTTGACCATAGCATATGTTTTATGGCATTTTGTATGTTGTTGTAAAATGCTGTATGATGTTTCTTATATCATAAAGCACTGTATATCATTTGCCAAATTTCAATTCCATGGGAATCCTGGGTCTCAAATTTTGGATACATTCTGTAAGCTAGCCCATTTGAAATAACTTGGTTGAGTGTTTTGCCCTATGGTGCACCATTTCATCCAACTAAATATTATAGACACAAGAATTTGTGTAGCATACTAGGCAAACTGTGTCCCATTGGGTCATCTTTTCAAAATTATTTCTTTATCAGATTCAACATTTTCAACATTGACAGAATTTCTATATACTACTTCACTGGGAAAGATAAAATATATTCAGAGATGTATCTGCCTTGAAAATAGCCCATGCTGAATTGCATAGTACATTCAAATACAAAATGCATTTTGTATTATGTCATTAATGCTTTTGTGGTAATTTTTGTCATTGAAAATTTGCCAAATTTCAATTCCATGGGAATCATGATCCCATCCTTTGTATTGGCATGACTTTTTTGCCCCCCCCCTTCCTGGGGATAAAACCTAGAACAGAAAAACTAGAAGTTAGCTGGAAACCTAGGTCATACTTTATGACATTTTGATAGTTCCAGCTGAAATTTTAGGAGATTGCCTGTAGACTAATATGGCTGCACTAATTGTTTTTTTTAATTGTTAAATAAGCAAACCTAACTTCAACAGGGAGATTTTGGTGAAGGGCAAAGGCACTGAAAACTCTAAATATAGCTATTAACGTTCTAATGTAGCCAGGTTTGATTTAAGTTTAAACTACAGTCAAAACCAGCTGTTTACTGATTTGTATGTGGTGGGGAAGGTAGCATTGTTGCCCAAAGACAGCAGGAAAATGCTATTAAATGTGGCAAGGGTGCATTTTGAAAATCTACTGGCAAAATGGAAGGAAGATGCAATGTCATTAGCAAAATCACTTTTCTATCACTTTTCAATAAAAGTTGGGACTCCTGGTATTCATGGTTACAAAATAGAAGATTTAATCTCAACGGGGGAAATACTAGATGATTGTGTATTTTTATTTGAGGTATAGAATCTGGAGATATATATAATTATAGATTTCTAATATTTGGTAATTAAAGGTTACTCAGCCTGGGATGTAAGAGAAAAAGAAATTAGGGGTAGTATTACACTCCCCGGTCCTGTCTAATGTTGTTGTTCTTGTTTTTTTGGTGTCTAGGATGGCTTGGTGTTTTTCTATTTGATGCACCTTTTAGTACTTTGTAATAATGTTCTTGTTTTTTAATTTAAAATTTGTTTAATAAATATATTTTTAAAAAAAAGCAAAATCACTTTTCTTAGTAAATGATATGAAAATAGTTCATAATCTGTGTTGCCACTCTCCAAGGTGCTGAATGGTCACATAAATAGTTCATTCTGCTCTGCTTGAAGTATAGTGAATGCAACAAGTGTTTGCTATAAAAGATAGGTAAAGCCAATCAATGTGGAAAATGAGCAAGGCTAGATAATCTCATATTTTAAAAAATGATTACTCAGAATTAAGCTCCACTCAATTCAACAGGATCTATAAGCAAGTGATTTTGGAATGACAGTTTGAGATGATAATCCCAATTCTTGTTTCATTTCTTGCATGAAAGTGGGGAATAATTTATTAAGACTGACATAAAATTTTCTGTCTACTATGAATGAGAAAGTTCAGAATATCTTGAACCTCCCAAAACTCAGCATAGCAAAATTATATATGAACTTTTATAGACCTACTAGTTCAGGAGAAAGGAGGGAGTCCAACAGTGCTGCTTTTTAAGTTGTGAAGAGACCCATATCTCATTGTGATTAGTGTTGCTTAAAGGTAAACCACTATTCATTCCCAAGTAATTCATTTTCAATCATATGTTTTAAAAATGAAATATTGAACTTTCACTTTTAACTTTTCAGTGAGAGAATCCTTCTTGGGCATTGAAAATTCATTTCAAAATGAAACAAGACAAAGTTAATTGTTTGGTGAAGTGAAACCCTGCACAAAGAAAATATAGGTAAGGCTTTACTTGTCTTGTGGCTCTATGGAAATGATTGCACCTTTCTATTAAAAGTGAAGGAGATCCTTCCCTGCAAAACTGGCTGCCAAAGGTAGAAATTCGCTGTCCTTCAGAGCATTAACTCGATTCACACCATGTCTTAAGCTAAGCCAATAGGAGATTTGGTTTTTAATGATCTACCAAAAGTTAAACAATCTAAGATTTACCTAATATGTGAATCCCGCCAAAAATTTGAAATAGCAGGAAAACTTATGTTACATGACAGTTTCATCTCACAAAAGGTCAAACTCTCTGTAACTTACAATAAGAGCTTCATTTATAGAAAGGAGGAATTAACTAAGGAAGAAAGACTGTTGATTTCAAACTAAATTTCAATGAAATCAACGAATTTTTTATCCAGCATTTTATAAAAAGAAGTGGGAATGTATGCTGCGTATCTTAAAGAGTTTTAAAGAGTTAATTTATAGGTTTTTAATTTTTTTTCCAATCGATGCAGTTTAATCGATACATGTACTCACTTAAGGTGAAACTAACACGCGGGGAAAAAAGTTACGTTCTTGCGATCTTACATGTGCTGTTATAAAAAGACAGGCTTAAACTGTCAGTTTGAAGAATTATTACCAAGGATCCCCCATTTATTAAAGCAGGACCTTCGAACATCTTGCAAGCACATAAAAAGACCTGCTTCGTTTCGCTTTTAAACGGTATGTTGTCTTTTAGCAACGAATTTTGAATTTCTCAGACACTTGAGAAAGAGGGGAACGCTAAGCTTTAAAACATATTACCGTACAGCCGCGATCAATCTCGTTTTATGGTACTTTCCTTATTTGGTTTGTTTAACTGGAGCTTTTTCGTGACAGCGGATAACGAAGACGCTGCGGGAAAGAATCCCCCGGTATGTAAGGTAGACGCTAAACTCACAGCAACTCGGAACTCTCGCCCTGTCACAGCTCCTTATTCGACTTTTTAAAGGAGGCTTTCGCTAAATACAATGAGGAAACGTCCACTAAGCACGCAGAAGTTCGCGCTACGTCCCAGGACAGATTTGGAAAAGGCCTCTTGGTTATTGAGGGAGAACGTTCCGGAATTCCCTCGACTAACGCGTTACAGCTGGCGGCGTCATGCCGTTGGGCGTGTTCTTGCGTAAGCTTCAGGAGTCGTTGCGCAAAAGCTCCTCCAGTAACGCGCACTGCGGTGCTGCTTCCAGGTGATCAATTTCCAGTCCAATAGTCTTCGGATCAGCCAGAGTTCCAAATCAAGGTAAGAGCTATTGGGATCGAAGATCTCTCTAAGCAAGCTCAGAACTTTTGGTCCCGTCCTCTGTGAAATTTGGTGGACAATCTCTGCTTTTTCTCAGCTGTTTACCTGGCTTATTGTCGATAAAAAATCTAGTCGTATTCGAAAAACAAAATCCAGAAAGCACACAAACAATTCCAAAGGCTACTTCTATTGAGGCCACGTTGGAATTAAAGCTCATTAAATTCAAGGAGACTAGCCTCCAATCTTACAGACTGCAGTTTAACGGCGCAGGCCTTTTTACGCCTCTGAAAGCTAAGCCGAATTCACAGGATCTTGCCCTCAGCAAAAAGGCACGTGGGATGGCAGCAGTTTTGGTCTGCCTGAATCTCGGGCAGCTTCCGTTAGAATAGCTGGTGGTAAATAAACGCCTTGTATTACTTTTCAGACTAATGTCAACTTCTCAATTTTTCTGTACATACTTCAAAGAGGATTGAAATTGCAAGGCCAGGTGGTCTAGGAGCAAAGTAAAATTCCTCCTTGCCAATATCATATACAAGTCGCCTTCCGTGAGTTCAACAGGAAAGTCTCTGGTTCCTGTTCCCCTCATTCGCTTCTTCCCTCGCAGAGCCCTGAGAAACACTCTCTCTCTCTCACACACACACACACACACACATACACACACACCCCGGGCAGCACGGGACGGGCCCCGCGCCTTATCAAGGGGGGCATCGGCCAGCCTCTGCCGCCGATCTGAGGGCGACCCCGCGCCCCGTTTTAGGCCAAATACGGGTCCGCCGCGTCTCTTCTCGCAGCTTGGTCGAGGCCGCTGGCGAAGTAAGGCCTCGCTTGTTGCGGGGGACGGTGACTTCACGGGTAGACCATCGCGCTGAACTCAAAGGCAGTGGCCCCTTCTTTCCTGTGACCCCGAAAGTTGATTTCGGGCTTGCCGTGGCAGGCAGTCTAAGAACCAACCAGACACCTACTGACTCCGCTTTCCTTTAAGTTGAGATGAACGCTTTTAAAAGTTAACAAACGTTTCTCTTTTCCTTTTCGCGGAAGAAAAACTTAAATCCGCCTTATTCACAGGCAAACTTTTTCTTTTTTTCCCCCCCCGGGTTCATCGAAATTATTTAACAATGAAAAGAGAAGGGTGACTTTAAAAATGTACCGCTCTCCAGGAGTCACAGATGACTTGTTTCAATTAGTAACTGTCTAATTAAATTAGCGTCTCCTGGCTTAGCCAATAGGTGGGCGAGAATAAGAGAAGTTCGTCTCTGAGTGGAACCGCCTCCAAGCTCCTCCCCGGCTACAAGAAAGAAGCGTGCGCGCCTATATATATGTATGTATACATGCTCCCGAGCGCGGCCGGGTGCAGTCACTGGCATGGGATTAAAGGGACGGGGGCGGTGGGTGGCTTTCAATAGGTCGCCACAGAGGGCGGCTAACGACCTTTTCTCTTTAAGACGTCTGGGAAACGTAGACTTCGGGAGGGGTGAGGTGCGCGTTGTTTGCGGCTCTCGCTAGAGCTGTTCTTGGAGCGTTCAGGGACACTTCTGGGCGGAGGCGAAGGGAGAATCTCCTGGCGAGATGCAACTGGGGGAGCAACTCCTAGGCGGTTCTGCTAATCTGCCGGGTGCCCCGTTTTATCCGCTGGAAGCCGCGGGCGGGAGAGCCGGCGGTACCACGCGACACCTCAACACTGGGTCGCCGCCGCGCCTGGACTTGGAGAAGGGGCCGAAAAAGTTCGGAGGCGCCTCTGGGCCGGCAGCGAGCCTGTTAGGTGAGGCCGAGGCGGCGGGCGACACACCGCCCTTCGTCACTGCCGGCCAGATGCCGTCCAAGGCGGCGGCCGAGGTCGCGGATGGCGGGCGCAAGAGCTCTCCGTGTCCAACTGAGGAAGAGGTGTTGCCGCCGCCGCCGCCACCACCACCACCACCACCCCCGCCTGCGCGCTACGGTCTAGATAGCCTGAGTCCTGAGCGGTACTACCTGCAATCTCCCGGCCCGCAAGCTAGTGCCGAGCTGGGCAGTCCGTGCTCGCTTTTTCCGTACTCTGGGGCAGCCGGGAGCTCGCAGTCCGGCTCCATTTACCAGGCGCCCAGTGGAGCGCGCTACCCCTACGGTTCTGTGCTGACGCCGCCGGGCAACTTTTCGACGGCCGCGAGTAGGACGCCCTTCGCTGCAGCCGCGAGCACGTATCAGTATGGCCAAGGGGCACCTCCCGGTGGCCTCTATAACCCCTATCCGGCGGCGGCGGCGGGGGGCTCCTGCGGCGGCCTAGGGGGACTGGCGATGCCCGGAGGGGCAGGGGGGCTCCGGGCCCAGGTTTTCCTCTGCAATCGGCCGCTCTGGCTGAAGTTCCACCGACATCAAACCGAGATGATCATTACCAAGCAGGGCAGGTAGGCTTTGATGTAGGGGTGGCGGTTTCGGAGCGCAGCTTTCCTGCCGGAGCATCTATGTTAACGACTGCATTCCTGGGGCGGGTGGCAAAAGGAGACTGGAGCTGCAGCCCTCTCTCGTCCGGATTTAAGCTTTAAGTGGAAGCAGCTTTGTGAGCCCTGGAAACATCTGGTTTCGGAAAGAATAAATTCGTTTCTTCGAAACCAGTATGTTTGGAAACGTGCTTTGGAAAGGAGGATTAGACGGTCCAGTTGCACTCAAAAGAGAAAAAAAAATCTGCAACAAATGACTTTGACATTCTGGCTACCCTTATGAGTGGGTTCTGTTTTTGCTTTTTTAATGGTCTCCCAGGTTTCGTTTCTTTCCTATTTCAGAATTGTAAGCCTGCAATGTTTTTTTCAGGAAATGTTATTTCTTCATTCTCCAGCAGCCAGTACACACTTCTTTAGCTTGCTCCCCTCTACTGTAATCGGACAAGATTCTAAGCACTGGTGCTACACTATGTGTTAAGTGCATTAGAACCTCACATTAGCTCTGATCTTCTTGGAAAGAGAGACAGAATTGCATTTATTATTCTGAATTTATGAATCTCAATTTGCCTTTTAGTTTTCATTTAATATGTTATAACAACCTGACTCTGGTAGCACTAGTTTGGAAATTAGTCTGATCAAAGTGGCTGGGGGGGGTGGAAATCACACTGCTGTCTTTTTTTTTTCAAAGCAAATGGTGGGACTGAAGTTTCTATTTTAAGATTTCAAGAAGACGGAATCCTCCAATTTCAACTAAAAGCAAACTCTTTCCAAACAGGTCTTTCCTCCAACCCTGTGAGAGGGTATGAAGTGGAGTTCTGTTCTTTCTTCTTTAACTTTTATTTCCTGCCCTACAGAGTAAAATTGGTTTCCTTGACAAATTTCAGCAGAATGCTTACTTTCCCCACCACCACCACCACCACCATAGGTTTGTTTTGAATAATTATTAGAAACAGAAAATGGCTTCAGTGCAGAGAATAATACCTGTCCCAAGAAAACAGGGTTTGAGGTTCAAAAGTTAAAGTTCCAGCCCTCCAAACGGATGGTGAAGATCAGCACATTTACATAGGAGAACTGTGGAACAACTGATGGAGGATCTTTATTCTCCAAGGCAGAATTTTTCTAGATGAGATGAGATCTTTTCTTTCCTGCATCCTTGCAAAGGAGAGAGGATGCTTCGAACCAAACCCTCTCCTAGTGACTCTCTACCTATAAAACCTGTAAAGGGACCACCATCTGCCTCCTTTTCTTTGCCCAGGTGCTAGCCAAGGCTGAAACATGCTGCCAGAGGGACTCTGCAGGAGTTTTTGGCAAATAGCTGCAGGCTCCTTCTCTAAAAGCCCCTTTCTTTTTTTTTCCTTACTCTTCCCCCCCCCCCTCCCGTTTCAGACGGATGTTTCCTTTCCTGAGTTTCAACATAACAGGCCTCAATCCTACTGCCCATTACAACGTTTTTGTGGAAGTAGTGCTTGCAGATCCTAATCATTGGCGCTTCCAGGGAGGAAAATGGGTGACATGTGGCAAAGCTGATAATAATATGCAAGGTAGGATATTATTATGTAAGGCCTATGACTACAGCTGGTGGGGGAAGGGATTTAAATTTTGTTCGTTTTGTTTTTGGCTTTCCTCTTTCAGCCTAGAGGTCTGTAGCACATTAGCCTTAGTTGAGCAGGAAAACAACAGATGCATTCTTTCCTCATGTATATCTTCTTTGTAGTCAATAATTTTATTGTGGGAGAATAATATTTCTCCCACTTTTTTAAATGAGATCTTCATGAACCTGTGCTTGTGCCCAAAATTTGGGAAACTATAATAGAGTTATTTCCCTCTTACAGTTTCTTCCGGTCATTTCAACAACAGTTAAGACAATAAAAAAAACCTGTATGTATGATTAAATTGCTAAGGTGATGGCTGGGTATAGTTCAAAGATGTTGCAAATAATTAGCAAGGAAATTATTTTTTTATTATGATATATTCTTTGGTCTTATTATGGATGCTACATTTCCTCAGGCTGAAAAAGCCAGTGGTGGCATATTACTATATGTGCAAGTGTGTGAACAACAGTGCCTCTTTTCTAAACCTGATAATTATAAGTAGATGCTTTGGGTAATATGTGGTTATGTTGGTGTCTCTGGCACAGAAGGACAAAGCTAAACCATTTTTATTTGTTTTCCACTCCTTCTAATAGGCAATAAGGTTTATGTTCATCCTGAATCTCCCAATACTGGAGCCCACTGGATGAGACAGGAAATCTCTTTTGGAAAACTCAAACTTACTAACAACAAAGGGGCTAATAATAATAACACCCAGGTAAAAAAAATGTACTTAAATGTGATCTGAATCAGACAACATTGCTCCAGCAGTCTTGAATATTGACTCAGTCTTGCCTTTTAACAGAGATAAACTAACATGTAAATTAAAAAAAATAGGCCATGAATCCTAATTCTAATTCTGTACAAAATTTGATAGATTTTAAATATATTTGTCTTGTAACAAAAGATGGCTAAACTGTTTCCAGATGATTGTTCTACAGTCCCTGCACAAATATCAGCCTCGTCTCCATATTGTGGAAGTGACAGAAGATGGTGCTGAAGATATGAATGACTCTACTAAAACACAAACTTTCAACTTTCCTGAAACACAGTTCATAGCTGTTACTGCATATCAGAACACTGATGTAAGGATAATATAATCTCACTACTCTAATTGGTTTTTTTATCGGTAGCATAGCATCCTCTTTCACCTCATGACCTTTTTAAATTAAGTGATAAAAACATGGAAGCGAACAGACTTGTGAGGCTGAGTGTTTTAGTATTAGTGTGGCATGTAATCTGTGTTCCATCAATGTATTTAGCAGATTTATAAATAAACTTATTTTCTGGTTCATTCATTCCTTCATTTCATTTCATTCATTCATTCATTCTCTACAGCTGCCAATATCAAGCAAGTGACTCTGGACAGCGAACAATAATAAAGCAGTTAAAAACAATTGCAATATAATACAAATTAAATATATAGAGCAGATGAGAAAAATAACCGTGGATATCAACATAGCCAGGAAACAGGACCCTTCATACTGTGAGGACACAGAGTCAGGTGTCTAAGGCCTTACAAAAGGCCAACAGGGTCAGGGTCATCCTCAGTCCCAGAGAAAGAAGGTTCCAGAGCCTTGGCAGTCGAGGAATGCCTTCTGGAATCTGCCAGTCAACATTCCTTGCCTGACAGGATGTGTAACCCACCCAACCTGCAATATATTTATAGAAAATTTAATTTTCCATGTATTTTTTTCCTTTTTACACATACAAAAAGGCATTTGTCTTTTTGGGTATAACATATCTAAATAGGTCATGCTGTTTTTATGATTTGTTTTCTAGATCACACAGCTTAAAATTGACCATAACCCTTTTGCAAAAGGCTTCAGGGACAACTATGATTCGTAAGTAATGATTCATGTATTTCTACATAGTGCCAAGGACATTAAAAGACTTCTATTAGCTCTTAATGTTTCTTTTAAGTAGTATACTTATTTTGAATTTTACATTTGACTTTGCATCTGAGCTAAGAACAAATCTGTTAACTAACAAAACTCTGCCAGCACTTAATGTAACAAAGCAATAGTAGATGTATATATATTTGGGAGTAAATTCTGTTGAACGAAGGGGTTGGCTTTCTGAATAGACAGAATGTACATTGCTCATCGGAATACAGAGACTACTAGATGTAGAAAAAATGTTTAGGGTGGAATATAACCTTTTAAAGTTTAAATTAAACACATTAATTATCTTTATTTAAACACATGAGTTTTCTTTATTATCTTTAATTAGCAGTATTAATAGGAAAAAAGCATGTATTACATACAATCTTTAGCATTAAGATGGCATTTCAGTGAACTCTGCTTAAAGCCCCATTCAGGTTCCATACATGTTAACATCAAATTTCTGAATGGCAAAAAACCCAGTATCTTAGCCTTTCTCTTTTATATTTGTAGCATGTACACAGCTTCAGAAAATGACAGATTAACTCCATCTCCTACGGATTCTCCTAGATCCCACCAGATTGTCCCAGGAGCCCGGTACACTGTACAACCCTTCTTCCAGGAACAATTTGTCAACAACCTGCCACCAGCTAGATTCTATAATGGTGAAAGAGCTGTACCACAGACAAATGGTCTCCTCTCTCCGCAGCAAACTGAAGAGGTGACTAATCCACCACAGAGATGGTTTGTCACTCCGGTCCAACAGTCTGGGGCCAACAAACTCGACATGAATTCCTATGAAAGTGATTACTCTCCAAGTAGCTTACTCTCTTATGGTATAAAATCCCTTCCCATTCAGACATCCCATGCATTGGGTTATTATCCAGATCCGACCTTTTCTTCTGTGGCTGGATGGGGAAGTCGAGGCTCTTACCCAAGGAAAATGTCTAGCGGTTTGCCTTGGACCTCAAGAACAAGCCCTCCGGGTTTCTCCGAAGACCTCCTTTCAAAAGAAAAAGTGAAAGAAGAAATGGGGTCACCTTGGATTGAGACACCTCCATCCATAAAATCTCTAGATTCAAATGATTCTGGAGTTTATACTGGTGCTTGTAAAAGGAGGCGACTGTCCCCAAACAGCTCCAGCAATGAAAATTCTCCAACAATGAAATGTGAGGATATTAATGCTGAGGACTATGGCAAAGATGTTTCTAAAGGCATGGGCTACTATGCTTTTTATACCAGTTCTTAAGCGTTTTGAGTCCTGGTGTCCCAAAATTTGACTAACTGTACATGTTCAGTGGTGGTGCTGAAATCCTTTGGTGAGGAACCTTTGGTATCGTCACCTTTTGAAATGGTCTTGTGCAATTCTATAGAATGTGCCAAAGCTTTTGTCTGACTTCCACAGAAAAAAAAATGGAAGAATCAAAGTAGCACTAAAAAAAAATTAGTCTCTTCTGCTCATTTCCAAGGTTTAAGGGGAAAATGCTTAAGCAGTATTCTAAGATTAAATTAGCTTTTCCTTTCAGAATGGTCACAAAGGGGGGGGGTTAAATAATACATATCCACATTTTAATTAATGGTTATGTTTTATACATTGCCAAACAATTTTAAAAAAGGAAATTCTAAATTTCCTTTAGAAATCTCTGTAAAAAGGGAGACTAAATTGGATCTGTTTTTGCTCACTATCTGAAAAATACTCAGAGGCTTTTCCTTTGGAGCAATTTTTCATGACATATGCAAGAACAAAAGCCTTAGTTTAGCAACTAAAACTTTTTTTTTTGGACCAGGGGACTTTTCATCCCATGGCAGTGAAATATTACTACAAAAATAGCAAATAATGATTCCATATAACATGTACAGCTCTGTGTCTAGGCAAAATTGTAGGCTATGGCAAAATACTCAGTTTACTTCTAGTTATGACAATGCAGTTGAAGAGGATATGCTGGGAGTTCTTCATTTAAGTAAATTCTAAACAAAGTGGGCAGTAAAGCTGTGAGTATGTCAAAATGTCTTATTTATTGGTAGGTGGTGAGTATTTTTTCAACTGTTTTACATGGAAAGTGTTGTGCCTCTTGTTTTCGCAGTCTGTAAATACTATTATCAGATATTGAGGTCACAAAAGGCTTTAAAACAAAACATTAATTTTATTTGGGGGAATGCTCATCTGTACATAATTTATAATAAATGTATTACAATGATAAGGACTTCTTATTGTATTAGTTGTTGAGAAGTTTCCTTTTTTTACTGCAAATGCTTATGAAGATTTGGGTACCTGACTGAAGCAACAAGTGGTACTGTTATTCCAAAACAAAATAATTTTGTCAGCCGACTCCGAAAAAGGTAGGTAGAACAGGGTAGGGGTAGAAGAGAAGAAGGTTGCTATACCCCATTCCTCTCTTAAGCTGCCGCCCAACCCAAAGGCTGGCCTGTCTTACCACCCAGCCATAAAACTCCAGATTCCATAGTGAACAAAAAATTTACCCAGCACGCCACCGCCCCTCCCCCCAGCGCCTGTCCCCGCGGGAAGAGGTAGAACCTAGTCCAGATAAGCAGAAAGGGAATAGTTCGCCCTTAAGTCGTTTGGATCCACCCTCCCTCTCCTCCAGAAGGAGCGAAGTCGGACATCTCTGGAGCGCCTAGCGGTCTCGATGCCTACGTTATAGCTGCTGTGCGGGACACTGAATCAGGAGTCAGGCGCTTTTGTCCATAGCCGCTTTGAGACCGTCGGCAGCTAATTTGGCATTGAGAGCAACCGAGGTGTTCTCCTGCTTTGCTTGGGAAAATGTGGACTCGCGCCAGTAGCCAAACGAAGACTTGTCCGGGCTGGGCTTAAATGCGCTCCGCGATGCGCCAATGCCGCTTTGCCCTGGGTGTCTCCCTGAAATGGCAACACACTCAAATGAGGGACGAAGAGAAGGAATCCTTGGATCTTGCGCAGCTACGTCGCTACCCAGGTCCATTCTTCTTCTTTTTTTTAACCTCCAAGCGACAGTCCTTGTCTACGTCGAGCAGCATAGACCTTCCTTGAAACCGAAGCGCTTCGATTTCAAGTTGGAAGTCACGCCTGCCGCTTAATTCGAAGAACAGAGACTTCTTCTATACAATGTCTGGATAGAATTTTTAAATCATTTTTTTTAATCACACCGAAGCTTGTGTGCGCGAATCTGATTTGAATCAGATGCTCAACGATCCAGGCGCTTACGAAGTTAAAATCAACATACACGTACAGTGCAATTTTAATTAAATAATTGTAACATAAAATAGATACAAGGTACCATTTTCTTTGTAGGGGATTGCAGCCGAGACTTTAGTTGGGGGGGGGGGGAATAGCTCGAGCGCGCGGGACTTACTGCGTCTGACTTTCTCCTTGAATTGAAGAAGGGGCCTCCGAGAGCTTCCTTGAAACCAAGGCCGTGCCAGCCCGCAGCGTGGCTTCAGAAGCCCCCTTGTGCAAGGCGCGACTTCTGCTAGCGTCCTTCCCCCGGCTGCAGGCAGAGAATTGGACCCGGCACTTCGGCGTTAGGGCGCCGGTGCCAAGAGAGGTCCCCAGACAGGAGGTGAGAGGCGAAGTGCGCCGCCCAACCATTTTCAGCCAGAAAGCGCAGGTTTTCCAATTTGATAGCTCTTTCCTGTATGTTCCGAAGGTTGTCTGATTTCTCTGTCGCGGTGAGGGGGTGTGGGGGCGAGTGTCTTTTGTTCCGTGCCACCGAGGAGCCTCCAAAGCAAATTCTTAAACAGATGCAGTCCAATTTGGATTGTTGATCTTCTAAGCAATCTCCATTTGCTCCCTCTTTTTCTCTATTCCTAGGTTGTCCTGCGCCAATTGCCGAGTAGCAAAGCGATTCCCCTCCCTCAGTAGCGTTTCCACGCAACCTGTATATTTTTGCATAGAAGTGTTTAAAAAAAAAGAAGGAAAGAAGAAAGGGGAGGGAGGAGGGAAAAAAACTCGTGAAAAGTCCTCACACTGTTTAATGGAACTTATAAGTGCCTGGCTGGCCCCAATTAACACCTTGTGATAAGGCATTCCTAAAATGGGGTGCCAGACGCCAAATTGCGAATAAATGTATCTGATTAATCCGCCTAAGATGACAGTGATAAACAAATCTATATTTAAATCGAAAGATGCAGGTTATTTGTTTACAATAACAGTAGGAAAAGTTAAAAGTGCTGTAAACGCGCGTCCACGCGCAACACACAGACTCCTCTGCTTTGGCATTATGGATACAGTTGCCGATTGCAACCTCAAATAATTCGCTGCAGGCTGGGCTCCATCAGCGCCCATGTGCAAAAGTGGATCTCCCTGGGACTCAATCCGCAGACCGATTTGCATGTAGGGTTTTCAGACAGTAGGTTTTATTGCCAATTCAGAAGACAGTGAATAGAGCCACTAGCACAGAGAATTTTGTGGGTGTAGGTTTTGGTTACCCAAATCTGAAATTTGAGGCAAGGAATGGAGGTCAAGGTGATTGCCATAGGAGCAGAAATTGGGATCTTTATAGGGAAAGAAAGCAGGAAGAAAGATTGGGAAATATTTGCTGATTACTGACTCGAGTCCAAAAACACTTCCACTATTTACAAAGTCTGTGTTTAACTACTTTTGTACCTAATTCAAACCCACTGAAATCCATGGGATTCATGTCCTGTTTCTGGTGTTTTAAGTCATATAAAATCAATAGGATATAGGTCACAAGGGTTCAAGTTCTGAGGCCTCTGACAAATGGTTAACTTTGCCACTCACATGTTTAGAAGACAAGCTGGAGTAATCCAGCTGTTGTAAAAGGTGCGAGCCACTTCAAGCGACTCCTGGTGATTGCACAGCACATACCTTGGGGGGGGGGGATTCCAACTTCCTAATCTAACCTACGGCTTTAGGATTTCATGGTGGCCTCCCATCCAAGCACATTTTACAGAAAGTCCAATTTCACTAATGAAATTTAAGGTTCTAAATGTCTTTTGTTTTCTTTCAACCTGACATAGAAAAATTGTTCAATGGTCTCTTAAAAGACGCTTTTAAAAAAGTATTCTCCCCATATCGATCCATGGGAGCACTGCTCTTATTTGGTCGCCACAAATCCCATAAATATGAGGTCACCTTTACTCAGTGAAAAAGTTTGAATAGCAAGAACTCTGCAGCATTTCGACGGAGAGGCCAGCTGACAAACTCCCCCTCCCCCTCTCCCTCAACAGCCTCGCGGTCTACAGGTTTCAATGAATCGCCCTGCAAGAATTCCGGTCTCTGGTCTGGGTCTCAGGTCAGCGGGGAGCAAAATGAAAGGGCGAAGGCAACGACCGAGATCGGCATGTAATACACGCGTGTATTATATATTTGTGGGTGCCCGTGCAAACTGAATAAAAAATGAATTTTCCTGCTCCACCCTTCCCCCATTTCAAGCACCCCAAGGCGCGCATCCGGATTTAGACGAGAAATGCGTAGGACAGCAGCAGCGGGACTTCCAACGGCTGCCAACCGCAAGTTAAACAAAATGAGCGGCTTCTGCTGAGATCGGTTCGGTAGTTCACTGCAACACATCCTGCAATGAGCCCACTTTAGGTCCAACTCAAAGCAGCCCCTCTGAGTTTTACACCTATTACTAACTCTCTCAGTGTGAGCTGAGAAGCTCTCTTCAAGCTTCTCCCAGGTTGTATTTTCTCCCTGAGTTCCTAATTGCTTTTCCCTGTCCCAGGGAGGGAGGCCTGCAATATGTGTTTGTGTTTGTGTGTGTTGTGTATGTATATATATGTATATATTGTGTGTGTATGTATGTGTGTGTGTGTCTATATATATGTATATGCATATGCATATGTATATATATATATATAAATATATATATAGTGTGTGTATGTATATATACAGTATGTATATATATATATTGTGTGTATATATATGTATATATTGTGTGTGTATGTGTGTGTGTGTATGTGTGTATATATGTGTGTATATATATATATATATATATATATATATATATATATATATATATATATATATATATATATATATATATATATAGAGAGAGAGAGAGAGAGAGAGAGAGAGAGAGAGAGAGAGAGAGAGAGAGAGAGAGAGAGAGAGAGAAATTCTGAAGCTCTGCTTTCCTGATATTCAAGGTTTCCAGAAGGGTGAAGATGCTGTTCCACATCTGTGGTTTAAATTGCATCTACCTGCTGCTGTCAAAGCAACAGCCTTGCCATCTGGTTATCTGAATCCTTGACTCCATCTGTTCAACACAATTTTTGGCCAGTGGTGAATATGACAATACACCCTCCTGCCCCACCCACTGCCTCATTATGGTTTGTGAGTTCACCATTTTTCGCTGGTAGTGTCATCTGGTGAGAAAAAACAGGCTCAGATCCCAGAGCTGTAAGAAGGCAGAGCAAGCCAGCCTGCTGTCTCTATTATAAGATGATTCATGAGGTAGGGTTCTTGGTGTTTTCTGAGCTTGGTGGGGGTTTCCCCCCCCAGATATTTCTTGACCAAATTAAGGTATATCATCAACGGTAGAAGGAATAGAGTGAGATTTGCTCTTATTCTTTATACACAGTTTAACTCTGAGCTAAAAATATTGTCTTCTCTAGGTACCATTGGGGATGTGTACTATTTCAGCTTTCTGCAAATTTACTTTGCATACCCCTTATGCTGTTCAGGTCAGAAATTTATGGCATGGTATTCCCACTTCATATTTGAAAAACAACTTCTGGAACCAGACACAACAGATCACTTCACTGCACTGTCAAACTTTCTAGATTCTACACCTTTTGGAGTTGTGATGGGGTAGCATCAGCTGTATTCAATGACTGAAGGTTGTAGAGCTGATGGGCTGTGAGTGAAATCAAGTTTATGTCATACGACCAAGGGGGAAGAGGTGGAATGGCTTATGTACATTGGAGATGGGGACAAGTTCTGAGATAAAGAGGCTTTAAAACATACAGTTAAATAGCCTATTCACTGATAAAAGGCTTTCCAGAGAAACTCAACCCTAAAGAGATCTGAGAATGAATCCCCAAATATGTAAATCTATGCCCCTTTGCAGCAGCCTCTTTTGAAAGAAAATTCCACAGTGTGGGCGTTACCTAAGAGTCTGAATAGGTCTCCAACTTTGAGATCCGGGTCAGCCTAAATAGTTGGTTGGAATGGAGGCAGGGAAACCGTTTTTCCTGATGAATCTGACTTGGAGATACAGTGTGTAAACTTTACTCTGCTCTTCCACACTTCCGGGGGAAGATGTCTACGGAGATTCTCAGGCATGATTATCCCAAAAGTGTTTCTTCAAGAGACAGCTGGACTTTCTTGTTTTTCTTTGAAGACGTTTCACTTCCCATCCAAGAAGGTTTTTCAGTTCCGACTGGATGGTGGGAAGGGTTTATATTCCTTACACTTTTTTTAGAGAGTCACCGAGGCCACTTGCCTCTTGAAAAACCACCTTTGGGACATGTGTTCAAGTCATCACACCAGCTTGGATTAGTCATCGGCAGATTCCCTGGGAGAGGTAGAGGGTGCCTAAAGGCATTATGGAAAGTTATACGAGTTTTTGTTCATCATCTGAAAGGCCAATATGTTGACAGCCATAGCGGAACAATGCATTTTTATTACTGAGAAAAGTTTCGGCCCATAAAGCAAAGAATGAGTTCGAGATGCAATAGTCACGATAAATCAGCACTTGCTGCTTTAGTACTGCTCGAGCCTATCCGTTGGTTCTCATACTTCTGCCTGAATTGCATTCAGTTGGGCACGGCCCTTAGCGCGCCCCGCTTTGAAGTTATGCCGAGAAGGCTGCCAAAAACTGAAGACCGAAAACTAGTCTTTCTAGTCGCTTCAAAATGTTTTGTATTTTCCAGCAGGGGCGTGATTCTGGGAAAGAGCGCTGCGTAATCGCTGCCTCTGCATCGCTTAGCTTTGGCCGGCGAAACGCCGAGCTGGAAGTAGCTCTGGAGCGGACTAGCGAAGCTGAGTTTGTCGCTAAGCGTGAGCAATCTCTTCATTCGTCCATTCACTTATTTCCAGGGGCCTGGCGGGTTTGCGTAAAAAGTGGACTATACAGAAACACGTGTGCAAAAGGGCTTGAGAAATAGAAGATTTTATCTACTAACTGATTGAATCAGGAAGCCCTGCAGATACCTCTATTTCCGCCCCTTTTTTCTTTCCGATAAGTTTGTTCTACAGGCAACTGCTCCAGGCATTAATCAGGACGTCATTCCTATGTCTTTCTCAATGAATAATCCTTTGATGCGGATTATATTAAGAGTATCTCCAGGTCGCTTGTCTCCGAGCTTTCCCGCACATTTCCTATCAACTAAATCGTATAAAGTATATCGACCGACTGTGCAGATTGTTTCTTTCTTGCAACTTAAAACCAGCTAGAAACAGGACAATTAGATTACATGCCTTCTAAATAGCCTTGACCAACTTTCTGGAAGTAATGTGGAGAAAGAGGGTTAACTTATCATTTCTATCCTCCTTTATATCCCAAAGTTCCTTCAAAGTATTAAAATGCATTACTTGGAGCGGGTGACTTTTGGCCTTCCTCACTGGTGGCTCTGCTGGCTGGGAGCTACAGATCAGGGTTAGTGGAGACCTGCAGGTTCCCCATCCCTACCTACAGGAATGAAGCAATTTGATTTCATTTCAAAGGAAATGTTCAAATAGGTTGGAACCAAATATGCTTTAAATAAGGTTGCAAAAATCCAAAGAACCCATTTGGATAGCAAGTAAGAAATACCGCCATCTAGTGACTATCTTGGTTGATACTTTGGTACAGATGCACCAAAATCATTGGGATTTAGGTTATAATAGAATTATAACAGAGGAAAGGAGTTGGAAGGGAGCTTGGATATCTTCTAATCCAACCCCCTGCACAAGCAGAAGACCTTATACCATTTCAGACAGATGGCTGTCCAGTCTTTTCTTAAAAACCTCCAGTGATGAAGCACCCCCAACTTCTGAAGGAAAGCCGTTACACTGATTGTTTTCACTCTCCGGAAATTTCTCCTTAATTCTAGTTCCCTCCTTGGTTCTTTCTTTGATTAGTTTCCATCCATTGCTTCTTGTCCTGCCATCTGATGCTTTGGTAAATAGGTTTCTTTATGGAAGTCAATCAAATATTGGAACACTACTATTAAGTCACCCCTGGTTCTTCTTTTCACCAGACTAAAGGTAAAGGTAAAGGTTCCCCCACACATGCGTGCTAGTCATTTCCAACTCTAGGGGCCGGTGCTCATCTCCGTTTCAAAGCGCTCATCCGAGGACGTCTCCGTGGTCATGTGGCCGGCATGACTAGACGCCAAAGGCACACGGAACGCTGTTACCTTCCCACCGTAGTGGTCCCTATTTTTCTACTTGCATTTTTACGTGCTTTCGAACTGCTAGGTTGGCAGAAGCTGGGATGAGTAGCAGGCGCTCACTCTGCTACGCGGCACTCGGGATTTGACCCGCCAAACTGCCGACCTTCTGATCAACAAGCTCAGCGTCCTAACCCACTGAGCCAGACTAGACATATACAATTCCTGCAATCGTTCTTCATATGTTTCAGCCTCCAGTCCCTTAATCATCTTTGTTGCTCTTCTCTGGACTGTTTCCAGAGACTCAAGCTTTTTTTATATTGTGATGATCAAAACTGGATGCAATAGTCCAAGTGTGGTCTTACGAAGGCATTATAAAGTGATACTAACACTTGATTCTATCCCTCTGTTAATGCAGCCTAGAATTGCATTGGCTTTTTCGGTGACCGCAGCACACTGTAGGTTCATATTTAAGTGATTGTCTACTAGGACTCCAAGATCCCTCTTGCAGTTATTGCTATTATGAGCCGTAGTGGCGCAGTGGTTGGAACGCAGTATTGCAGGCTAACTCTGCTGACTGCCAGAGTTCAATCCTCACCGGCTCAAGGTTGACTCAGCCTTCCATCCTTCTAAGGTCGGTAAAATGAAGACCCAGATTGTTGGGGGCCATACGCTGATTCTGTAAACTGCTTAGAGAGGGCTGTAAAGTGGTATATAAGTCTAAGTGCTATTCTATTGCTATTGAGTCAGGTTCCACCTATTCTGTACCTGTATATTTCATTTTTCTTGTCTAAGTATAAAATCTTACTTTTTTCACCATTGAATTTCATTTTGTTAGTTAGGGCCCACTGTTCAAGTTTGTTGAGATCCTTCTGGATCTTGAGCCTACTTTCTGGGGTGTTAGCTATTCCTGCCAGCTTGGTGTTGTCTGCAAATTTGAAGAGCTCCCCTTCTATCCCTCATCTAAATCATTTATGAAAATATTGAAGAGTACTGGGCTTAAGGCAGAACTTTCTGGTATCCCACTGCTTCCTTCCTTCCATGTAGACATAGTTCCCTTACATACTACACATTGGGTGCACTTTGTCAGCCAGTTATGAATCCATCTGGTAGTGATGCTGTCTATCCCACATTTTTCTAACTTATTAAGTAGTAGTAAGATTAGGCTTGACATTCTTGGCTCTTAGATGGGTCTGTTCTAAACATGCTCAGTGACACTATTCATGAGGAAAAGTTGCTATGGATTGAATGATGTTAACCTCTGACTTATTTGTAACACAATCCTACACTTTGTACCATTTTACTCTGAAGTTAACTTGCAGTAACTACATGATTTGCAGCTGATTTATATTTGAAAGGAAATCTACTGAATCCAGACAGTTTTACTTTTAATTGGGTTACAGATATTCTTAGCAAACAGTAATCTTTTTGAATTCAGTCGATTTCCTTTCAAATAAACATGAGCAATCAACTGCAAATCCTGTATTTAAAATTACTATCTGAAATCTACCAAGTGGAGAAAGCAATTTAAATTAATGAGACTAATTTTTTAATAGATATGCATGCATGCTAAGTTGGAAATGAGCTCAAATGATACTTTGGGTGATGAGAGAGAAGGTTTCATGAAAAGTAAATATGAACTGAACTGAGTGAGGTTAATTTCTTGGCAAAGAATTGCTTTCATTTTTGTAAGTGCACACAATGTTCACACATCAAATAATACAGAATCAGTTATTGGGTGCTTGATCAATGGAAAGAGTAGGAGAATTCACGAATATAAATACAGAGTTTCTTGAATATGACAGTCTTAAATTGCATTGGATTATAATTATCTGATTTTCCCCCCCCCCATTATTTCCCAGCAAGAATGGCAATTTAGAATTTCTAGTTACTATTGAATTACAGGTAGTCCTTGACTTATAGCCATAACTGAGACCAGTTATGAGGCAGTTAAGTGAGTAACACTCAATTTTTAATCTTTATTTGCTGCAGTCACCAAGCAAATCACAGTTGTTAAATGAATCACACAGTTGTTACATGAATCCTGATTCCCCCATTGACTTTGCTTGTTGGAAGCTAGCTGGGAAAATTGCACATGGTGATAATGTGACCTAGGACCCTACTTCTGTCATAAATACATGCTAGTTGCCAAATGTCCAAATTGTAAGTCACATTTTTCAGTGCCATTGTAATTTTGAACTATCACTAAACAAATAGTTATAAGTCAAGGACTATTGTACAATTAAGGGACGTGGTGGCTCAGTGGGTTAGGACGCTGAGCTTGTCGATCAGAAGGTCAGCAGTTTGGCGGGTCGAATCCTGAGTGCCGCGTAACAGAGTGAGCACCTGTTACTCGTCCCAGCTTCTGCCAACCTAGCAGTTCGAAAGCACATAAAAATGCAAGTAGAAAAATAGGGACCCTACGGTGGGAAGGTAACAGCGTTCCGTGCGCCTTTGGCGTCTAGTCATGCCGGCCACATGACCATGGAGTCGTCCTCAGACAAGCGCTAGCTCTTCGGCTTTGAAACGGAGATGAGCACCAGCCCCTAGAGTTGGAAATGACTAGCACACATGTGCGGGGGAACCGTTAGCTTTACCTTACCTATTGTACAACTGCCAATAGTACTTGTTAGCATGGTTAGTGATGAAAGGTGTCCTGGGAGTTGTAGTTCTGTAACATTTGAAATGCCGTTCATTGCCCAGAAGATGTATTTATTGTATTTATTCATACTATTTGTATACTGCAGGATCCATAGGCCTTGTGGCAGTTTCCAGCAATCCAGTAAAACATATAATCAATTAAAATGCTGACAGTATCATTTAATAACCAAACTGTTAAGAAGATAAAGGTGGTGCTGCAGGTTCCTGGACATCAAGCCATATACTGTAGATTTTTAAGATTTATACTAGCACATTCAATTTACCCTATTCTAATCTGGGAGAAGACATATGTGATAGTGATACCTTGTAAGTTCTATCTCATAAATCAATGGCTGATTTGAGAAATAAACCCATGGCCATATCTTGCATATTAACAAATATCATTATGGACATTTTTTAAAGGTCTGTCTACCTTCAGGAATTGTGTAATACAAATAAATTCAACAGGATATTTCAAAATCATGGCAGAGATTGTTTAGTGACTTTGAAGTTGCAATGGCACTTGATTTATGACTTTTTCACATTTATGACCATTGCGGTATCCCCATAGTCACCTGATCAAAATTCAGATGCTTGGCCACTGACTCATATTTATGACGCTTGCAGTGTCCCAGGGTCATGTGATTACCTTTTGCACCTTTCTAACAAGCAAAGTCAGTGAGGAAGCCACATTCACTTAACAACCGTGCTACTAATTTAAGAACTGCAGTGATTCACTTAACAGCTGTGGCAAGAAAGATTGTAAAATGGGGCATAACTCACTTAGCAAATGTCTCACCAACAGGAACAAAACAGAAATTTTGGGCTCAATTGTGAACATAAGCTGAGGACCACCTATATTTTTTGAGCAGCATACACAAAAGACCTCTGCCACAAATAATATGGTATCTTTATGTATATTGGGTAAATTCACACATCATTTAAAGACAGCAATACCAATAGCACTTAGATTGATATACCACCCTATAGTGTTTTATAGCACTCCCTTGGAAGTTTACAATGTCAGCATTAGTTGTATATTGCTTCCAACAATCAGGGTCCTCATTTTACTGACTTTGGAAGGATGGAAGGCTGAGTCAACCTTGTGTCCCATCAGGATTGAACTCCAGGCTGTGGGTAGAGTTTGCCTGCAATACTGCTCTTTAACCACTGCACCGCTAGGTCACAAAGATACAGTTTGATTTAACATGGCTTATTAAATAAAACATGGTTGAGCTAACACAACATAATAAGCCATTATTTGTTTTCAAATGACAGAAGTGGGAATTATAAAGCACATTAAATGAAAACTAAGTAAGCCATATTATGGTTTAATATATTATGTGAATCCAAATAATAACTGTAATGGCTTCCAAATGGGCTTTTATTATGCTTCCTGAGTGTGAAGCTATTTGGTATGAAATGAGAAGTATGTACAAAACTAATTTCAAATGGAGTGAACTGCATGCAGCCCTTGACTGAAGTCTACTGAACCTGACAGCTTCAGCAGAGAATTTGTAGCTTTGGAACTTGAGGCCTAGCAATATCACATCTAATTCTATGAATCAATGGTAGAATTTCAGTGTTTAGATAAGCTTACAGATAATAGGTGTGTTTATAAGTGTTTATGTGCATGCATGTGAGTGTCTTGTTTTCAGTTCAATCTTGTCTTTTGGCAATTACTAGTCCCTACAATTTTCTTCAGAAATATCTTTCAAAGGCTAAGAAAAAGTGTGACTGGTGCAAAATCACCTAGTTGGCTTCATGACTGTGGCAGGACTAGCACTCACAGTTTCCTAGTTTCCAACCTGGTGCCTTAGCCCCTACACCAAATTGGGTCTCTTGAACTCTTGTAAAGCTCTTTTCAAATATGAGTCTGGATCGCTGGAGAGCTTCTAAGATGGCGGGGGGCGCGAGGGGGGAACTATGGCCCTTTTATGACTTGTGGACTTCAACTCCCAGAATTCCTAAGCCAGCCAATCTTGCCAAGAACACTTCAGAGAATCATCAAGAGTCAATCCTGACCCAAAGAGAAAAACAAACAAAGAAACAAACAAAAAACAGCAAAACTTTGGTAGATTCTATTATTTGTTAGAACTTTTTCTTTTCTTGTTTGATCACTTAAAAAAAGACTATAGTAACCCCACAGTCTGTAAAAGGTTAACTTCTAATTTGCTTTCTCCATGGATGTTTAGGTTTAACTTTGCGATATATGTTACATCTGGGGTCCCCAACCTCTGGGCTGCGGCTCACTAGTGGGCCATAAGCTATTTGCAACCGGGCCGTGGAAACAGCGGGCAAGCATGTATGCAAGCATATCCCCATTTATGTGAGCAGTGGGCGAGCACATGGAGCTGCACGTGCTACTTGCTGGCCACTCGTGCGGAACCATTCCCTCTGCCCCCTCCTGCCAGTCCGCAAAGTTGGAAAGATTGGGGAACTCTACATTACACAATGTAAAAATTTATTTTTCAAATAAATGATTAATATGTAGTACATAATGTAGAGTGCTGGTTGTAGGGCAATTCTAAGCATGTCTATTAAGAAAAGTATCCACTTGGAGTTTTTTGTATGTAAAAGTAATTTGGACATATTTAAAAATATTACTGCTATGATTAACATAACTTTCTTCAACTCCCCATTTTACCCCTATGCCCATACTATAAGAAGATCGCAATGGAAGGAATTTAAAGCTAGTTGCAAAGAGAGTTTGAAGAAACAAAGTCCACATAACCCAAAAGGATTACAATTCACATTCCCAATCCCACCCCTCAGTCAGCAGTTGCTTTAGTAGCTGGAGATTGTGGAAGAGCTAACAAGTACTGATCACTTTATCTTTCTCCTTTACTTTGGAGTAAATCATTTTTGTTCAAAAGGTCAAAAGGTAAGAGTAGTTAGGGTTGTTTTTTTTTTTCCTTTTGATCTTTATTCTTTCATTTCTTTTCTTTTTCCACAATACTTCGATGAACAATTTTGAATATTATTAGTATAACAACATTCAACAACCCTTTTTTCCCTTTTCCTGGCAGAATATCCCCACATGCTAATAATACAATGTTGTCACATATGAATATTTACCTAAACCTTTATGGGGAGGATTTTAGTGCTGGTTGGATTTTATGAAATATAATCCAAGGGAGAAGAACATTATACTGCCACTGAGGAATGCAAACGATGATTTGAATAACATGATAGGAAAGATATTGAATGACTCCTTGAGGGAGTATTATGCTCTGAGCTGTCACAACAGATTGTGTGAATAAACTAGACTGGAGATGTGATTCTAATCATATTGATGAAACATTCATCTGAAAGAGTGAGTGCAACCAGAAGGGACTCACTAGGAATACAATTAAATCCTAATCCGGACAAGACAGACTCTGGCAGCAAGACAATGAATATAGGAGAAAACTCTGGGTAAAGCAATGTTTTCTTCCCTGGAATCCGTCCAACATCCTGACTGATTTTTCTAAACAAAAGCGAAAATCACAACAAATTCAACTAAACTTAGATGTTTAGAACTCATTTCAAGTTTTTAAATGTTTCACAATATTTCACTCCTCTTCTACAGAAGTTACAAAGCTATGCTGGCTCTAAGAAAAAAAATATTCTGGACATACTATAGCAAGGTCAGCTCAAGGTTAATTTAAAAATCAAGTTGCTACATGCAGCAGGCATTCACACGCAGAACTCTTTTATCAGTCAACAACAAAGCAAATTATTGCTGATTCTTCTTGTAAAAAAAGCAGTAATTGTAATTTTAAAACATAATGCTATTATTTGAAATCCACTCCATCTTTAAGTAAAATATGCAATAAGTGAAAATTGAACTAGCTAGTTGTATGTTGTAAATACTTGCTAACATAGGGCACTTTGACTTTACCATTATTTTCACTTCCAAAATCTTCAGGAGCAATTTAAAAGGCATTAGTGATTGTTTCCAGTCCTGCTGACATGAAATTCAGGCACTGAGAACTGGAAAGAAAATTCCCTGTCCTGGCCCTGAAATGCTACACAATTTGTCTCAACAAAAATCATTTCACCCCATTTTGTGCAAAAAGGAGAGAGAGAGAGAGAGAGAGAGAGAGAGGGAGGGAGGGAGGGAGGGAGGGAGGGAGGGAGGGAGGGAGGGAGGGAGGGAGAGAGAGAGAGAGAGAGAGAGAGAGAGAGAGAGAGAGAGAGAGAGAGAGAGAGAGAGAGAGAGAGAGAGAGAGAGAGAGAGAGAGAGAGAGAGAGAGAGAGAGAGATATGAATGCAGTAACCTATTACCTGGCAGGCTAGCTAGTTGTATGCATAAAATAATTTATGCTTATTTATTTTTCTATTGCTCATTTTATCTGAATTATTATTGGACTAGCCTGGCTGTTAATTGGGAAGAAAATAAAACTAAAAATTTCACTTAATGATGAAATTGAGTTAAAGCAACTAACTAAGCACCCTCTTCCTCAAACCTTGATTATCAAATCTACTGTTGATGATTAAAAAGTGAATTTGCATGTGAGTCAGTTAAAAGAATGGCTCTATTTTTTAAATAAAAAACGGCATTGTTACAGATTAAAGAATATTTCTCTAGCATAAGCAGTGTCATTCTGAGGCTAACCTTAAATCAAAATTAAAATTTTTGGGTTGAATAATCCATTTATGGGTTTTTTTAAAACCTCAATTAATACATCATCCCAAGAAGTCAGTTATGCTAGGACACTTTTTTTGCAGCAATTTAAAGTCAATAAATATCTGTTGTTTATGCCATGGACTTCTCAGAAAAATGTATTTAGATGCATAACATGAAATACATAACTTGTATTACAAAGGAAATCAATTATGCTCAAATACAGTTATAAAATACTTTAAAAATAATTAAAATAATTTTAGATAGTGAGATTTATGGGGGGAAATTGGAGTCCTTACTTTGTTGCCTATATTCATTATTGAATAGCTACATTCCAGTAAGAGATTAATTAAAATAAAGTTGTAATTTTTCTCCCTATCCAGGTTAATGGACTTCTTGAACTTGGTCCATGAAGTCCAAAGAGGACTCTGAAGTCCATATTAAGAGCCCTGATCTATCAGTGAACTCAAAGACTGGGTGAAGATGTGAAATCCAACTTCTAGTAGAATGCTTAAACTGGATTACTCTTATCCTAATGAGTTTAGATTACAATTCTCATAATAAAGTCATAGTCTCAAACATCTAAAGCTCAAAAGCTGAGGAGGATTGATTCAGCTATCACAGGATACTTGCATTTTGAATATGGTTACTAAGTAGTCTGACATTTACAAAACCCCAAATTTCACATATTCTAAACTGAATAGAATATGGGAAATTTGGGAGAGTGGTTTAAACTGAGGTGTACATGAGTGGGGCATACTGCCTACACCTGCTAAATAAACACTTGAGCCTAGGTAAGTCTTTGAAGGGGAAGGTATAAGACTTGACTATGTCTTATCATAGATTCACATGTTAGTTATAGTTTTTTTAAATTCCAGTCTGTTAAACAAACCATTGTTTAGATTCATACAACATTTTATGCTCTAAGACATAATTGATAATGCAAAGTAGTTGGGTTGATGTCTCACCATGAACCAAAACTGATAAAGTACCTATGTCACACTGCATTTTGTAATGACAGTCATATTGGCTTTTTCCAGGGGTGGTGTTTTCAAGGCAGTGTTGATTCCTGGCAACTGCTTCTAGATAAGATTTTTGAAATTGTTTGCACTACTTGCTTCCTAGAGTTGAGAGAGAATGACTGACCCAAAATCACCAAGTTAGCTTTGTGTTTAAGATTGGATTAGAACTCACAGTTTCCTAGTTTCTAATCTAGCCTGACAAACTGGCTCTCCATATTGTTTTAATCTGAAATTATTATGATTATTAAATTGTCTTTATAGCTATTATTTCTTAAGAAAATACATGTTTTGATATATATTTGACATATGATACTTGTCATAATTATTAGGGCACTTGAAAGCATTCAAAAGAAGATCTTTGTGAAATATGTAAAGCACCCCTATAGATGTGTTCACTATTTCTAGAAGACTGATTAAAATACCTTGAATGCTTTCTCCCACCCTCCCTCTCTGTGTGAGACAGACAGAGAAGCTGAGGAAGAAAGTCAGTCTTTCGCCTTTTTAAATGTTTTGCAATTTATAATGGATTATTCCATTTAGTGGAGGGGCTAAGCTAAGGCATCAAGCTAGAAACCTTCTATTATAGCCTTAAGAATGAAGCCAGGTGGGTAATTTTGGGCCATTCACATTCTCCCAGGCTTAAGAAGAAACAACGACCAACCACTTCTGAAATCTTCCCAAGAAAACTTCAGAGATTTGCCAGGGAGTCACCAAGAGTCAGCCCTGACTCAAGGGCACACACAAAAAAAGTATAGAACAGGGCATGTAATCAAGCTCATTATTATATAACTTGTGAAGTGTGTTTGCAGATTGCTAATATACTGTATGTTCTTTGTTTGATTTTTTAAATTTTTTAATATTTGAGTTATTTAGTGCAGGGCTTTTTAACCGGTGGTACGTGTACCACCTGTGGTACTTTGCCAAGTGGCAGGTGATACGTGACCATCCTAGAGAAGTGTAACGGGGGAGGGGAATGAGCCGAAGTGACCTGAGCTGAGGGAGAGGCAGCTGCAGGACTGTCTGGGCTTGGCAGAAGCCCCAGGAACCGGCAGGGCTCCAGCTGATAGGCTCCAGCTGATTGGCGCTTCCAGAGGCAGTGGGGAGCTGGAGGTGCTGAAGAAAAAGTGGGGGGAGGAGAGACTATAAAAGGAGATGGTTTGGGCGGGAAAGAGAAAAAAAAGACAACAGGGAAAGAGAACGAGAGCTCAGTAGGCAGGGATGAAACAGGGACAGGGAAGAAGAAGCAGTTGTTGCTGGAAGAAAAGGTCCCCTGGTTTGTTTTGTCCAGCCTGCAGAATGCAATCAGCGCTGATGAAATGAAAAGCTGGCAAACCAGCATGTTGGAAAGGAGGTGGGTTTATTTAGTTCTGGATCAACTGGCAGCTTGATTGGGTTACCATGAGAATTTTTGTACAGTTTTTACAGCATTTTGTAATTCAGAGGCTTCTTTATGTGCATTGGTTATTGGAATATTTTAGTCTGTATTTTATTTTTATTTTTTATTTTAATCCCATTTATATCCCGCCCTTCTCCGAAGACTCAGGGCGGCTTACAATTTAAGCACAAACCAATGTGCTTAGCAATAGCCTTCATTCTATATATATGCCTGCTTATTAGGGCTTTTGGGCCCCTCCAAGTGGCATTATTACAAAGTCAGCTTATTGCCCCCAACAATCTGGGTCCTCATTTTACCTACCTTGGAAGGATGGAAGGCTGAGTCAACCTTGAGCCTGGTGGGATGCGAACCTGCACTAATTGCAGGCAGCTGGTGTTACTTAAGGAGGCATTAGCCCACTGCGCCACCAAGGCTAGCAATGAGTCCAAAGTGTTGACTTCCATAGCTTTAATCCCTTTAAACAAATGTAATTAGTTTTACCCCCTTATCTTGAGTCTGTCTATGGATTGTAGAAAGTTTTCTTTGAAGGTAAAGGGGCTTAATTTAAGGCAGACATGTCAAACACAAGGCCTGGGGGCCAGATCTGGCCCGCGAAGTGGTTTCATGTGGCCCGCGAAGCCATCCTGGAAACAGTGAGGGAATGGCCCCTGCTGCCTTGGCTCCGGCCCAGGCCGGCCAGGAGCCAATGTACAATTTTGTGGTGGTCATCTATGCTGAAATACATTCAGTCTTAGCTCCACAAGGCCATCTGGAAACAGTGAGGGACCAGCCCCTGCTGCATTGGCCCAACCCCCTGGGTGCACGCTGGGGAGGTATCACCCTTTGTGAGGAATGAAGAAATGCACCATCACCTGGAAGTGGCCAGCACATGGCCCTGCCTACTTCAGGCAGGCTAGGGGCTGGGCTGTGTTGTGCTTCTCTTCAGATTTGTGCCACTGGCTCAGCCTCTCGGCGCTGTGAGGAGAGGGCCATGTGCTGGCCACTTCCAGGCGATGGTGCATTTCTTCATTCCTCATGAAGGATGACACTTTTCCAGCTGCATTTCTTTCCTGTTTTTCTCCTTCCCTCATCTCAAATATTTTCCCATCACTGTTCGAAGGAAGGAAGGAAGGAAGGAAGGAAGGAAGGAAGGAAGGAAGGAAGGAAGGAAGGAAGGAAGGAGAGGGAGGGTCTGAGGGAAGTCCTGCCTTAGTCCTTCCCTGCTGCCCTTTCACCATCCCCTTCCCCCTCCTCCTGGCCTAACCTGGGTGGTCTCCCATCCTATTGCTAAGGAAGCTTTGGAGACAAAGCCAGGTCTCCTCACATGGAGAGGAAGTGGGCCTCCCTCTTGACGTTGCTCTCATATCCATCAAGAGCAACCTGGCTAAGGAGAGCAAGCACAGCAGCTGGGCACCCTCTTGGGGAAGTGGAGGTGGGCTTAGTGCTGCGGGTGCTTGAGGGCTAGGCTGGGCATTTGACCTCCGCACCACCGTCCAGCCCCCCCCACACACGCAAGGCCTGAGAGGATCAGTGAGGCTCCTCCACTGGACCATGCCTTGGCACTTGCCCCAGTCCCATCTCCTTCTGCCAGAGACCCTCAGATCTGTCCCACTCCTGCCCAGCCCCCATAAGCACCCTTGACGCGAACGATGTAGAGCTGGCCATGCCCATCCAGTAGGCCACACCCACCCTGGCCACACCCACCTGGCCCCTCAAGGGTAACTGCAATGCTGATACGGCCTTCAATGAAATTGAGTTTGACACCCCTGATTTAAGGCTAAAGCTTTTCGCAATTGCCAGAACCTTTCAGTCTCGAATTGCAACATTGTGACACGTAACATGCCTGAGGCAGCTTAAAAGGGAAAAAAACCCTGGGGTTTATATATTTCTTTATTTTGTGAGCTTTTCTTGCTTTGCACTTGATTCCTGTATCTTTAAGGGTACAGAGAAGGGATTGGGGGAGTGCATTCTTTCTATACTGTGGGAGGAGAACTAGAAGGGAGAGAGCAAGAAGGGCCAACCAGCTAGCTCAGAAGTCTACAAACTTAGCAAATTTAAGACCTGTGGACTTCAACTCCCAGAATTCCTCAACCAGCCATGAGGGCTGAGGAATTCTGGGAGTTGAAGTCCACAAGTCTTAAAAGTGCCAGGTTTGAAGACCTGTGAACTAGCTGGTAGTGGTGCATATTAATAAACATAGATAAATTCATCATACATTTGTTAGTGCAAAGGGAAAGTGATTCAGCAAAGGAACAGCCACCAAAGAAATTAAAACTGGTACTTTTTTCCTTTTTTTCTACAGTTTGAAATATTTTCTTAGATTATAGAATAAAATACAAAAATACAAAAGCAAATAGTAGGACAAAGTGGGGAGAAAAAGGAGGGGAAAAGTGAGGGGGAGAAGGGAAAAAGAACAGACTTCCCCTGTTGCAGTAGAAGGAAGGATTAACATTAAACCTCAACATTTTACTTTTCCACAATATTATAAACTAGCCATTTCTATAACAAGAAATGAATCTAAGCAGTAAAACCCAAAATCCCCCTCCCTTTTTTTTAGTCAGCAAGTTTTTGACACCTTGCTAAGCACTGGTGGTACTCGAATATTGTCATGTCCTAAAAGTGGTACAATCTGTGAAAAGGTTGAAAAGCCCTGATTTAGTGGATTATTCAGCATTTTAAAGTTGTATTTTTTATCCTTCCTGACAATTTTCATTTATATATTAAAGAATGAAAAGAGCCTCCAAAGCTAGCCATACATGTAAGTTTATTTAAAATACTGTTACAACCCACCTTTTTTTCCTTAGGTAAATATGTAACTATTTTCATTCACCTTCATTTAATGACTGATTTGCCAGTCCCACTTGTGGTCACAAAATGAGGGCTGCTTATATGTTGTTAAATTTCTTTGTTTATATTATTTGATATAAATAAGTCCAGGATTTATATTTGCAACTTACCTCTAGGTTTAAGAAAGACAAATTAAGGAGAAAAACGTCAGTCAAGAGTTCTGGTCAACAGGTAGATGCCTCACCGTTTTAACCTGCTTTCTTTCATTTCCTCTCAGATGTGCTTGGCTGCATAAGCCCTCATCCACCAGAAGACCTGCCTGCAGAGCTATCCCTGAAGAATTCCACTGGGGAGAAGGTATTTTTAAATAATTCTTCTCTTCCTCTAGGCTCCTTCATTTTTTCTCAAATTTTCTTAGAGCCCTCCAAGTTATTTCACTGAAAGTTGATTAAATTGTCAGTACTTTTAGAAAATTGTGGTTTTCTTTAGCAATAGCCTGAGAGATGTTCTACATTTCTTTAACAAAAAACAACCTTTGCATGTAAGATTAAGAAACTTTGGTTCTGAACAATATTTATATTTTACCTGGCAATTTATTTATTTATTTAAAATATTTATATAGCCAAAATAACTCTGGGTGACTTATAATCAATAAAAAAGTACAAAAATGATATAAAAGTGTATATGTGGGAAAAATAATCTGATGCCACACTCAACCTACAAAATTGGGTTAACAAGTCCCCACTTTGCCTAAGCCAGTTTGGATGGCAAGGTTGTAGAACAAAGACTGGGGAACTGGGGTTACCTGGGTCCTCTTATACCTGTCCAGGTGGGCACTGACCAATAGGTTCAAACCTTGGTTTCCCGCCTGGTGGTCAGCCAATAGTCTTCCATGGTTTTCCCACCAGTGCTGCTCCTTACCGGAGCTGTCCAGCAACAGCGCCTCCTGTAGTTCTTCTACTGTAACTTGACCCATACATTACACCCCTTCCCCCATAAGAACAGACAATGCCAATCCACTTTAAACTTACCCCCCCAACATAACTATTTACACTTGTACTTTTACACTTGTTGTTGACACCTTGCTTCTTTCACAACCGCACATAGTCCGTGAGGTAGGCTGGGGGTCTGTGCTCCTGTCCTGACCGCCTTAGTGTTCCCCCTGAGTCCTGTGTGGTGTTATCTGCATTGCTGGTTTGCCTCGGCATGTGGGGCAACCCCAGAACAATGTTTGTTTCTGGCGCCCAGTCCCCCTAGCCCTGTTGATGCCCTGACTGTGTTGGTCTTATTGTCCACAGGTCAGCGTCCCCGCTGGACTCTTCTGTGTGTGGTTGGTCAGGGTGGTTGGTGTGCGCCGCTGGGCCCACCCTGTGTGCTTCCTGGTACGTTCTCAGGAGCTCTCCTCCTCACCTGATCTATATGTCTTTTCCACTGACGGCCCCCCTCCACCCTTACAACGAACGACAGTGGCCCTGTCTTTTCAACCACCTCCCCAGGCACCCATGTGTGCCCAGAGCCATAGTTCCTTGCCCAAACCAATTCTCCAATGTTGAGGTGTCTGGGGAGTTTGGATTTGGGTTGGTCTGTGTCAGTAGCCACTCTGTCAGGGTGTAGTCTGTCTAATTTTGTTATGAGTCTTCTGCCCCAACGTAGTTCCGCTGGGCTTTTTCCTGTTGATGTGCAGGGTGTGGTGTGTTGGTGTAGTAAAAATTGTGATAACCTTTGCTTCCAGTCCCCTTGGATGATGCGTTTCAGAGCATCTTTGGTTGTGCACACCATGCGCTCTGCCATTCCATTAGATGATGGGTGGAACGGGGCGGTTGTGACGTCTCTAATCCCGTTGGTCCTCATAAACACCTGGAAATCCATGGAAATAAATTGTCCGTTATCAGAGACTAACACGTCAGGGAGGCCATGTGTGGCAAAGAGTTCCCTGAGCACTTGGATCATCCTCCCCATGGTCATGCTACTTATTGGTACTACCTCCAACCACTTCAAGTGACTGTCCACTACCACTAAGAATGTTTGTTGCTGAAATGGTCCCGCATAGTCAATATGGACTCAGGACCAGGGAGTGTGTGTGTCCTCCCACTTGTGGACTGGTGCATGAGGCTGTTCTGGCCGGGACCTCTGGCAGGTATAACAGCCAGCTACCTGTTCCTCTATTGCCTTATCTAACCCTGGCCACCACAGGTAACTCCTGGCTAAAGCCTTCATTCTCACCACCCCGGGGTGCCCTTCGTGGAGAGATTGTATGACTGTCCCTCATCTTCTCAGGGATGATTACCCGGCAGCCCCATAACAAACAACCCTTGTGTGTAGACAATTTGTGTCGCCTGATGAAGTATGCCTGGAATTCCGGGCCTGGGGTCCTGCCACCCTGTGATCACCCACGTCTGTACCCTACTCAGTGTTTTGTTGACAGGTGTTGCTGCTGCAATGTCCTTTGCACTGAGAGGGCACTCAGGGAGATCCTGCAATGCCAATATTTGAGATGCGGGAGCTGGGTCGGGTTCAGTGCTGGCTAAGGGCAACCTGCTTAACCCGTCAGCATGGCCCATTTCCTTGCCTGGTTTATGGACCAGCTTGCAAGAGTATGCAGACAGGAAAATGGACCACCTGAGCATTCTGGGTGACAGAATCTGGGGGGGTTGGTTTATCTGTGGTAAAAAGACCTAGTAGAGGCTTATGGTCAGTGAATATGGTGAATTCTCTGCCATACAAGTAATCATGGAACTTCTTCACTCCAGCAACTATCGCCAGGGCTTCTTTGTCTATCTGGGCGTAATTCCGCTCTGCCACTGACAATGTTCTAGAGTAATAGGCAATGGGAACTTGTTTCCCATTGTCTTCTAAATGGCTTAGGACAGCGCCCACTCCATAAGGAGATGCATCACAAGTGATGCAGATGGGCTTAGATTCTATGAAATGAGTGATTGTGGCATCACCCGCTAAAAGGTCCTTTAAAGCCTGGAAACTTTTGGTATGAGTGCTTGTCCAGTTCCATGCAGTGTTCTTATCCAGGAGCCTGTGTAAGGGTTCTGCTATGAATGCCTTATGGGGTAAGAATGCATGGTAGAAATTGAGCAGACCTAAGAAGGCTTGTAGCTTTGCCTTGCTTTTGGGAGTGGGGGCTCCTTTAATTGCCTCCACCTTAGATGCTGCAGGATGGATGCCCTGAGCATCTATCCTGAATCCCAGGAACTCAGTTTCTATCACCTCAATGCTGCATTTGTCTCTTTTAAGTTTGAGACCTGCAGCCCTGAACCTTTCCAACACAGCCTGTAAATGCTCAGTCAATACCGCCTCATTGTTCCCTGCAATAAGGATGTCATCGAAGTAAGGGCATACTCCTGGGATGCCCTTGAGCATTCGCTCCATGATCTCCTGGAAGATGCCTGGAGCTACACTAACTCTGAACTGCAACCGGTCTACCCGGAATGCCCCCTTGTGGGTGACTATGGTCTGTGCATTGGCTGTTTTCCTATCGACTGGTAGCTGCTGATACGCTTGCGCGAGATCGAGTTTGGTGAAGATGGCGCTGCCCTGCAATGACGCAAGGATGCTGCTGACCGTTGGGACCAGGTAAGCATGCTGATTTAATGCTCTATTTATAGTACATTTATAGTCAGTGCAGATCCTCACCTCACCATTTGCCTTGAATGGGGTGACTATAGGAGTCTCCCACTCGGCTCCTTCGACCGGTTTCAGGACTCCCTGCACGACCAGTTTGTCCAATTCCCTCTCTATTTTTTGTTTAAGTGCAAATGGTACCCTCCAGGGTTTGATTTTTATAGTTGGAACATTGGGGTTTAATTTAAATGTGATTGGTGGTCGTGTACTTTCCTAGTATCTCATCTAATACGTTTGCAAAAGCATTGCAGACGGATTCGATGTTGTGGGCCTGGGTCGTATGTATCCCTGTGATACTAATGCCTAGGGCCTTGAACCAGTTTAACCCTATGAGGCTAGTCCTCTGCCCCTCGACCACTAAGACATCCAATTGCCCCTGGAATCCCCCATACCACACTGAAAATGTTGCCTCCCCCTTAATTTTGATGGGTGTTTGCTGGAAGTCAGTTAGGATGAGACTAGATGGCCTCAAGGTGGCCCTCTGCTTACTCCGGCTGCATATCTGGGTAAAAGTCTCATGTGAGATCACCGAGACTGCTGAGCCGGAGTCAAGTTCCATTTTGCAAGGGATGCCCTGGAGCCACACATCCAGCCTGATTTTTGGAGTTAACGGCCAGCGGGTCCCCATGTTACAGACGGCCCGCTGGCCCTTGTAACAGTTAACTGATGTGATTTGTTGTGGGGCCACAGTACCTGTCGTTTGCTGGTCTTCCATATGCACGTCGTGCAGGCTGCTGCGGTTACAGTTGCGGCAGACGGCTGCGATCTGGCCAGTCTTACTGCACACCCTGCACTTGGCCGTCCAGAACTTATAGGTAAACCGGGGGTGGTTGCCTCCGCACCCTGCACATTTCGGCTTGGTGTTGCAGCATGTACATCCGAAGCACTTCTCGTGGTTGGTCACGGCCGTCCATTGTCCCCTTTGGTTGTCGCGTCGTGCTGGTGGCTGGCCCGGTTTTATCTGAATCGCATCCACTCTGGTCTGGTTGTTGGTGTTGCCACTTCCCCTGAATGTGTTCACCTGGTGTATGGCTCTCCCCAGTCTGCTAGTTTGGGGTTCTGACTGTTCTGGTTGTTCGGCCATGACGCGGGCCAGGACCTCATCCTGGAGCTCCTGCAGCGTCAGCTTGGGTCTCGTAAAAAGCTTTTGTCTCAGCTTTCGGTCCCGGAGACCGAAGAGGATTCTGTCCCTTAAACGCCCTTCCAGGTTGTTGAACTGGCACAGTCGGGCCGCTTGCTGGACCCCAGCAATAAAGTTAGCGGCTGACTCACCGGGCCACTGATCTCGCTTCTTGAATTGGATTAAAATGCCAATTTGGATTAAATGCCGATCCAACTTGGCCCAGAGATTGCTGTATTCGGCTTCGTCTGGGGCCGTTGAAGCACACAACCCTACTGCTATGTTGTAGACGTCTGTGCCACTTATGCAGAGTAGGGCTACCACCTTTAACTCATCGTCCCTGATACGGTTCACTTTCATGAACAGTTCCACTTGACCCACGTGCGACTCCCATCATTCAGGGTGCGTGATATCGAACACAGGTATCTGACCAATTTGTGCCATCGCGACCGGTCCTTCCACTTTTCTGCTCCTGGGTTCTGATCCTGCTTTGAGCATCCACTGGGTTGACCGGTTGCGCTTGGCCGCTTCTGAGCATCCGCTGGGTTAACCGGCTGAGTGCGGTTGCCTCTGCGGCAGTTGCTGGGTTGACTGGTTGCACTCAGCTGCTTCCGCTGGGTTTATTTATTTATTATTTATTTATTAATTGATTTTATATACCGCCCTATTCCCGAAGGACTCAGGGCGGTTTACAGGGCGAATTAAACAATACAAATAAATACAATTAAAATAGAATTAAATTAAGACTAGCCCACAATTAAAACAAATTAAAATTTAAAGTTAAATTAAAACCCCCTCAGTCCAGGCCAGAAAGATCAAATAACCAAGTTTTCAGGTCCCGGCAAAACGAGTGAAGGTCTGGGGCAGTCTGAAGTTCCACCGGCAGTTCATTCCATAGGGCAGGCAGACCCACAGAGAATGCCCTCCCCCTTGGAATCACCCGCCGGCATTCCCTAACCAGTGGAACCCTAAGGAGGCCCTCCCTGTGGGAGCGCACAGGACGATGGGAGGCTGATGCTGGCAGCAGGTGCTCTCTGAGATAATCTGCACCCATGCCATTTAGGGCTTTATAGGTCATTACCAGCACCTTGAATCTCACCCGGAGGGCAACTGGAAGCCAATGCAGCTCGCGGAGAAGAGGTGTTACATGAGAGTATCGGGAAACTCCCATTACTACTCGCGCAGCTGCATTCTGCACCAGCTGAAGCCTCCGAGTGGTCCTCAAGGGCAGCCCCATGAAGAGAGCGTTGCAGTAGTCTAACCGGGAGGTCACAAGCACATGAGTGACTGTGCGTAGGGCATCTCGGTCTAAATAGGGTCACAACTGGCGCACCAGGCAAACCTGGGCAAAAGCCCCCCTGGTCACGGCTCCTATATGATCTTCCAAACTGAGCCGTGAATTCAGGAGGACGCCCAAGTTACGATCCCTATCAGCGGGGGGTAACACCTCACCCCTCATCGTTAACGATGGACAAAAATGGTTCACCTGAGATGCCGGTATGCACAGCCACTCAGTCTTGGCAGGATTGAGTCAAAGCCTGTTTCTCCCCATCCAAACCCGAACCGCCTCCAGGCAATGGGACATCACGACGAGGGCATCACTGGGTTGGTTCGGAGTGGAAAGAAAAACCATGAATGATCTCACCCAGCGGCTTCATATAGATGTTGAACAGGAGGGGAGAGAGGACCGACCCCTGAGGAACTCCACAAACAAGAGGCCTCGGGGCGGATCTCTGCCCTCCCATCAACACCGACTGCGAACGGCCCAGGAGATAGGAGGAGAACCACTGTAGAACAGTGCCCCCCACTCCCAGTCCTGAGACATCGCAGTAAGATACCATGGTCGATGGTATCAAAAGCTGCTGAGAGGTCTAATAGGACTAGGACAGAGGAACAACCCCTGTCCCGAGCCCGCCAGAGATCATTCACCAGCACGACCAATGCCGTCTCCGTGCTGTACCCGGGCCTGAAGCCCGATTGGTACGGGTCAAGATAATCAGTTTCTTCCAGGAACAGAGGGAGCTGATGCGCTACCACACTCTCAACAACCTTCGCCAAAAGCGAAGGTTGGAGACCGGACGATAGTTATTCAAAATCGCTGGATCCAGGGCAGGCTTCTTGAGAAGGGGTCTCACCACCGCCTCCTTCAAGGCGGTGGGGAAAACACCCTCCCTCAAAGAAGCAGATATTACTGCCTGGAATCAGCCTCATGTCTCCTCCCGAGCTGAATAAACCAGCCAGGAGGGGCACGGGTCCAATAAACAGGTGGTAGAGCTCAGCCTCCTTATAATCCTGTCCACCTAATCGGGGGTCACAGGATCAAACTCAGTCCAGATAACACTCTCAAGACCGCTCGCTTCTTCCACGTCAGACTCTGCCCAGTCAGAGTCCAAACCGGCCCGAATCTGAGCAATGTTGTCCGCCAGATGATGACTAAACTCCTCGGCTTGCCCCTGTAAGGGCTCCTCCCTCGCCTCCTGATTGAGGGAGCGAGTCACCCTAAACAGGGCGGCCGGGTGATTATCTACGGACGCGATGAGGGCAGTGAAGTAATTAGATTTCGCCGTCCTCATCGCCGCGATATAAGACCTTATAAAGGATCTTAGTCGCAATCGGTCAGATTCAGACAAGCTGGATCTCCAACAGCTCTCTAGACCCCATCTCTGACGCTTCATCTCCCGGAGCTCCACAGAAAACCATGGGGCCCAGCGGGATCTGCGCTGGGACAGGGGTCACAAGGGTACAACACGGTCGAGCGCCTCAGTAACAGCCCTTTCCCAGGCATCCACCAAGGCGTCGGCCAGGCTGTGAGTGAGGGAGATAGGTATAGACCCAAGCGCCGTCTGGAACCGTTCCGGGTCCATTAGGTGCCTGGGGCGGAACGACCTGGTCAGTTCTGCAGCCCAGCAGCGGGGGGTAGCATACCAGAAGACAAGCCATAGGAGATAATGATCGGACCATGACAGGGGGACAATAGTTGGCAAACCCCCTCCCAGATCATCAAACCACTGCTCAGATAGGAAAACCAGGTCAAGAGTGTGACCCCCTCCATGAGTTGGGCCCTGAATTATCTGGGTCAGGTCCATGGCCATCATGGAGGCCATGAACTCCCGAGCTAACTCTGACAACCCACCCAGGGAAGGAAGGTTGAAATCACCCAGAACAATTATTTATTTATTTATTATTTAAATTTATATACCAATATGTTTCCCAATATGTTTTTCCAATAAGTCTGGGAAACTCAACCACCAACCCTGAAAGGGTGTCGAGAAGCTCGGGCAGGGCCGTTGCAACACAGCTGGGTGCCAGGTATGTCAGCAACAAGCCCAACTGAACCCCAGGGCCACACCTCAGGAGGAGAGACTCACTCCTGCTAATCTGTATGACAGTGGTCTCCCGCGAACACAAGGTCTCCCGTATAACCACCACCACACCCCTGCCCCTACCCTGAGCCTGCGGATGATGCAGCACACAGAAACCTGGGGGGCTGAGCTCAGTCAGAGGAACACCTCCCTCTGAGCCCAACCAGGTTTCTGTAATGCATGCCAGATCCGCACGTTCCTCCTCGATCAAATCTCGGACGAGGGGAGCTTTATTTGCAATGGATCTGGCATTAAAGTACACCATCCTGAGCTCAGGGGCATGATCTCCCTCACCCCCGGATAAACGAGTATCAACCGGAGGGTTGGAGCACGCCACCGCTTGAAGACAGCGGGGGTGTGATCCCAGATGTTGATATGGCCCTCCGTGTAACCACCTGCTGTCGTTCCCAATTATCGTGGGGATTTGAAACCCCACCCCACTGCCGGGAGAACCAGAAGTCCCCAACCCCAGCCCCGTCTCGCCAGAAACCATCTCCAGCCTGGACTGACCGCCAGTTGATAAAATCCCCTTATCCCTCCCAACCCTACCATTCCCCCCTCCCCAATCCCCTAAAACAACCAGCTAAAAACATACTAGGGGCTTCTTAATCCGTTTCAACCAACGGCCCCTATCTATGCTCAACCATCTCTCAGGGTCCCAACAATTGGGCCCATCCTCGAGGGAGATAGAACAAAGGGCAAAAGGTCGTATCCAGGAGGCAGGAACCCTCCTGAGGGCATATAAGTCCGCATTAGAGTAATATAAATGAACCATATGCTAAAATGTCCACATGGGCTATTATAAGCAGCTAGATGGTCAAGCGTTGAAATGATATTAAATAATGTCATTGGTGTTATTAAGACAAAACAGTGATTCAATCCATTAAGCTAAGCCGAGCCGGCTCTACTCTCACCCGAGCCGGCAACAGACAAGGACCATAACTGTCCTCTCACAACAGTCAAAAGCCAATCTGGGCTGAACTGGTCACAAACAGCCGGGATAAATCCACCCCAACTGATCTCTCACATCAGTGGGGTGGATTGATGGTCAGTTCAACTGCCCTCTCACTGCAGTCAAGTCCCAGGTTCACTCTTGACTATTAAAGAAAGTCACTGGAACAGGAGCATAAAAACTGTGTCCAAGATATTCCAAGGACATACGTCCGGGGAAGGGAAAGCCACCAGGTCTCAAATGCTGTGTCCACAACAGTTCTAAGAAGCAAAATTGTGGACGCCTATCTCCAAGCCACCATACTCTTCCGGTGTTCTGTACCAGCCTGCTACCGGCCCTGCAGAAAAGGCAACCCCTTTACAAACGGCAAGAGGCTGGAATTACGTCTGCCAAATTTATTACTACAAAAACAAACAAGACACGAACCAAGATACAGGAGCTTTGAAACACTATCTGAGCGGTTGCTTTCAGCAAACCAGCCCTCCCCACACATTCCCTTTATAAAGAGTTCAGGGCGTGGCTTCTCTCTGCCTCCTTCCGAGAAGCCCCATTGCCTTCCTCTGTTTACTCCTACTTGACTGCCTCCTGCATCGGGCGTCCTTGAACAGGGCCAGCTGTGGGTCATCTTCATCCACACTGTCAGGCTCACACAGCTGGGTCTCCATGGTGACCAAGTGGGAGGGGCCTGCCTGAGGGCTATCATCAGCAAGATCTTCAACCCCCTCAGCAAGGTCTTCAACACCCCCTCCTCCTCTGAGTCGTCCGACCCAACTGCCGAACCCACAGGCTGACCCTGAATCACAACACTATCCCGCACCGCAGGATGCGGTCGGGATGGAAATTGTTCATGAAAAGCGATCACCAACGCAGGGGCATGAACGGCGGTCGCGTCTTCCCAGGTGAAGTCCTCTGGTCCGTAACCTTTCCATTCAATCAGGTACTGGAAACGACCTTTCAGCCAACGGGAATCCCTGATGCTGGCGACCTCATACTCAGGGGTGCTGCCTCCATCACGAGGTCCTGATGGGGGAGGTTCCACTCGGCGGAGTGGACAGGCCGATTGCTCAGGGACCAACAGAGACCGATGAAAGACTGGGTGCACGCGCAGGGAACGTGGCAGATAGGCGACCGGATTGATGACAGCCTCGACTGGGAACAGTCCTAAATATCGGTGATCTAACTTTCTCACCGGCCGTGTTGACGGTAGGTTCCTGGTGGACAACCAGACCCGATCTCCCACCGATAGTGGAGGCGTATCCCGTCTTGACCGATCAGCAAACCTTTTGTAATCGGCCTTGGCCTTCTCTAACTGACGTCGCACCAATCGATGGATCGCCTGTAACTCTGCCATGAAGTCGTTCGCTGCCGGCTCCGGTGAGTCCACGGGAGAAAGGGGGAAAAACCGGGGGTGATATCCCACATTGGCCAAGAACGGTGTCATCTGTGTGGAGGTGTGCTGCGAATTGTTAAATGCAAACTCAGCTATGGCCAGATAGTCCACCCAATTGTTTTGATGCAGATTGACGTAGCAGCGCAGATATTGTTCCAGGATACCAATGACCTTCTCGGTTCCCCCGTCAGTTTGAGGATGATGCGCGGACGAGAGGCAAATCTTGATATCCAACGCATGCATCAACTCATGCCAGAAGCGGGTTGTAAACTGGGCCCCCCTATCAGAGACGACTCTATCAGGGAGGCCGTGCAGCCGAAACACCTGCTGAATGAACATACGACTAGTGGCGCGGGCTGACGGTAAGCCGCGACAGGGGATGAAGTGCGCCATCTTGGTCAGCATGTCCACCACCACATACACTGTCATAAAACCAGAGGATGGGGGTAAATCTGTCAGAAAGTCCATGGACACAGCCCCCCAAGGTCTTTTGGGTGTTGGCAAAGGCTGCAGTAATCCAGGCGGGGCCCCTGTCGCTGACTTGGCCTGCCTGCATGGGATGCAGGAGGTAACATAGGACTGGACGTTGTGTCAGACCCGGGGCCACCAGAAGGTACGGGAGACCAGGTTCAGGGTCTTGAACAGGCAAAATGCCCCGCCGCCGGGTTATCGTGACACTGGCTGAGGATGAGTCCCCTGAGTGGCCCTCCCGGAACGTAGAGCCGGTCACGATAATACAAGAGTCCATCCGTGACCGTCCAAGGAGAATCTGGCCCCACCTCCTCCTTCCGCTGAGCCACCCACACCTCCTGCTGCTGTGCCTCCCGGATCCGAGCCCGTATATCAACCGGCTCCCGCACCGCAGCAAAAGACTCGATGGGGATCACTGTCCTGGGCAGAAGCTTGTCTTCCACTCGGGAATATTCGGGCTTCCTGGACAGAGCATCCGCTGTTTTGATTGTGCACGCTAGGTATGTACCAAACCCGGAAGTCAAACCTCGCAAAGAAAAGAGACCACCGGATCTGGCGTTGGTTCAAATTCCGAGCGGTCTGCAGGCTTTCCAAATTCTTATGGTCCGTCCGGACCTCGATTTGATGCCACGCTCCCTCCAGATGATGCCTCCAGGCCTCGAACGCCGCTTTGATGGCCAGCAGCTCCTTCTCCCAGATTGTATAATTGCGCTCCGAAGGGTTCAGTTTTTGTGAATGGTACGCGCAAGGGAAGAGGGTACCGGTGGGCGTCGTTGCCTGGAGTAACACCGCCCCAATGGCAATGTCGGAGGCGTCCGCCTCCACAACAAACGGCCGTTGCGGGTCAGGATGCTTCAAGATGGGCTCCTTCATGAAGGCTTCCTTCAAAGTCTGGAAAGCCTGTTGTTCTGGAGCGTTCCACTGGAACCGAGTCTTCTTCTGCAGGAGCCGGGTGAGGGGGGCTGTCAAGGCAGCAAACCCAGGGATGAAAGTTCGGTAATAGTTGGCGAACCCAAGAAGTCGCTGAACATCCTTCATGCGATGCGGGGGTTGCCAACTCTGCAAAGACTCAACCTTACTCGGCTCCATGGCGATGCCCTCAGGAGAAATGCGGTGACCCAGGAAATCGATGGTCACCCGGTAGAACTGGCACTTCTCCAACTTGGCAAACAGCCGATGTTCTCGGAGTCGCTGCAGGACCTGATGGAGATGCTGATGGTGCACCTCATGCGACGGGGAGTAGATCAGGATGTCGTCCAAGTAGATCACGACAAACTGATCCAACAAATCCCGGAAAATGTCATTCATGAAATGCTGAAACACAGCGGGGGCGTTGGTCAGGCCAAATGGCATCACCGTGTACTCAAAATGTCCATAGCGAGTACCAAACGCCGTCTTCCACTCATCACCCGGCCGAACCCTGACGAGGTTGTAAGCTCCACGCAGGTCCAGTTTCGTGAAGATCTTAGCCTCCCGGAGTTGGTCCAAGAGTTTGGGGATGAGGGGCAGCGGGTAACGGTTGCGCACCGTGATGGCGTTGAGTTTCCTATAATCGCAGCAAAGCCGCAATTTGCCCGACTTCTTTTTGACAAAGAGCACGGGTGCAGACACTGGCGAGGACGAGGGCCGGATGAAACCGCGAGCCAAATTCTTCTCCAGAAAGTCCCGCAATGCAGCCAACTCGGGGTCTGACATGGAGTACAAATGCCCCACTGGGAGAGGCGCATCAGGGACTAAATCAATGGGGCAGTCATAGGGCCTGTGCGGGGGTAATTGATCCGCCTCTGTCTCGCTGAACACATAAGCAAAGTCGGACAGTTCGGGAGGCAAGGAAACCCCTGGGAAACCCTCCACCTGGCCGGCACAGATATGGCGGGAGTGGTCCACGCACTGCAAGCTTGGGAAGGTGACCAAGTTCTGTGACCAATAGATCTGTGAGTCATGCGCCTGGAGCCACGCCAGTCCCAAGACCACGGGGAAGTGTAGATCTGAGGTGATATAGAACTGGATGGCCTCCACATGGGAACTGATGGCCATACATAATGGTTGCGTGGCGGCCGTAATAGGCCCAGACAGGAGCACTCGACCATCGATAGTCTCCACTAACATGGGCGGATCCACCGGGCACTGGGGAACAGCCCATTTGGCCACAAATGCTGAGTCCATAAAATTTGTGGTGGCCCCAGAGTCAATTAAGGCATGGACTGGAATCCCCTCTGGCTTGCCAGGAAGGATCAGACGTGCCTCCAAAATCAAATGCCGTGGAGGTCCACAGGCAGCATCGGAAAGACGTCGCTCAGTGTTGTTGTGGGACGCCCGATCTATCACACCGTCTAGATTGGGCTTGGGGCGTTTCCCAACAGAAAAGTAGGGGACTTTCTCGGGGCAGGCTCGGTCACTGATGCCCGCTGTCGCTTCTTTGGGCAAAAAGCAGCCAAATGCCCAGGGTCCCCACAGTAAAAACACACACCCCCGATCGTCGTCTGTTCATTTCAGTCACCGATAGACGAGACCTGGCGGCACCCAGCTCCATTGGCTCCTCCCTTTGAACTGGGGGCTCACGCACAACAGGGGCTGCAGGGGTCTGTGGGGTAGCACAGCGACTCCTTGGCTGCTGCAACTGAGCATCGATCCGCAGGCAGAGATGGATCAGCCCATTCAGGTCTGAGGGAATATCCACACGGGCCAGCTCATCCAACATCTCCTCCGACAATCCATCCTGGAAGGCATCCACAAGCGCAGCCTCATTCCAGGTGGAATCCTGGCTAAGCAGCCGAAAATCGCTGATATAGCCCTGTAGGGGGCGTTGACCCTGCCTCAGAGCTTTCAGGCGTCGAGTAGCAGTCTGCGTCTTAATAGGGTCCTCATACATCAGACGCATATGATCACAAAACCCCACAAAGTTGTCCAACAATGGGCTAGGTTGAGCCAGCAGAGGCGTGCCCCAACGAGCTGCATCACCCGAAAGAAGGCTTAACACAAACCCCACCTTATCCCGCTCAGTGGGGAAATCAGCTGCTCTCACGCTGATAAAGAGCTGGCATTGTCCCAGGAAAGCAGGAAACAGTTCTGGAGTGCCTGTAAATTTATCCGGCATTGCAACTTGGCATTTTCTCCTGGGTGGGGGTGATGGTGGGGGTGCAGCATGAACCTGAGCTTGCAGTTGAGCCACCTGAGCTGCCAGCAAAGTGAGTTGCTGGGTGACCTGGGCATTCTCAGCACGTAGCTGCTCCATAATATTAGTAAGGGGTGGGAGGCTGAAAGCAAACTGTTCTGTACCAGCCTGCTACTGGCCCTGCAGAAAAGGCAACCCCTTTACAAACGGCAAGAGGCTGGAATTACGTCTGCCAAATTTATTACTACAAAAACAAACAAGACACGAACCAAGATACAGGAGCTTTGAAACACTATCTGAGCGGTTGCTTTCAGCAAACCAGCCCTCCCCACACATTCCTTTTATAAAGAGTTCAGGGCGTGGCTTCTCTCTGCCTCCTTCCGAGAAGCCCCATTGCCTTCCTCTGTTTACTCCTACTTGACTGCCTCCTGCGTCGGGCGTCCTTGAACAGGGCCAGCTGTGGGTCATCTTCATCCACACTGTCAGGCTCACACAGCTGGGTCTCCATGGTGACCAAGTGGGAGGGGCCTGCCTGAGGGCTATCATCAGCAAGATCTTCAACCCCCTCAGCAAAGTCTTCAACACCCCCCTCCTCCTCTGAGTCGTCCGACCCAACTGCCGAACCCACAGGCTGACCCTGAATCACAACATCCGGCAACAGTCAGCATTCCAAGAACAAGGAAGGCAAAAATGGCATCCATTAGATATTCCAAATGCCAAGTTGATCCTTGTCCATCACTGTTCTCCAGGTCACAGCTGGCACTCCGTGGGAAGGGAGGAGGGGGTCCCCCAAGCACTAATACCGCTCCAAAGGGGGGAGAAATCACCGTGCTGTAAAAATGGCACCAATCAGCTGTTCTGAGGAGGCAAAATTGTTTTCCAGCTGCCATATCCCCCTGCTGTCTTTGCAGCTCCAAGGGGGGGGGAGGTCTCCGCACCGAACAAATGGCGCCCACCAGATGTTCCAAGGCGGCGAGTTGACATTCAGCTGCCAACATCCTCAAAACCCCTCCATCTCTCCTTCTCTCTCCAAAGGGAGGGAGAAGCCTCCTCGCTGTGAAAGGTGGTGTCTGCCAGCTGAGCCGCAGCAGTGAAAACAACAAGTGAACCCTCAGCCGCCCAAAGCTCCCTCCGATGTCACGACCACTCCGAGGAAATGAAATAAACCTCCACACCGCAGAATGATGCCCGGTAGCTATACTCCAAACCAGGACGTCACAAGCCCCATACCAGGCTTCCTAAGCTGCTCAAACAGAAAGCCCATCGCGGAGCTTGTAAGCTTAGCTCCCGACCGCCACCATCTTAGGCAATAATAATAATAATAATAATAATAATAATAATAATAATAATAATAATAATAATGATGATGATGATGATGATGAACCGGGTTGACCGGTTGTGCGCAGCTGCTTCCGCTCGGTTGACCGGTTGCGTGCGGGTGCCTCTGTGGCGGTCGCTGGGTTGACCAGTTGTGCACGGCTGCTTCTGCGGTCGTCGCTTGGTTGACCGGTTGCTTGCGGCTGCTTCAGCAGTTGTCTAGCGGCTACCGAAACAGGATCCCACCTTCGTCGCCACTGTTAGATCACGGAGGAATGAGACATGTAGGCGATGGCTGGAACAGAACCTTTATTGGATGGCAAGGTTGTAGAACAAAGACTGGGGAACTGGGGTTACCTGGGTCCTCTTATACCTGTCCAGGTGGGAACTGACCAATAGGTTCAAACCTTGGTTTCCCGCCTGGCGGTCAGCCAATAGTCTTCCATGGTTTTCCCGCCAGTGCTGCTCCTTACCGGAGCGCCTCCTGTAGTTCTTCTACTGTGACTTGACCCATACATTACAAATACTATCTTTGTATGCCACATGGGATCACTTCCTTTTAAAGCTCAGTCCAGGACCTTTATAAATATACATTCAGTACTGGAGCAAATGAATTGTTTCTTTTATGCACAGGTTAAATTGATAGACATCTATATCTTTATCCCTAAGGAGTCAAAAGAGATCAGGCAGTATGGAGACAAACATTTATTGCAACAAACCGGTGTAATTATATCATTGTGGCCTTTGAAGATCTAGAAAGGAAAATCTAGATGCTGGACATTCACATGGTCTTCTCATCCAGTTTGACAGGTCACAAAGAAGATTCGAAAGTGAAAGAAGTATGCAGGATGCCAATTGTGCATACTGGCTATGCCAATTGTGTCAGTAGGGAGATTTGGTTTTAAGACAATGGTATGAGTTACTTGAATTATGGACTGCTGGTATGGAATGGGTTACACATAAAAAGGCCTGGTGAAAATGTGTTTGTCCACAGCATGTTGAGGTTGATCAGTACAGCTTTAAAGTGAATCTTTTTGAAATTGGGTTGAAAATCTCAAAGTCCAGATAGTCTTTGACTTACAAAAATCTATCTAGTGCCTGTTTGAGGTTACAATACCACTGAAAAAAATGACTTATAACCATTTTCTTTTTTATATTATTATTTATTGTTTATCATAGAGAATATAATACAAAACAATAAAACAAACTAACAAAATGAAACAAAACAAAAGCATACATTCAACCCTAACAACAACAAAAGAATACTGTATAAAAAAAAAGAAAAAAATGGTCAAATTTAACATTTAACATGTAAAATTGACCCTGGCTGGGTGCTGAAAGAAAGGAAGAAGCAATAAATTCTTGGTGTATAGAAGAAAAAGCAGTCAAACTGAAAAACAATTTGGGGTGCTATTTCTTCACATGAAGACAGCTGGGAGGATTATACAGGTAGTCCTCAAGTTATAAAAGTAATGGAGCCTGCCCATTCCATTTGTAACTCAGGGATTCATAGGAGTGAATGGCATACCTTGAATGTGATTCATTCCTTGCTTTCACCTACGCATTCGCTAATTGAGTGTGTGGTTCATTAAGTGCACATGAGGTATCTCAGGGTGAGGAACGCCATGTGGGTCCTAGTGATGGAACAGTTCACCTGCCTCAGACCACCCAAGGCCTCCCAGACCCACTGAGATATCTCATGCTCCCCACAATTGCTTTCCCCCATCTTGCTGTGTCAGGTTACTTACTTTGCGAAGATCTAGTGACCTGTCTCCTCTCTAGTTGTCTCCTCTTCAGCCTCACAAGATCACACTACTGAGAAACTTTCAGTCTCCACACAAAATGTTTACAAGCTGATGAGAGACTTTGGGCCAGGGAAATCACTGCCTCAAAGCATCTGGCCAGTTTGCAAACACTTTGGGTGTCAAGACTGGAGGTTTCTGGCGCTGTGATCTCACAGGACTTTAGGCATCCAGTCTCTGTGCAAAATGTCCTTGAGGAAAGACCTTTGCCACCAAGAACAGAGGCTGGGAGTTACATGCATGTCAATCTGGGGCTCCATTCTCAGCAGCAAAAGTCTTTTCTTAAGGTATTTGCTGCTGAGGCTGGGAGCGATGTGTGCATCAATCTGGGGCTCAGTTCTGTTCTGATTCTGTGTCAGCCTGTGCTCCCAGCAGCTGAGTCCGAGGGATTTGAGGAGGAGGAGGAGGAGGGGTTTGGAGAGCCTTTGGTGTCGGAGGGAGGCTCTAATGCATTACAGGACTCTCAGTCAGAGGAACAGCCGGGCCCCTCCAATCGTGTTCTTTATGAGGCTCAGCTATGTGAGGAGGAAGATTCAGACTCTGAGGCTTCACAGATGAATCTATTCAGAGATGCTCAAAGTAGAAGGCAGTTTAGCAGAGCAGACCAGAGAAAGTCTATGAGGCAACTCAGCGAAAGGAGGAGAAGGCATTGAGAAGTCATGCATTGGGGCTGCTAATAAAAGGGGAAGGTGTGGGCAGTGCGGGTTGCTGAAGGCAACCATTGGTAGAACTCCAAAGGAAATCCTGGTCTGTTTATGTTCTTGTTGAACTTCTTGTTTAACTCTTGTTTTGCTGCTTGAACTAATTATTTTGCTAAGGAAAATATTCTGCTGCTTTTTGTTTTGAGGACTTCATTATTTTGAACTGTATATAAATAAAAGGGTTGGGTTTTTTCCAGCCTATTGATTTAAAAAGAAAAGGGGTTGTCCTTGACATGCAAACTGGGACGGTCGTAGGCTGGAACAGAACAGGTTCTCAGCAGCAAAGCCTTTTTGCAAAGATGGCAAAAGGCTTTGCAAATGGAGGGAAGGTTTTGATGTTTCAGGCCTTCCCTCCATTTGCAAAGCCTATTGCTGCAGATTTCGTCTAGGCCTACAGTTTGCGGAGAACAGAGGCTTAAAGTAATGTAAGAACTCGCACTACTGATCTCGTATGATTTTGCGGTACTTTAGGCCTCCTTTCTCTGCGAATGCACCAAAAGCCTGAAGTAATGAAACAGGCCAAGAAATGAAGGCTCTCTAGATCTTCGCAAGGCCTAGTGACTATGGAGACCAGGCAGGGAGGGGGAGGGAATAGCCAGGGGGAATGTTGCAGTGCCTCTGCGGTTGTTCGTAAAGGTGAACGACTGCCATGGTGCTGCAACATTTGTAATTTTGGGACTTGTTCATAAACACTAGGAGGCACTTATCATGTAACTTTGAATGTTCGTTAAGGGAACGTTCGTAACTCGGGGATTACCTATACTTGCCAAATATTGGAAAGAAAAAGAGATGCGAACTGTTGAAGAGTGGATTTTGAAATTGACTGAATTAGCAGAGATGGCAAAATTAACTGCTTTGATTAGAAATAATAGACTAGACAGCTTGATAGGAGACTGAAAACCATTTATACTAAATATAATAAAAGATTGTTAACAGAGGGATTTGAAGATTAGTATAATGTTTAGCTCAACCTGTTGACTTATGACCATTTTCACAATTATGACCATTGTGGCATCCCCATGGTCATGTGATAAAATTCAGATGCTTGGCACTTGACTCATATTTATGATGGTTGCAGTGTCCCAGGGTCATATGATCACCTTTTGCGACTCTCTGAAAAGCAAGTCAATGAGGAAGCCAGATTCAGCTAGCAGTCATGTTACTAACTTAACAACTGCAGTAATTCACTTAACAACTGTGGCAAGAAAGGTCATAAAATGGGCAAAATTAACTTAACAACTATCTCACTTAACAACAGAAATTTTGGACTCAATTGTGGTCATAGGTTGAGGACTACCTAAAAAGATTTAATACAAAATACCTTTGCACCCTAGAATAAAGCGTAAGCATTACTTTGTGGGATCTATTAAACCACTTATGAAAGAAAGAAAGTCTTTGGTTCATAAGGCTTATGGTCTTAGTTGCCATGTAATAATACTCAAAGCTTGGGGTATTAAAAATGAGCTGATACACGGCAGATATGACTTAATAAGTGAAATTGAGATCTCATAGGATGTGTTATAATTGGAACATGGTATATGAAAGATATGATTTTACTCAAATGAACAGGTAAGTAAGGAAAAAATGCATTTATATTAATACCATCCCTGCATGATCGGAAATTCAGATGGATGAACTTAACATTACAGCAGAAAGCATCTGGATTGTAATAAGTGATAGAAAATAAAAATAGTTGTTGTTGACTAGTATTATCAACCCTCTGCATCCCCAAAATTGGACTGTGCTTCAAAAGTGGCAAATGCTAGGCATTTCCTAACATTTGTGAGTAGACAAACTTCATCAAGTATAAAATCTAGGAAGTATCTGAGTTGTTTTACTGAAAACATTTTCCTTCACTGAATGTAGGGATGCACAGGAGAATCAGCCATTGTTGACTATATAAAAACCTTATCAAGGAAGTATAAGAACAATGGGGGAAATGACCCAGTAAAGCAAGAGGGGTTCTTTTATTTTTTTATTAAAAAAAACCTAAAGGTGAGTCTGATAAAAATATCTTTTAAGCTTCAAAATAGCAGCAGTAAGTAGGATTCCATGGTAAGAGAAATTAATAGAAAAAAGATTCAATGTAAGTGGGAATTCCTAAAAAAGGGAAATACTAAAAAAATACAATAGCAAACAAATTTGATTAAGAAAAAAATAAGAGACATTAGAATAATATGGCTGTACAAAATTTTTTATGAAAGTTTAAAAATAAAAAGATGGGCAAAAGGTCAATATGGAAGGGTACATAAAGACAATTGAGAACTAAAGATAATAAGAACAGAAGTTGGCCATAGATATTAGGAACTATGAAAAGAGAGTGACTGGCCCAAATTCACCCCACCAGCTGCTACGCCTAAGACAGAACTAGAACTCACCTATTACTTTCTAGGCCAGCATCTTAACCACTTGACCGAACTCATTGAATATTGAAATAATTCTAGAAGTTATCTTTCTCTCAAACATGATACAAAGCTTCTTTCTTGTTTTTGTATTTTTCACTTTAAATAGCTTTGGATAAACTATCATCATGTTTAGTGTCTCTGTTTCTATAAAGTAAACTAAGAGAGAAGGATAGATCTTTTTTTTTAAAAAAAAATCTTTTTTCCAGTAAAATTTGCTACCCCAAATCTGGGGAGTTTTTGAACTACAGACCCTGCCTATCCTAATAGCATCCTAGGTACTGTTTTCAACTTCATCAGATATGGATTTTAGTTCTTATGTCTAACTAAATAAATCATTGGCTTTGTTTATTAAGTCTTCCTAATCTGATTTCTTGATTTCACTACTTTTGATTAGATCAATTAAACTCAATGTTTCTAGGCTCTTCCATAAAAATCTTTCATTTGATTCTAGCTCAGTGTGTTGGGCTTAAAGAATTTGGAAAATTCAGGTTGGACAAATATTTCCAGCAATCTTTGGAAACAGTTTTGTTATTTGCTGAACACCCATAGTAGTAGTATTAGTGCAGAGCTGCCATCTAGCGTACAGCAAAGCAAAGCTACTTATCTTTGTGTGGATGTTTCTCATAGTGGCAACTCCCTGAAAAATATCTATACAAAGACTGCCAGAAAAGACTTCTTAAATATATTTTCTTCAGCAAATATAACCTATTTTTCTGGTTTACATATATTACTAGCATAATATTGGTTCATGTTTGCCTTAGCATGCAATGTGAACAACTCAATATGGTCTTAATGTTATACGCTAACTTGTCTCCAAAGACTTGTCCAAACTCAAAATCCTGATTTAGTAATATGTATAAACACAACCATCCTTTCTGCTGGAGCTGTCTTCCAACTTTTCTTCATTGAAACCTTATCAAGGTGTCATTTGTTTAGCTGTTACAGATTCTTTTTCATTTTTAGCAATTTTTAGGCTTTTTAGTTCTTATTCCAACAAAGTATTGCAAAGCAAAATCCTTTTCAATACCTCATCACGACACTCGTAGAAGCTCTATTTTCTGCTTATCTGTTGTCTTTGAATATAATATTCTCCATCCTCCTGGAGAACACAAGCTGTTCTTCCGCAAATGCTCGATTCAACATAAGGTCCTTGAGATGAATGGGCTAGAGTTATAAAAATGGTGGCACGTAAACAAGCTCCAAATTAGAACCAATATATTCCTTTGTATATTAGAACACATTCTTTTTAACTCTCTTTGTAACAAGGTTCTGTCTTCATTTGAAAATTGATCCTGTTCCCATAAAAATGGTTGCATTTCAAAGTTTTTAAATTGATTTGTTTCTGAATTATTGGTGGCATATTGAGAACCAAGGGAAAATAATTATTCTTTTTATGCTGTATCAAAATGAATTTGTGGTGTTTGTTTCTTAGTTCAATGGAAGTCTTTTCTCATTCCACCTGCTCGGTTCCAGGCCTTCAGTCACCTAAGCAGTTACCCTATCTAAAATTAAGAGACAAGTAGCAGCAGATGCCAAGAGAACTAAGTAAGAGAATGATCCTCAACATCCTCTGAACAGATATATGCCCCAAGTTCACCAACTGAGATCTAGGGACAGCTCTATGGCAAGAACAAACATTCTTGATGGTACACAAAAACAAAATTGAATTAAAAGATGAAGGAAGGAGACTGTTGAGCAAAGGAGGATATGGGCAAAGGATATGATTTCCCATATACTACTTGGAGGACCCTGAATAGGTTGAGAGTTGGAGAACCCTGAATGTTGATCGTTGGTAGTGCCCAAATGTAAAACCAATATGCTCAAGTGGAGGCTCTTGGCAGCATAACAATATGCTATGTGAATCTGGAGAGACAAAGTCTGGCCCATGTCGGCTTCTACTAGAAACATGTACCAATAATGCCTGATTTTTAGACAATGACAAAGCCAAGAAGGTGACTTCATCCTAGCAGTTTAAAGTTTGATCTAGACATGGAAGATGAACTTCAGCAGGTTTTCCAAGGAAAAAATAAATGCCTTCTAAGAATCAATTAGATTTGGGGGTTTCTCTTTAGTGTTGCTTTGGAAATAGTGCTAAATAAGGACAGAAGAAGGGAAAGAAATAATAATCATGTTTCACATAATCCAATGGTATCCGAATGCATATTGTTGAGTTCAATCAGCAGTGTAACATGAATCTTGTGAAAAAGGCAATTGAAGAAAACAAGGGGATTAACAGAGCAAAATGCAAGTTTATAAATACAAGAAAGAAGATTTTTGCATTACAACGTGAAGATGGCTCTGTGTGGAACAAGAGAGGAAGTGTTAGAAATAATTGGACAATTCTATTCAGAGCTATACAAAGATCAAGATCACTCAAAACTAACAACACCCATGAAAGAGGAAATGCCAGATGTCCTAATGGAAGACGTATCAAGTGCCATAAAATCAATGAAAAATGGCAAAGCTTCAGGAAATGACTGTGTTATGGCTGAAATGCTGAAAGCTGGTGGTCACAGTTTTCACAAAACTATACTGTCTTGTTCTACACAAAGAGAAGAACAAAATATGCGATGTTACACATAAGAAAGCGGCCCAAAATTATTTAAAGAACTATCGCCCAATAAGTCTTCTTCCAGGCATCTACAAGATTTTCACCAAGACAATAGCAAAAAGAATATTAAGAACATTAAATGATGCACAGTCAAAGGAGCAGGATTCAGAAGTGGCTACAGCACCATGGATCACATCCAGTCTGTTCAGCTAGTCATTGAAACGCACAACGAGCACACCATGCCTCTGTGCATGGCTTTCCTTGATTACAAAAAGGTGTTTGACTCAGTATTCCTGCAAGCAATAATTAAGGCATTGTTCAGCCAAGGCGTATAGACTGCTTACATAAACTTACTACAATCAATATATGAAAAAACAATGGCAACAATTTGCCTTAATGGTCTTAAAGTGGAAATCAATATAGAACAAGGTGTAAAATAAGGCGATACAATATGACCTATCCTTTGCTCAGCCTGCCTTTAGGAAGTATTTAGCAAACTAGACTGGGCAAAAAATGGAATAAAAGTGAATGGCACCTATTTAAATCACTTAAGATTTCAGGTCATGTTGTTCTCTTCTCACAAGACCCAGAAGAGCTACAAAGAGCTGCACAAAGCAGGAGAACCATTTAGCTTAAAAATAAACTTGGAAAAGAACCAGGTTATGTTTAATAAATTCACTAAAGAAAGAAAAGAAGAGAAGAGAACTAGATGTAGTAGACCACTACATATTCCCTGGTCAATGGATCTCAGTGGAAGATGATACAATAAAGGAAATTGAATGGCATGTTAAATGTGGTTGGCAGGCACTCGGCAAGCTAAGCATCATTTTCAAGAACAACCTCTCCCTATGCCTGAAAGGTTTTCGATCAGTGTGTGCTACCTGCTCTAAATACAGACACTAACCTCATAATGGATACAAAAACTACTGTATGAGTGGTGCAGAGAGCTACGTTCAGCATTTCAAGACAAGATAGAAAGATCTGCACATGGATTAAAGAACGTATCATCAAGACAGCATCAAGTTCCCTTCGTCCAGTGCGCTCACACAGGGAGGGTCTCCTCAGGGTGCCGCCGGTAAAAGATTGCCGGTGGATAACACCCAGGGGGAGGGCCTTCTCTGTGGGTGCGCCTGCCCTCTGGAACCAGCTGCCTGTGGAGCTTAGGACTGCCCCTGACCTTCGTTCATTCTGCCGGGACCTGAAGACTTGGCTCTTTGAGCTTTCCGGCCCAGGCTGAGAATTTTTAAATGGGGTTTTTATTTTTAGGGATAATTTAATCTTTTTTAATTGTTTTTTAACTTTTGTATTTGGTATTGGTTTGGTTTTTAAATACCCTGTAAACCACCCTGAGTCCTTCGGGAAAGGGCGGTATATAAATCTAATAAAATAAAAATAAATAAATAAATAAAAAGAATTGCAACAGATAGCCAGAAGAACCGATGGCAGGTTGATCAAGGCAGTCATTAGAATGGATCCCACTTGATAAAAAGCATTCACAAAAAAGATGGATCGATGACATCAGCAAATATTGCAGACCCAATTGACAAAAGAAAGGCTCAGGACTATATTGATTGGAAACATAAGAGGCCTTTATCCTGCAGTGGATAGACAATGGCTAAAATGATACATACACATACACACGCCTACAAGCATATAAAAAGACAAAAAAAACATTGACCACTCTTTATGAAAATATACTGTTCATTGAAATCACAGTGTATTCCTTGTGTTGCTTCAGTATCAATGTAAGGCAGTGATGCACATTTCGAACTCTATGATTAACTATCAGACAAAAACGTGCTTATATGGGCTATGTTGTTTATACAGTACTTTGCTAACACATAACATAGCTTTCATGGTTGTGTTGGCTAGTACTGGTATATTGTGGAAATTCAGGCATTGTGATTTGTAAAATGGTGTTGATGGTTTATTGTAGTGTGCAAATATGGACAATTATGATATATTTAATAAACCATGATAAAATAAACTATTTCCATAATGTACATGTCAGCTCATTGAATCACACCACTTTCACTTACGACCAAATGTTTGATTGTCAGGCACTTCTTAAATTTTGGATAGGATTTTATATTATTATTATTATTATTGATCATTGCACAGTGAGCCAGATGTTCAGACTGGATTTGACATTTCTGTCTACCTATCGAGTCCTTACCAAGGACCTGAGATAGGCAGATGTGGATGTTTGATGGTATTACAGATATTATTGCAGGATGGAAGCAGTTCCTAGTAAGGCCGCCTTTTGCAATTGACTAATGGCGAATTTGTCAATGCCAATGTTGTCCAAGTGGTGCTCCAGTTGTTTTGGGACTGCCCCCAAGGCACCTGTTACTATTGGTACTACCCTTGCTTGCCTTTGCCACAGTAGTTCTATTTCTAATTGTAGGTCTTCGTATTTGTTATCTTCTCCAGTTCTTTCTCGTCTATTCTGCTGTCTCCAGGCACTGCCACAACCACTATCCAGACTTTTTTGTCTTTCTTATCGACAATTGTTAGGTCTGGGGTGTTATGTTGCAGGTGTTTGCCTGTTTGAATTCTGAAGTCTTAGAGCAATTTAACGTTATCATTTTCTATGACTTTCTCTATTTTATTATCCTACCAGTTCTTGCTTACAGGCAAATGATATTTCTTGCAGATCTTCAATGCACCATTGTTGCTACTTTGTCATGCCGCTGCTTGTAGTCTGCCTGTGTGATCTTCTTGCAGCAGCTTAGCAGGTGTTCCACTGTTTCTTCAGCTTCTTTGCATAGACGGTACTTATTGTCTGTTGCTGCCTTTTCAATTTTGACTTTGTATGGATTTGTCATATAACAACAACAACAACAACAACAACAACAACAACAACAACAACAACAACAACAATAATAATAATAATAATAATAATAATAATAATAATAATAATAATAATAATAAAACGTTGGAAGGGACATGGGAAATCAATTAGTCCAACCCCCTATTCAGGCAGGAAATCCTATACCATTTCAGACAAATGGCTGTACAGTCTCTGTACATGTCACAGGCAGTAGGAATCTGCTTCTCTTGTACTTCTCTTGTACTGTAAGAATGAATGCTAGTACAACTGGAAAATATTATTATTATACAGAATAGACTGCTAGAAAAAAGGGAGATTCTCAAATTGCTGCAAGTGCTTACCCATTATATTTTCTGGTTCTCTGCAATGTATCTTTGTCCCAAGATTCAGGAGTCCTACTTTTATACATGGCAATGTCCAGAATATAATGAATTCTATTATTTCCTCCTAGTTTCTCTGAACATATTAGTTTCAGTCATTCTTTTCACTCTAAGTAATAAAGAAGGTTACCCAACAGTTAGTTTCACTTATCAAACTGTTGCTAGTTGCAAAATTCTGTCTACTTTGGGCCTAGTTCTGCTATAGAGTCTTTTCATATGTTCTGTATTTCAGATGAGTTTGAGAAATGTCCAAATGAAGTACGAGAATGAAGGCAAACCAGACTAGAGAAAATGCACAGAATCTCATTGTGGCATTCATCCAATTCTTGCAGCATCTCTATGGATGATTTTTCTCCTATTGGCTAATGTGTTGCAAAGCTAAAGGATAAAATCAATCACCTTATGCACAATGACTAACATGCTCATAAATCTAATATTACCATTTGGCAATGACTCAAATACTGTACAAGATAGTGGCAGCATGTTTCATGACAGCATTTTTTGAATCAAGGATGGATGGGCAGAACCTTGTCCCAACGCTGAGTCCACATTTATATTGCAGAGTTCCCCAACTTCTGAAGCCCAGTGGAAAAATGTGATATTTTGTGAGAGGTAGCCCATGAAATAAAATGGCTTACTATTACATGAAATGGATTCCACAGTTGTGGCTAATTACATAAATCACTAATTTACCAGTATACAGGACCTCTAATGGGGTCAAAGTGTGTATGTTCTGCTTTCACAAATGCATAATAATAATGGTAACAATAAAGATAATGATAAAACAACAACAACAACAACAACAACAACAACAACAACAACAATAATAATAATAATAATAATAATAATAATAATAATAATAATAATAATAATAATAATAATAATAATAATAAAGCTGTACATCAAATTTGTGATTAAAAACCCTATTTCAGATTTTTAATTCCCATGATATCTCCAGTAGGGGGCAGATTGGTTTCATTTGCATTTGACCATTTAGTTAAAGCTAAGACTTGGTAGAAATGTTACTGTGTATATAATGTCAGATTGCTGGAGAGTAAGTACTTTAGGAAAAGAGTTAGATTGTCTCAGATGGAAAGGAACAACCATTCAACATATAATGAAGACATTTTAATAGAATCTAAGTGACTGTATTGCTATGATTCTTACCAAGGAACTGCTTGTAAAGTGGCAATATTTCTCTTCCTTCAGTTGTAATAAATACCAACATATGTGTTTAATCTGTAATAAATAAGGCTATGCCATAGTTAATTTGTTCCATTTTAATGGAACCTGGTTAAAATGAATATAGATTCCAAGTCAACTGAGGACCTCCGAAATTTGTAGAAGCCAAGTCCTGCAGGCAATGAAAAATATATTTTGGCAGTGCAAAATATATGTTTGGGAAAACATTCCAAATGTACAAATGTTGCAGTTGTTTGCTGTAGCTCTCTTACACTATATGTAAGAGAACACTATAGATCTACAGAAATGGACATGACCAAAGATAAAATCTCTCCAGAATGTATATGGGTCAATATAAAAGAGGAAAAAAGTAACATTGTCATAGGTGTATATTACAGGCTACCCAATCAATCAGAAGAAATAGATGAACTCTTTGCCAACCAGTTAACAAATGTATGTAGGAAGCATATGACAGTAGTAATGGGAGACCTCAACTATCCAAATATGAACTGGGAAACAAACTCTTCAGCGACTGGGAGATCAAACAGACTCCTAACCAACCTAGCCGACTACTTTGTCATCCAAAAGGTGGAGGATGGAACTAGATGTAAAGCTATACTTAACTTAATTCTTCCTAATAGTGATGAAGTGATAGAGGGAGTTGAAGTTGCCAGAACTTTGGGTGAAAGTGACCACATCATACTGGAATTTAATATAATTCAAACACTAGCAATAGTAAACAATCCAGCCAGTGTCTTAAACTTCAAAAGAACCAACAAACTCAGAAAGAACTAGGAAAGATTCCATGGATGAAAATCCTAAAGGGGAAAACAATCCAAGAAGCATGGAAAACTCTGAAAAATGTGATCATAAAAGCACAGACCACCACAATACCACTGAAAAAGAAAAACAAGAAATTCAAGAAGAAACCAGCATGGCTGCACAAAAATCTCTCTGACAAACTGAAAGACAAAAAGGACAAATACAAAAAAATGAAAAAAGCGACACATAACTAAAGCTGATTATCAGCAGACAGCCAGAACATGCAAAGATAAAGACAGGAAAGCAAAGGCTCAGAATGAACAAACTTGCAACAGAAATCAAGGATAATTTTAAAAAAATTCTTTCAACACATTAACAACAAGAAAAAAAATAAGGAAACTGTAGGTCCACTAAGGAGAGAGGATGGCAAGGAAATAATAGGCAACAGGGAGAAAGCAGAGCTACTTAACTCATTCTTTGCATCAGTCTTCACACAAAAAGAAACTACAACCCAACATACCAAAAGACCCACTGCAAAACACAAACTAGAAACAAAAAGTAAAATAAGCAGGAAAATGGTAAGAGAACACCTATCTGACTATAGGAAGAAAAGTCTTCATCATGGTTCCATCCAAGCCAGGGATAAACAACATGGAGACTGCTTTGAGAAGAGGGTTACAGTTTATTGCAGAAGAAAGCCAGACAACAAGATGGATCAGGCAGAAAAGGGCTGAACACATGTGGGGAGTGGGTTTCTATACCCCCTGGACTCTATTGTTTGGTTATTTCGTGTTTCAGGCTTTGTATTTCCTGTGTCATGTATTCTGTCCTGAGTCTAGGTGTGCCTTTCTAGGAATCTTGTTGGTTGTATGTCCTAGCCCCTGCCTCCCTGGGGCTGGAGTATGTAGTCTTTGTCTACCTAAGCTCCTGGCTCCAACCTTCTTGATGGCTCACATTTGCATGTCTATAGAACTGGTTTTCTGCTTGGGGAGAAGGAGACCTGAGACTATTAAAAAAACTGAGCATGCTTTCCTGGTTCTTCAATTTCTTTTTAGGAAATATATTTTTCTGCCCTTTTAATATTTTCTTCTCTGGGGAGCTGACTTCCCTCATGACCTTGATGAATATAAATCACCGGGATCTGACAGACTACATCCCAGAGTTCTGAAGGAGCTGGCAGATGTTATCCCAGAACCATTGCACCATATCTTTAAAAAATTCTGGTGCACTAGGAAAATACCTGAGAATTGGAAAAGAGCTGATCTGGTTCCCATCTTCAAGAAAGGGAAAAAATGGACCCAGGAAACTACAGATCAATCAGTCTAATATCAATACCTGGGAAGATCCTAGAAAAGATAATCAAAAAACAGATCTGCAAACAAATAGAAGCAAACAAAGTTATAAATAGTAGCCAGCACAGGTTGTTAAAAACAGATCATGCCAAACCAATCTTATTTCATTCCTTGATAAAGTGACTAAACTAGTAGACCAGTGAAATGCTGTGGACGTAGTATACTTAGATTTCAGTAAAGCATCTGATAAAGTAGACCACAACCTACTCCTTGGTAAGCTATAAAAAGGTGGAATAGACAACATCACCACCAGATGGATCTATAACTGGCTGGCAAACCATACTCAATGAGTAGTCCTCAATGGCACTAGATCCACATGGAGAGAAGTAAGCAGTGGGGTACCACAAGGTTCCGTCTTAGGCCCAGTACTCTTCAATATCTTCATCATTGACTTAAATGAGGGAATTGAAGGGGAACCATCAAATTTGCGGATGACACTAAACTGGCAGGAGTATCCAACACCCCAGAAGACAAATTCAGGATCCCAAAAGATCTTCACAAACTTGAACAATGGGCCCTATCCAACAAAATGAGTTTTAATGTGGAGAAAAGCAGTTTTACATTTAGACAGGAAAAATCAAAGGTACAAGTACAGATTAGGTGAGACCTGGCTTAAAACCAGCAACTATGAGAAGGACCTTGGAATGATCACTTGACTATGAGCCAGCAGTGTGCAGCAGCAGCCAAAAAACCTAATAAAATCCTGGGTTGTATAAGCAGAGGTATAGAATCAAGATCACACAAAGTATTAGTACCACTTTATAAAACCCTAGTAAGACCATACCTGGAATACTGCCGCAGTTTTGGTCACCATAACACAAAAAAGATGTTGAGAGTTTGGGGAAAAATTCAGAGAAGAGCAAATAAGATGATCAGAGGCCTGAAGACTAAAACATACGAAGAACGGTTGCAGGACTTGGGTTTGGCTAATCTAAAGAAAAGAAGAAATAGGAGGGACATAATAGCAGTGTTCCAGTATTTGAGGGGCTGTCACAAAGAAGAGGGGTTACATTATTCTCCAAAACACCAGAGGGCAGGACAAGAAACAATGGTTGGAAATTGACCAAAGAGAGAAGCAACCTGGAATTAAGGAGAAACCTCCTGTCAGTGAGGACAATTAACCAGTAGAACAGCTTGCCTCCAGAAATCATGGGCGATCCATTACTGGAGAGTTTTAAGAATAGACTAGACAGTCACTTGTCTAAGATGATATAGGTTGTCCTGCTTGAGCAGGAAGCTGGACTAGAAGACCTCCAAAGTGGCTTCTAGCTTTATTCTATTCTGTCCTGTCCTGTTCTATTCTACTTATATCAGTGGAATAGGTAATATGAATTTGCAGAAGTTGTAAACTAAATAGGAGAGGTGTATTTTTTATAATCAGGTACTGTTTTAGATTGTAATAGCAGAGAGTGAAGTTCAGTTCAGATCTGAAGAAGCTTCTTGGATTAGAAGTGAAATGTTTTCAAAAGCCAAGAAAATCCAATTGCCTTTTGGAAAAGCACCTTTGGGAATTACAATTAATTAATTAATTTCCTGTCTTTATTATTTTTACAAATAACTCAAGGTGGCAAACATATACAACACACCTTCCTCCTCCTATTGATTGTACAACTCAGTCCTGAGTGGGGCTGAGAGAAAGTGACTGGCCCAAGATCACCCAGCTGGCTTTCATGGCTAAGTTAGGATTAGAACTCACAATTTCTCAGTTTCTAGCTTGATGGCTTAACCCAGGAACTGGTTCCATGGAGAGAGGTTTTTCTGTGGACCGGAGAGTGCATGGTTTTGTGCGCTGCCGGCATCCCACAGATGGGGGCTTTGCTTGTTTGTGCAGACTGGTTGCTGGCATGCTGTGGCCCAGTCCATGGACCGGGGTTTGGGGACCCCTGCTTTAACACTTAGATGAAGCTGGCTCTCAATATATGAAATATATATATAAAACGATATATGAAAAAAGTATATGTTGATAGTACTAAATCCACATATATCATGTTTTGAAGGTAACACAGGATTTATTTTTATTCATTCAGATGTTGTTTTCAATTTAAATGACTGCCCATTTCAACAAAGAGACTCCGCCTGCTGAAGAAACAGAAAATAATTACATAACTGGCATCTGAAATAAAACAATAGTAAGTTACACAATCCCTTCATGGTTGACACTTTGACCTCCACGCCTGGGAGTAACAAGTATCTGAGAAGATGCAATCAATGATTAATAGGCCATGACTGTTAGTGGGCAATCCAGCATGCTTTGTAGACATATAGAGTAGAGCTCAGCAAAGAAAAAGTTCTCTGAGGAATGAGTCATTTTCTACAGGTAACGAAGGACGAATAGGGATGTGGACAAATCTGCAATTATTTATACATTCAAGAAAGTTGTTTTCTTACAGTACAAATTTGGAAAGCTTTGAGTGTTTTGTCTCAGAATAATGGAAACTTGAAATAAAACTTTTGCTCCATTGTTTTTAATTTAGGGCCATAAAAGTAGTTGGAGTAGATTTGTAGTCTATGTTGACTGATATGTATCATCCTGTCTACCGATGAATTAGCCAAGGAGATGATTATTCAAAAGTAAAACACTTTAAAAACCTTCATAAGAAGCAATAGAAACAAAATTTGCCATACAATTTTTGCACAAAAAGTTATATAACTGTGCCTAACATGCAGGAAAATAAGCTATCCATTTATTCCAGAAACAGACTGTTCAGCTGAAATATTTTTCCCACTCTTGATAAGGAGTTAATAAGACACTGGCATTGCAATTCATGTTGTTGTGCAGATAACCATACGGACACATCTACGTATATAGTTCCCAGAAAGCAGATGTCTGAAAATTTGAAGATGTGATTTCTATAAAGCTCCCGAATGGGAAAGGTTAGAGCTGATTATTTTTACTAAATCAACAGGGAGTCAGATTTGATATACAGTAATTATATGCTCAAGTATATGCTTCTACAATTTATCAGTTTTAGTCAATAGTTCTCAAGGATAAATAACACTGTAGCAGCCAAGAGAACAGTTGGTGATACCTAAATGGACAGTTTCTCAAAAACAGAAATTACTCACTCCAAAACTAGTTACTTTAAAAAAAAACACCCTTGCATGTTTATATTGCAGACTCTAAATTGCTTGTTTGTGTCAATCATTTTGGATATTCTACTCATTAGGAAATGGTTGCTTTTACAGGTGCCCATAATGTTACAGCATTAGCAGCAGTTTGGAAAGCTCAACATTAATTGCTTGTGTTTAATTACTGTTTAAAATTGAGAATAAGGCTTACATATTCCAAACAAATAATACATGGTAAAAGATGCAAATAGTAAAACTGTTGGAAGGCCTACAGAAGATAACACAGAAACCACAAAAATAAAAACACTGTCACTATATTTATTTACTAGAGCAGAATAATGTTCTCTGACCTTTGCCATCTTTCCTTATTTCAGTATGACCTTGTTTCATAAATGCTGTCAAAATTTAAAGTATTCCATGCTGTGGATGAACCTTTAAACAAAGCGAAACATAAATATTCTATTAAATGGAATATCAAATGTGTTGATATTTGCACTATGTGAAATAGTGCAACGATCACTGTATTTTACACTGTATTGGTTACAATGTCATTATTGGTTTCTTGCCTGATAATTACTGAGTGACATTTGGAACTATGAAGGGAGTCAATCTGATCATCCATAGCTTATACAATCAGGCCCTGAGGTCCTATTGGTCTCCTACAGATGTGAATAGGGTTCATTTTGTTTGTATATTTTGGACACTCATGTCACAGGCAGTAGGAGTCTGCTTCTCTTGTATATAAGAATGAATGCTAGTGCAACTGGAATTATTATTATTATTTGATGATGATGTTGTTTCTGTTGGAAGGGAGCTTGGAGGTGATCTAGTCCAACCCCCTGCTCCAACCTTATACCATTTCAGACAAATGGCTGTACAGTCTCTTCTTAAACACTCCCAGTGTTGGAGCATTCACAACTTTTGGAGGCAGATTGTTCCACTGATTAATTGTTCTAACAGCCAGGATATTTCCCCTTAGTTCTAGATTGCTTCTCTCTTTGATTAGTTTCCATCCATTGCTTCTTGTCCTCCCTTCAGGTGCTTTGGACTCCCTTTTCTTTGTGGCAACCCCTGAGATACTGGAACACTGCTATCATGTCATCCCTAGTCCTTCTCTTCATTAAACTAGGCATAACCAATTCCAGCAATTGTTCCTTATATGTTTTAGCCTCCAGTCCTCTAATCATCTTTGTTGCTCTTCTCTGTACTCTTTCTAGAGTCTCAAGATCTTTTTACATTGTGATGACCAAAACTGGATGCAGTATTCCAAGTGTGGCTTTACCTAGGCATTGTAAAATGGTATTAATACTTCATGTGATCTTGATTCTATCCCTCTATTAATGCAGCCTACCACTGTGTTGGCTTTTTTGGCAGCTGCAACACACTGCTGGCTCATATTAAGTGATTGTCCACTAGGACTCCAAGATCCCTGTCACAGTTGCTACTATTGAGCAAGGTACCACCTATACTATACCTGTAAATTTGGTTTTTCTTGCCTAAATGTAGAACCTTAATTTTTTCATCACTGAATTTCATTTTGTTAGATAGCGCCCAGTGTTTGAGTCTGTCCAGATCCTCCTGTATCTTAAGCCTATCTTCTGGAGTATTGGCTATTCCCACCAGCTTGGTGTGATCTGCAAATTTGATGAGTTCCCCCGTCTATCCCCTCATCCAAATCATTGATGAAGATGTTGAAGAGCACTGGGCCCAGAACAGAGCCCTGGGATACCCCACTGCACACTTCCCTCTACATGTAGATGCAGCTCTATTGAGGACCACACACTGACTAAGGCTAGTCAGCCAGTATGCTTTCTACAACAGAAAAAAATCATTCAGAAAATCATTAGGACATTTTATCTTATGAAAGGCAACCTTTTCAGATGCTCTTTATATCTGTAGTAGCCCTTTGTTTATAATACTTGGCAAGCTGCCTTGAATCATTTGATTCTATATGGTATAACAAGCAAAGGTAGCAAATAAATTTGGAAGTGAGATCAGTTGGCTGGCTGTGAGTGAAATTAGATTTGATAGTTTTATTCTTTTTTTTCTCTGCTCAATAGCCAGCCTCCAACAGTTCAGCTCCCAGAATATCTTCACCCAATTAGCACTTCTTTTCAAAGTTTCTTTAGTACCTATCATTCTTCCCTCTATTTTTTTAAAAACAATTTTTTTTCCAGATGTCCTGCAATGTAGAAGAAAAGGGAGCAGACTCCTACTTTTTTATTTGTACAAGTGAAGCAAGTTGGTGATAACTTGCTTTAATAGTATTCTGAAATACTGTTTAGGAAAACATTGATCTATTGAAGAGCAAGTTGTAAGAAGCTTGGGAGGAAAAAAACTTATGAGGAATTGTTGGGTTTATTCAACCTTGAGAAGACCCTATGAGAGACATAACAGCTGTCTTCAAGTATCCAAGGATTGTTGTGTAAAAGATGGAATCAGATTGCTCAGAATTGTTCCATAAGGCAAGAGATAATGAATTTCAATGACAGGAAAGAAAATATTGTTTGGACATCAGGAAACATGTGGCAATGATAAGAATTCTTCCACAACAGAATAGACTGCTAGAAAAAAGGGAGATTCTCAAATTGCTGCAAGTGCTTAGCCAATATATTTTCTGGTTCTCTGCAATGTATCTTTGTCCCAAGATTCAGGAGTCCTACTTTTATACATGGCAGTGTCCAGAATACAATGAATTCTATTATTTCCTCCTAGTTTCTCTGAACATATTAGTTTCAGTCATTCTTTTCACTCTAAGTAATAAAGGTTACCCAACAGTTAGTTTCACTTATCAAACTGTTGCTAGTTGCAAAATTCTGTCTACTTTGGGCCTAGTTCTGCTATAGAGTCTTTTCATATGTTCTGTATTTCAGATGAGTTTGAGAAATGTCCAAATGAAGTACGAGAATGAAGGCAAACCAGACTAGAGAAAATGCACAGAATCTCATTGTGGCATTCATCCAATTCTTGCAGCATCTCTATGGATGATTTTTTTCCCCTATTGGCTAATGTGTTGCAAAGCTAAAGGATAAAATCAATCACCTTACGCACAATGACTAAGGTGCTCATAAATCTAATATTACCATTTGGCAATGATTCAAATACTGTACAAGATAGTGGCAGCATATTTCATGGCAGCATTTTTTGAATCAAGGATGGATGGGCAGAACCTTGTCCCAACGCTTAGTCTACATTTATATTGCAGAGTTTCCCAACTTCTGGAGTCCAGTGGAAAAATGTGATATTTTGTGAGAGGTAGCCCATGAAATAAAATGGCTGCTTACTGTGGTTTTTACTGTGGAATGGTTTCCACAGTTGGCGTGGCTAATTACATAAATCACTAATTTACCAGTATACAGGATTCCTAATGGGGTCAAAGTGTGTATGTGCTGCTTTCATAAATGTAGCTTCCACAGCTTGGTTCCAAATGGGCTGTGGCCCCAGAATTGGGAAGCCCTGATCTAGTGGGGCTGAGATAGCATGTTGGGAGTTGAAGGTCTCAATGTAACTGATGAACCTAAGAAACATTGTTTTATCTTAGCCTCTTCTATGAATCAATTCAGTATATTCGTCAGCTAAAAGGGGTTTATGATATCAGTTGCCAGACCGAAAATATTTGAAGCTGAGACCAATGCTGTACATTTTTGAGTAGAAAAAGCCAGAAAATCGATTCCTTTCATTTTTATAGCAGATTTCTTTCATTTCATAGGAAAAGGCTAAACAATGTTACCTGATAATAGATAAAGCAATGCATAGTTTATGGCAGGAGTGTCAAACTCACAACATCACGTGACATGTCACGATGTATCGCAACTTTTTTTGCCATTGCTGGCAAAGGGGTGGGCATGGTTTCAGTATGATGCACGCGGCCTGCAGGCCAGCAGTTTGACACCCCCAATTTAATAGATACTTGGCGACAGCCACAAAAGCTTTATTTATTTTTTGGATGAAGAAGCCTGCGCAGAATCCTAAGATTCTGGATATTTTTTTTAAAAAAATAAAACAATAAGAAACACAAAGCATGTATCACACAGGAAAAAACCCCTCAAACAAATGAAGTCCTGTAAAGGAGCAACACCTAATGTAAGGCTTGAGGTGACAATCAGATTTTCTGGAACTTCCTGAACATCCTCATGGTGGAAGCCATGCAGATTTCTGGGGAGGGGGGTACATTTCCAGGGAGCAGGGGCTGCAATCATAAAGATACCAATATGATACTCTTTAAGGCAGCCTACTTCCATCAGGTGAGGTGGAGAAAGCTGTCCCTTCAGAAATGCTGGAAAATATTCATTTGCTTCTCATCTCAGAGAGCCTTGGTGGAACAGTGGGCTAATGCCTCCTTAAGTAACACCAGCTGCCTGCAATTATTGCAGGTTCGCATCCCACCAGGCTCAAGGTTGACTCAGCCTTCCATTCTTCCGAAGTAGGTAAAATGAGGACCCAGATTGTTGGGGGCAATAAGCTGACTTTGTAATAATGCTGCTGGGGTGTGTGTGAAAGCCCTAATAAGCAGGCATATACATAGAATGAAGGCTATTGCTAAGCACATTTGATTTGTGCTTAGATTGTAAGCCGCCCTGAGTCTTCGGTGAAGGGCGGGATATAAATGGGATTAAAATAAAAAAAATAAAATAAAAATCTTTTTTTTTTATTGAAAAGTTTTAACATACAATTTTTCCCTTAAAAAATCCCCCCTCCCCCCCCTTCTCCCTCCCCCCTTCCTCTCCCCCCTCCCCCCCTCCCCCCCCGACTTCCCAGAGCTAAATACAAGGTATATATAAAAAAAACAATCATAAACAACCATATACTAACAACCATAAACTCTAAAATCTATCACTCTCTAGCTTATATAGGATAAAACAAACCTTAGTAATATTAAATATATATAAATATATATATAAAAAACTAATATAGAAAAAAAACAAAGAAAGAAGACTTATTCAAATATAAAACTTCTTAACCCTATACTTGTTCTGAATAAACCCAAGCCATTTTCTCCCTTCCATAATATAACGTTCCTGCGAGTAATCTTTCAAATAGGCCGAAATCTTCACCATTTCGACCAGGTCAGAAACCTTTAAAATCCACTCTTCTATAGTCGGCAGTTCCTCTTTCCAGTACTATCCCCGTAATTAAATTCAACATCAACTTAGTATATTCCATCAGACTTTTATCCAAAAAGCCTTAACCTTTTTACAAGTCTACCATATATGAAAATATGAAAATATATTACATCTTTATCACCACACCTCCAACATTTAGGCTAATAATTCAGATACATGCTTAGCTTTTTAAAATCTAAATACCATCTATAAAACATTTTATAAAAATTCTCTCTTAGATTTCAAACTTGTATAAATTTTACATTCCTCACCCAAATCTTTTCCCACTTCCCACTACTTGACTGTAAGTACGTTGTGAAAGTTCCATAGACTTCTGCTGATCTTGTTCTTTTATCTTTTTTGATCGTTTTAAAGCAGCACGCGTCACCCTCTGTTCTCTGGGATCATCCAAAAGTGTTATAACTTGATCTCCTCCAGCACCATTCTCCTCTGTCTGTCCTTCTTCAGCCTCTTGATATTCTCCTTCTCCAGATCCCTTTGCAGCTTCCAGAAGTGTTAATGGGGTTGCTTTTAAAACATTATTGTAAAAATCACGCGCTTGCATCACAGTAACCAGACGGTACCTTTTACCTTCATGCATCACCATCAACCCAGCTGGAATCTCCCATCTGAACCTTATATCTCGTTGCTTGAGCTCTTGCACAAGAAATGTAAAATCCTTCCTTCTCCTTAAAATCTTTGGAGGAATTTCTTTTAGAACCAGAACTTCTTGATCAGCAATCACGACCTTAGTATCATAGGCAGCTTGTATAACTTCATCTCTAATTTCCCTTTTTGTAAAATAAACCACCACATCTCTAGGCAACTTTCTCTGTCTAGCAATCCATGAGTTCACACGATACACTTTATCCATGCCTCCTTTTATTTCAGATGCTGGCTGATTCAATACCACTTCGAGAGCCTCAGAAACCAGCTGCTTTAGATCTTCCTTAATATTCTCCTTTAAACCTCTGATTCTAATGGCAAACTGCATCTGGAAATATTGAGCAAGACTCAATTCTTTATCCATTTTGTCTCTTAAATCTTCATTCTCCAATACTTTTGCTTCTAATATGGCATTCTTTTGAGTCGAATCTTTAACTTTTTCATCCAAATCTTCCACACATTCAGCCACTTTATACACTGAAGACAAAATGTCTACCTTCATCACGCTGAACTTCTGCTCCATCCTCTCTTCTATTCTCTCCTCCAATTTCTCCAATTTCTCCTCCATCTGTGCAAATTTATCACCCATTGATTGATTAATTGATTCCAAAAGTTTATCCAGAGCATCTCGTAAGTCCTTCGATGTCACTACATCAGGAGGATATAATGCCTGCAATGATGATTGTTGCACCGGGGAAGTTCCAGCACTCCGAAGAGTTTTAGGGGGAGGCTTAGCCGCCATCTTTTACTTTCAATTGTGACGCACTTTCACTTAGAGTTTAAAAAGTCCATCAAGCTCGAGAGTAGAATAAAATAATCCTCTTCACCTTTTCCTCTTGTACCGCTCTGCCTGCTCTTTTTATTCCATAGTCTTTCCTTCAGGCAGGGGTGGTCGCAGACGCCTGGCTCTGCTCCATAAAGTCAGGAGCAGAGGCGCTGGCCAGCTGGGAGCGACCCAGGCTACGGGGGAGTTCGATCCTTCCGCCGCCCAAGCTGCAAGCTCAGGCGGCCCCGGAGAACTCAACCCCTACCTGGGGCCTCACCCCCTCCTCTTCTCCCGAGGAGGGGGCTTCAAATTCGCCCGAACAGCTGATCGGCGCTGTTTCGGGCGAAAATCACTCAGCTGAGCCGCGGGCAGCCCGGGAAGGCTGTCTCCGTCGCCGCGCAGCCACCGGAAGTCCCAATAAAATAAAAATCTTATAGACAGAATGCTATCTGTACTGTAAACAAGATAAACTATCTTGTTTATCACATCTAGCAAGCATCTATGCTAGGTGGCATTGGCATTGTTCCTTACTATATTCCTTATAGCATTCTTTCTGGTGTTTATTCTAAAATTGCAAAATTTCAGGATGATGAACTATAAATGTATAATTTCTTCATATTATTAATACATTTGTATCTTTCTGAATAAAACTGTCTTGGCAATAACAGCAATTATAGAAATGTATTCAGCAATTATAGAAACGTATACAGATACATGCACACATGCAGAAAACAAAATCCAGTAAATATGTAGCAAGAACATGAAGTCATCTAGCTGAACAGCATTTTAAAAAATAACTCACTTGGACATAATTTTCAGGGAGAGAAATCCAAAATTAATAACCATCACTAATGAGGCTCTGTACCTGATGCATTCATTCTGATGTATTTCGGTTGTAACCCATATTGGAGGATTTGTGAAGTGATAGGTCATAGAACATTAATCATAAGATACAAACAACGTGATAAATCATACCAATAGTAGTAGTATGAAAGATGAGAAGATGAGAAAAGATGATAATAGCAATACTGCCTACTACATGGGTAAATTTCTTAGACCTGACTGTTCTGAACCAGCCTGCTACCGGCCTTGCAATAAGGCAAACCCCTGTTCAAACAGTAGAGACTGGAGAGCGTCTGAGGCTGAAAAGCGTCTGCCAAGATTTATTACTCAAACAACAGAACAAAAAAACAAAACACTGGAACTTGAATCCTCAAACGGAAGGGTTGCTTTCAGCAACCAGCCCTTCCCCAAACACTCCTTTTATTTAGAGTTCAGGGCGTGGCCTCCCTGTGCCTCCTCCCGAGGAGTCCCACAGCCTTTCTCTGTTTGTTCCTGCTCGACTGCCTCCTGCGTCGGGCGTCCTTGAACAGGGCCAGCTGTGGGTCATCATCCTCCGCACTATCGGGCTCACGCAGCTGAGAAGAGGGCCCCGGCTGGGGGCTCTGCGAAGCCTCCAAGCCATCATCAACCAGTTCGTCTTCCACATTCTCCTCCTCCCCCTCATCTGAGTCATCCGAGACATCTGAGCCGGCTGCCGGACCCACAGGCTGGCCCTGAGTCACAACACTGACATTGCTGTGGGAATTAAGTGTTCAGCAGTGATGGCATGGAGGGAAAAACTGTGTTTGAGTTTAGTTGTTTCCTATAGCAGCGTCATGAGGGGACCAGTTGAAACATATTATGACTAAGGTGTCTGTAGATATTTTCTCAGCCCTCTTTCTGGTTCGTGCACTATACAGATCCTCAGTGGAAGGCAGGCTGGTTGCAATTATTTTTTCTACAGTCCTATCTGTTGAAGTCTGTACCCGTCCTGTTTGGTTGCCAAACCAGACAATTATTGAGGTACAAATGACAGACTCAATAATTCCTCTGCAGAACTATATCAGCAGATCCTTGGGCAATCTGAGCTTTCTGAGTTGATGCAGGAAGAACATTCTTCATTGTGGCTTTTTAATGATGGTTCTAATGTTAGGTATCCATTTCAAGTCATGGGAGTTAACAGAAGTCAGAAACCTGCAGGTCTCTACTGTCAATACTGTGTTGTCTAATATTGCAAGAGGTGATAAAATAGGAGAGCATCTTCTAAAATCTACTATAATCTCTACAGTTTTAAGAGTGTACAGTTCCAAATCGTTCTGGCTGCAACACAGGGCCATTTGATTTACCTCTCATCTATATGAAGATCTGTCATTGTCTCAAATGTTGTATCATCTGCAAACTTCAGTATTTTAACAGAGGGCTTCTTTGAGATGCAGTCATTGATATATAGAGAAGAGTAATGGAGAAAGCACACAGCCCTGGAGGGTGGGCTCCTATGCTAACTGAACCAGTATTCAATGTGATTTTCCCTAGGTTCACCTGCTACTTCCTACTCGTGAGAAAGCTTATAATTCATCTACAAGTGTGGTGTGACATAGCTAGCTGAGTTAGTTTAGAGAGTAGGATTTCTGGAATGGTGATGTTGAATGCTGAGCTGAAGTCTACAAAAGCAACCCTTACATAATTCTTTAGGGATTCTAAGTGTTTTAAGGTGTAGTGCAATGCCATATTAACAGCATCATCTGCCAATCTATTTGCACTGTAGGCAAATTGCAAGGGGTCTAGATGCAGATGGCTTTCAGGTGGGCCAGCACTAACCTTTCAAAGGTTTTTATAATGGATGTCAGAGCAACTAGTCCAGACATGTCAAACTCGTGACATCATGTGACGTCGCGCGACATATCGGAGCTTTTTCCCCATTGCCGGAAATGGGGTGGGCGTGGTTTCGGCACGACGTGTCTGGCCGGTGGGCCGGCAGTTTGACACCCCTGAACTAGTCTGTAGTCATTCAAACTCCTTGACTGAGGGTTTCTTGGGCACCGGGATGATAGTAGAGTGTTTGAAACAAGAAGGGACATAACACATCTCCAGTGATTTATGAACGATGCAGGTGAAGATGGAGGCCAGATAATCAGCACAGACTTTCAAGGAAGTGGGACCTGCCCTGTCTGGGCCTGGTGCTTTTCCAGCCTTTTGCCTGTGAAATAGACTGAGCAGCTTTTTCTGTGATCAAGGGGGGGGAGCTAGAAGGATGCAATCAGATGTAGGAGACTTAGCTGTTGTTAATGAATATGAGATGGAGAGGATAGTTATAGTTTAGAATAGAATAGAGCTGGAAGGTACCTTGGAGGTCTTCTAGTCCAGCCCTGTTCAAGCAGGAGGACCTATACCATCTCAGACAAGTGACTGTCTAACTTCTTCTTTAAAATCTCCAGTTGACAAAGGTCTCATCTCAAACCTACAGTAGAACACATTCAGGTCATCTGACAGTTGCCAATTCTCTTTAGCAAGGGAGGAGGTGTAGCCAATGATATTTTTCAGGCATTTCCACACATTTGCTGGTTCATTTGTGGAGAGCCAATTCCACAGCTTTTCTCTTTGCTGCCCTAATTTCCCTTATTAATACATTCCCTGCCTGATTGTACAGCACTCTATCTCCTTTCTTGTAGCCTTCCTCTTTGGCACGGCATAGATGTTTGAGCTTAGCAGTGACCCAAGATTTATTATTACTATAGATGCAAAGCATTTTAGTTAGCATACATAACTCCTTGCAAAAGCTAATGTATGATGTCACAGTGTCAGTGAGATCATTCAAGTCCACTGAGGCAAAAACATTCCAGTCTGTGAATTGAGGTAAGGCTGCAGCTTTAACTTTGCCTCCTCAGTGCAATTTTGGGATGGTTTATATATTTGAAAATGAATAGGCAAAGAATGCAAGTGGTATGCCCCTCTGAGCAGAATCTAAATTGCACTTCTCTCTGAGGCACCAGTTTGTAGTATTTTTTCATATGCACTTCCTACTCTTTTGGTACTATTTGATAATACAGTACAGTATTCTTTGTTAGTAATGCCAAGAGCAAGGAAAGACAACATGGCAATCTTCTAGAAATTTTGAGCTTCAAATCTGTTGCCCTTGGCTCCAGCTAACAGGAACTATCACTGTGAAACATTAGGACTGCTTTTTAATGGTCTAATCCTGGGCTAACCATGCCTTTGTTTCTTTATATTTATTTCTATAACTTATATGCTGCCCCTCTCACCAAGCCAGTTCTAGGCAACTTACAGTAATTGAATAAAATACCATATAAAACATTAAAACAATAAATAAAGACCATAAAGTTAAAATGCAGTTAAAATTCAATTAACCAAGACGGAGAGGAAAGGAGTGAGGTATGCATGGGGAGGTGGGGTCTGTCTAATTTATTAATCACCTCCAAGATGCCTCTCCCCCACTGGGATCCCAATCAACTGGCAGAGCCAGGTCTTCAAGCCCTTTCAGAAAGCCATAAGGGTGGGTGTGAATCTCACCTCAGGGAGGCATGATGTTTGGGCAGGGGGCACAGAAAAGAAGACTCTTCTGTGGAGTTCAACCTCTTCCTGGAACCCCCTTCCCTGCCCCCAGCCAAAATTCCTTGATCAATGGGTTATGCCAACAGTCCCCAACCTTTGGGACTTGGTGGCCTGGATGGAGGAGGGGAAGGGAAACTGGGTCACATGATCAGTTCTGAATAGCCATGGCCCAAGGGTTGGAGTCCTCTGGGTTATGCAGCATGCCTCTTCTGCCACCATAGTTGGGGCAGGCTAATTTCATTGGGTTGAGACAGTTCCTCAACCTGGCCCCATGCCATGAAGGGCTTTAAATATGATAACCAACACCTTGAATTGAATACTGAAGTAAACTGGCACTCAGTGGTGTAACATAGGCTACTCTAGGGGCTCCAAGAACTACCTGCACAATTGTGTTCTGTACAACTGAAACTTCCTGATACTTTTCAAGGTAGCACCGTATAAAATGCATTGCAAACCATAAGGTACCAGGGCTTGAGTGACTTTAGTACAGGGTAGCTATGATTTTTATTTTCCATCTTGATGGAAATTCATTAAGAAGAATTAGTGAGGGCCAGTGGGCTAACAGAAAATAGGAGTTTGAACAATAAGAGAGATAATGCCATTCCAAGATGGAACTCTTCCATCCAGAGGCCACGATCTAATATATGTTTCTCACCCTCCACCATTTTAAGATGTGTGGACTTCAACTTTCATTCTGGAAGTTGAAATCCATACATCTTAATTAGTTGAAGTCAAGAAATAATGATTTAATGGCCTGATACTCCATTAAGTTTTTGAGTTAGTTTTAAAATGATGACTCAGTCATGTTTGGAAATGTCAATATAGATACGCCCTTAAATGTCAGTGGACAAATGAAAGTCAAAGATAATTGGACATACAAACATAATATTCAGTCTGTAACACTTCTCTGCTTCCTGTATCGGATTTCAACATGAAGAGATTTGAAATGCTTTGGAGAGAGCCTATGTCTAATCTACAACACTGCTACTAATAAATGATATAAATAAATTAGTGCATTGATTTAAGTGTATATGAGACAGATCAGAGGTCATTTTTTTAATTGTACCATTAAATTGCTTTCTCAATTTTTTTATCAGAACAATTAGTCAATATGCAGCAGGATATCACAGAGGTTGAAGCATTTGATCTTAATTAAAACTACTTCCAAAGTCCAGAAAGATTTAGAACTACTTCTAAAAAAAAGTCCAGAAAGATTAATATCTTATTAAAATCAGAAGAATTCTAGAACACTTTGAGTAATGCTTCCAATTTAAGGCTTTTTGGTACAATAATTTAGCAAAAAGTAAATAGCATTAAGCCTAATGGTTATCCTATGTGTTAATACATTGCCTGTGCCTATTTTCTGCAATGTGACAAACAGCTACGTACAGTATGCATGGGCTAAACTAGGCTTTGTTTGCACTTGTGGCATACGGTCCAAAATGTGACAATACTGTTGTACCAATTAGTAGAGAAAGCTGCTGTAGGTGGCATGACAACAATACATGTGTACTAAAAGCAAAAGTGAGTGACCAGTATGAAAGATACATATTAGACTGGTTTGGTTATATGATCACTGTATATTAAACTGCAAAATCAAAGGGTGAACAAATGGGTCAAAAGGAAACTGAACATCGTGATTGAATGGAGTTGATAATATTCTGAAAAAGAGAGAGGTGAAAAGCTTAAAGTACATAAGATAGCATATGAACAGAAGAAAATATTGTTTGCAAAGGGAGAAAATATGGAAAATGTGTTTGTAAATTAGATTTAGTTGTACTTCATTTTCTCTTACCTGATGACTTTAATTTACTTTGTTTACTGATTTTTCCTCTTTTGCTGCACTTTGCATACATTTGTTTACCCCAAAAGGAGATAACATGATAGGCATAAATGTATCAACTTAATGGGATATACTTATGGGGAAAGATGGCACAACCACATCACTCTTTTTTTTCTATTTCCTTTCCCTCTGAAATCAATCTTCAGCAATCATTTCTGCTGATTCTTAATTGTAAAAAATGCCATGAAACAATCCATATTCCATGCCCAAATGCAAAAAAAGAAAATGAAAAAAAGATATGTTCAAGCTGCTCCTAGCTCTTTGACTACTATATGCCTGGAATAACAAAAATCCCGCACATCAACATAATATGGAAAGAAACAAGCTTGTTACCATGAGTCCCTTTAAACTCACAGTGAAATAATAGTATGTCAACATTTTTGCAATCTGACACATTTCTTAAAAACCATAACTATGATCATTACGAGGGACGCGGTGGCTCAGTGGGTTAGTACGTTGAGCTTGTCGATCAGAAGGTCGGCAGTTTGGCGGGTCAAATCCCGAGTGCCGCATAGCAGAGTGAGCGCCTGTTACTTGTCCCAGCTTCTGCCAACCTAGCAGTTCGAAAGCACGTAAAAATGCAAGTAGAAAAATAGGGAACACTACGGTGGGAAGGTAACAGCGTTCCGTGTGCCTTTGGCATCTAGTCATGCCGGCCACATGACCACGGAGATGTCCTCGGACAAGCGCTGGCTCTTCGGCTTTGAAACGGAGATGAGCACCGGCCTCTAGAGTCGGAAATGACTAGCACGCATGTGCGGGGGAAACTTTACCTTTACCTTTTTATGATCATTACATCAAAATATTTTTTTTTAAAAATAAATATTTTTGGTGAAATTATAAAGTACTTTTGTTATTTTTGAAGTCTTTGAATCAGTTTTTGACTCTTGGTGAGTGCTTGGCGTAGTCCCTTCTTGGCAAGATTTTCACAAGTGGCTCGCCATTGCCTCCCTCCTAGGGCTGAGAGAGAGCAATTGGACTAACTTTGTGGCTAAGGAAGAACTAGAACTCACAATCACGGTTTCTAGTCTGGTACCTTGCACTAAACTTGCACTTTTTCTTACACATGAAAATAGAAGCAAAAAACATACAAGCAAAAATGTTCATTACATAGTAAAAGCTTGTATGATACAGATAACTGGCAGAAAATAATAGTGGTTGATAAAGTTATATGAGTATCTTTGTGGAATTCTCTATCCATTATTTTCACATTCTGTCACTTTAAAAACATTAGATGTCAAATTATCTAAGAAGCTGTTAATCCCACCAGGTAAACCAAACCAGGAAATAAACTCCATAGAAAGGTGAAAGCCACTTTTATAGAAATTGGTTGTAATAAAACCTTGCAAGTCTGTTTGCAACTTCCCTTTTTTCGATGTTACATTCCAGGGTGGGGGTGATGAAGGCTAGTCTCAAAATTTTCATAATAGTCTTCTGCTTTTCTGAATTTACATAGACTTTTGCTATACCTGGTGTTTCCCTAATGACCTCTGGAGTCCTTCTTCAAGTCATCTCTCTGGTTCTCTACAGGTATGAAGGCTTTGATATTTAGATATAAGAAAAAGAACACCTGAAAACTCACAAAAGTGAAGATGTGAATTTTTTTTATTTGTTGCTTGAACATCCAAAACTCTCTTCCTGCCAATGTTTATCTGGGCCTATAAAGCATATTGCTGGAGAGGATACTAAGACAAACTGTAGTCTATTTGTTTCGTCAGAGGAGAGGCAACTATCCCAAGATATAAGCTAGATGAAGGATTCAACCAAGAAGTTTTTGTTAGTCAGAATTTGTATCGGGGGCCTCAAGAAAGATGCAACCAAGTATGTTCATTGTTGATAGAAAGACCCAGAGAATGGCTTTTAGAAAGATGGACTGAATGGCTTCCAAGATAGAAGGGTCCTTGTGTATACACAATTGTGTACCACAGAGCAGGAAACATAAGGAAAGTATTAAAATATCTGAATAATTTGATTGCTTCAAGCACACAGTTATTGCATTTGTGGCTTGTAAATCTGTTAATCTTATTGGAGGCTTTTGTGCTCTTGACAAGAGTTCACTTATTTGGTAACTGCAGGAGGTATGTAGTTGAAAATGAAAACCTAAATATTTAAAGTTCCTGACTTGCTGAATTTTGTTTCCAATTATAAGAAAAGTGTAAATGCTTGCATATTATAAAGATTGGAAGTATGATGGAATGACTTTGTTAGATTGCAATAAGGAATTGTTGGTAGTAAAAATAGGAGAACTAATACAGAAGCCTATCAATCTGGATTTATTTTAAACAACTCCTCAGGAGATCAGTTTAAGGATTTCTGAATTTGAAATGGCACCATTCAGGCAAGGAATTGGGAAGTCTAAGATTTCCTTCTTGACTGATGTGCAAAGTAGCTTATGTAATATTTATTTATTTATTTATTTATTGAATTTATATGCCGCCCTTCTCCCTAAGAACTCAGGGTGGCTCACAACAAAAAATTTAAGAAACATGGAATACAAAATTTAAAAAAGAATTAAACCATAAATGTAATAGATACAAGACAATTTAACTCAATAAAAGCCAAATTTAAAAAACATAGTCAGTCCAGACCCGCTTGTTGGAATAACCAAGTCTTCAGGTCACGGCGGAAAGACCGAAGGTCAGGGGCCGTCCGCAGCTCCGGAGGCAGTTCATTCCAGAGGGTCGGCGCGCCCACAGAGAAGGCTCTCCCCCTGTGGGTCGCCAAACAGCATTGCTTAGCCGACAGCACCCTGAGGAGGCCAACTCTGTGGGAGCGAACCTGGCGATGGGAGGTTGATAATGGCAGCAGGTGGTCTTGCAAGTACCTCGGGCCTAAGCCATGTAGGGCTTTAAAGGTTATTACCAGCACCTTGAATCGCACCCAGAGGGTAACCGGAAGCCAATGCAGCTTGCGGAGGAGTGGTGTAACATGGGGGTATCTAGATACTCCCATAAGCACCCACGCGGCTGCATTTTGCACCAACTGAAGCCTCCGGGTGCACTTCAAGGGCAGCCCCATGTAAAGAGCATTGCAGTAATCCAGGCGAGAAGTGACAACGGCGTGGGTAACCGTGCATAGGGCATCTCGGTCCAGAAAGGGGCGCAACTGGTGCACTAGGCGAACCTGTGCACCCCTGGTCACGGCCGTTAGATGATCTTCCAAATTAAGCCGTGAATCCAGGAGGACACCCAAGTTGTGGGCCCTTTCTGAGGGGGGCAGTGCCTCCCCCCATCAAAAGAGATGGAACTTGTTGAACCATATGAGATGCCAGTATCCACAGCCACTCGGTCTTGGAGGGGTTAAGCCTGAACCTGTTCCTTCCCATCCAGACCCGCACCACCTCCAGGCACCGGGACATCATGTCAAGGGCATTACTGGGTTGGCTATGGGTGGAGATGAACAGCTGGGTATCATCTGCATATATTAGACTAGACATTCCTAATTCTCTTAATCATTTATCATATCTTCATAATCTTTGTTGCTCTTCTCTGCATTCTTTCTAGTCTCAACATTTTTTTCATATAATGGTGAGTAAAACTGAATGCAGTAGTCCAAGTGTAGCTTTATCAGAGCAGTATAAAGTGATTCTAGCACTTCACGGGATCTTGATATTATCCCTCTGTTGATGCAGCCTAAGATTGCATTAGTTTATTGGGGGGAGTTGCACACGGCTGGCTCATACTTAAGTGGTTGTCCACTAGGTCACATAGATCCCTCTTATAGTTACTCTGAGAAGTTCACTTACTTACACTTCCTTATTTCTAAGCATATTCATACATTCTTTTCTAATATGGTTTTGAAAGGTTTCAATAGGAGGATATAATTTCTCTATAACTTTCTTTATAGCTCAAATTTAGGTAGACAGGAACCATATTATTTTACATGATAATTTGTGGATGGGTAAGAAGTAAAATTCTAGTTCTGAATGATAAGTCTTTCCCCACTGTACATTCAGTTGGACATTCAGATGTGCATTAAAATGTGCATTCAGTTAAGCTGCCATCCAGCCCTTAAAAATGAATGGCTTGTTTTTTTCCCCATGAGTCATGTAAACTTTACAATTACCACACCTTTCCACTTTTACAAATACAATTACTTTTCTTGTATGTGATTAAAACTCATATGCCACTTTATCCAATATCTTTCTGTTTTCTATTTCCTTCCAGAAGTATTATTTCCTGCCTTTCCGCTTTCTTTTCTACTCTACATGAAACTGTGATTTGAAACCATTTCCTCCAATTCAAGAGAAATATTTTCAGATGATTTCATAAAAGTAAAAGCATGTTGCACAGGTTGCTAGAGGGTGTGGAAGAAAGCTGTAAAAACACTCAATCTTAACCATGATATATACATTCAAATATAATAGAAGCAGAAATAAGCTAACACATTCTGTAACTTGCACTAACTTAAGTTGTTTCTTCTACAGAACTATTAAAGGAATATGAACCGTATTCTCCTTTTATCCAGATTCCTAACACAGTTAAGCTACTGTGTATGTTTGACATTTCACTTATTTTGTGACTATATTGACTTCTTTTCCTGGTTCAGTTATGATTCAAAAACATTTTAGAGAAGGAGCAGCTGCTAGGGAAGTTATTGTGGTGGTTATGTAAGTGACTTTTAAAACTTTGTCTTTGAAACATGAAAGGCATACTTACACCCTTGAGATGAAAGATTCACTAAACACTTTCTTTTGAATACATATGCACAAGAACAAGTAATGCTCCAATTAGCTTGGGCATGGATTAAGAGACTCCATTCTTTATCTAAGGTATATCCTGAATTCAAACCTTGAATTTCCTGATTTGTTCTACTAAAACCTGAGATGCTCTACCAAAGTATGGTTTCTCATTCTATTTCTGGCAACCTTACTCTATATTCTTTAAGGAACATATCTGGATTTAGATTTGGTATCTATTATTTACTTTATTCACATGTTGTGTCATCCAATGATACTACGAGGCTTTCATGTCATAAAACATATACTAAAACCATAAAATAGAAAAATGATCAATACACAAAATCATCTACATAAATTAATACCCATCCAATGATTGTCTCCACTCATCTTGCATTTCCCTTTCAAAAGCTGTGTAGAATAGAAATGTCTTAATGGATTTCCTGAATGTTAATTTATTAAACATATAATTATATAATAATCTAATCTATTCTCTGTGATTCTCGTTTGATATAGCACCATATTTGTTTGCTGAATTCAAAACACTAGACACATATAGTGATGAAGTTCCAAGAACTCAAATTCACAGAGAATAAAAATGTACTACAGTATTGTATTGTTAATATTGATTAATATTACTAAAATACGCTATGAAAAATATATAAATGAAATCCATGGGTTTTTTTGCTTAGCCATAACTGGTTGACTTCAAATATAACATTAAACTAAACATGATATATAAACCACAACAAACCAAAACCATTATAATAGTGAGTGAATCTGAATTTAAGAGCATAGATAGGAGTTAAGTGCTCTTAATTGTCTTTGAAATTACTAAATGACTTTGAAATTACTAAAGTTTTCAGGCTACCTTGCTTTTGACTTCAGCTAATTCAATCTCCTTCTTCATCTCTGCCTTTAGTAAGACACTGACATTTCCAACGTGACTGGAAGTTAGGCAACCATTACTGCTTTTCTCTTGTCTGAAAAATTTTATTGAGTAATACTGAAATATTTGTAATTGTATTACCAAGAGATTTTTTTTTGCATGCTGACAGAAGCAGTGTTGCTGTTATAACATGTAAAGGCTTGTGATATAACATCTTGGCTGCACTCTAAATAAAATTTTCATGCTATAATGTTTCTATGAAATGTGGTTCAATGATACACTATAGGTGTGCTAGATTTCTGTCACAAAAGCTTTGCACGAGGATCCCTTTCAAGCTGCTTTATAAAAGATTTTCTGGTAGGGAGGTGTTTTGGTGTCAGGGTTCCTGGTTCAAAAGTCCCAAAATGCCAGGGAATTTCAAGAGGCCTGGCATTTTGCCAAATTAGCCATCAATAGACAAATAGATACAGGGACTATCTATATACTAGGACTATCTATATACTACGCAAAAGAAACAATCAACAAGCCAAAAAGAGACCAAAAAGACCAAAATACCTTCCCACCAGTAATCAGCATCCAGATTAGCATAGATTAACTCCAAGATGGCATCCAGCCCTCTCAATTCCTGGCAAATAGATGGGGAAGAAATGGAGATAGTGACAGATTTTATTTTCCTGGGCTCCAAGATCACCGCAGATGGGGACTGCAGCCAAGAAATTAAAAGACGCTTGCTCCTGGGGAGGAAAGCCATGGCAAATCATTAATTCAGGAAACATGGCTAAAACATCCACACTTGGCATCCTAAGATTCCTGGACCTATTAGAACCTGCTCACTTTGGTCTTTTCTACAGTTCCTTTCGCAAACAGCTGCAAGCTACCCATCTTTATTTTTGTATAATGTTTCTGAATAATGTTAACAACATTGTGGAAAATTAAAAATGGAGGAAGGCTTAAACCACTAGAGATTGGCTCTTGCTATTACCCACCCCTGCTGGTAAGTTCATCATCAGGACATCTAAAGAGATGCATCTAATCAAATTGCATTCCAAGTCATACAGGTTATGATTCTTAATGTTAGCAGGGCAAAAATAAATCTAGTTAATTTTGTGCCCTAAACAAACATTTTTGATCTATCAACAGTTACAGATATTTACTCTTTCAAGACATTTATGGTCTTTATAATTCACAAGACCATCCAATATATATATATATATATATATATATATATATATATATATATATATATATATATATATATATATATATATATATATATATATATATATATATATATATATATATATATATATATATATATATATATATATATATATATATATATATATATATATATATATATAGAGATAGATAGATAGATAGATAGATAGATAGATTAGATAGATAGATAGATAGATAGATAGATATAGATATATAGATATAGATATAGATATAGATATAGATATAGATATAGATATAGATATAGATATAGATATATAGATATATAGATATAGATATATAGATATATAGATATATAGATATAGATATATATAGATATATAGATATATAGATAGATAGATAGAGATAGATAGATAAATATAGATATATATAGATATACATATAGATATATAGATACATATAGATTATATATATATACATATATACATATACATATACATACATACATACATACATACATATATATATATATATATATATATATATGTCAAATGCTTGTTAATGCTTGTCTATAGATAGATAGATAGATAGATAGATAGATAGATAGATAGAGAGAGAGAGAGAGAGAGAGAGAGATGGGGGGGAGGGAGAGAAAATAGTTTGCTTTAAAGATTTTTTGTATTTTTAGAAAGTATTAGTTAGTCCACAAGAAATATTAGTTATCCTAATCAACTTTTTAAATAATAATTTTTCAATTGCATAAATAAAGTCTTCCACCTAACATGGAATAGTTACAGTTTAGTTAAAAGTTTGTCTGTTTTTGTTACCTAGGGCTAAGAATTTCAGCTAAGGACTAGTAGGATAAAGGGATATCACAAAAGCTAGTAAACTGGCTCCACGTTTCTTAAATACCTATATGATAAGCTTAAATCTAAGTCTGGAATTCCTAAATGATTTAGAGGATTGTCTACTTACACAATTAACAAATACTACATCATGGCTGCAACTTCTGGATAACTATCTAGCAGCTGTCTGGATTCTTTGCAGGCCATACATGGTAATCTATGTGAGTTCATATGATATGAGATGCTGAAATCAAATCGTGTCTGTGTATAATGACGTCTGTAATATTTTTCATTATCAAGTCTGCTGTGGAATATTAGTGTGATGCTTTTGCACAATACTTCATAACAGCACTTTTAAAATAACTAATTCAACATTCTTGCCTTATACGCTTTAGGAAGATTTATATAATTGGCAAAAGACTATCTTCTCTCAAATGAACTTTTTTAATGGCTTAACAATCATATAAGAAATGATGTTCGAAAAGCAAATTTCTTACTCCATTTGACTTCATAAGTTTGGCTCTTTTGCTCTTCAGCCCCTCAGGAATTTGTCAGCATTTTGTAGTACAAGGTTGTGTTCCTGGACTGCTTTGCTTGTTATCACTAAACTGATATTTATATTAAAAACTTGTTTTGAGTCTGCATGGTTGTGGCAGAATATACTTCCTGTTCTGCAGCCTCAAGGCTATCAGTTTTTGGAATGATTTAGATTTACATTGATAACAATCTGTCCCCTCCTCCTCCATACACTCCAGTCCCATTTCATATTACTTCAGAGAACACAGACAGCTTTTTAAAGCTGGAAGGCATACTATCTTTTGGAGTCCGTGCTATACTTGGCCTTTGAGTATCATGCCAAGGGCTATATCTAAGATGCGTAGGGCCAGAACAAAACTAAAACTGATTTAAATATTTAAATTAAAACAATTATGATTATTCCCTCCCACGTATTGAATAATTTCTCCCTTTTGGTAAATTAAAAATTGCAGTTCTATAACTTCTTTCTAGTACTCTTAGAAGGGGTAAAAGAGATTTTGTTTTATAATAAGTCAACTTCCTACTTTATTTTTTTAATTTAAAAGTGTTTTTTTTAAAAAAAGTTAAGACATGTTGGGGAGCTTTGAAGGCCACTAAGAAGTGTGTGTGTGTGTGTGTGTGTATGATCTGACTTTTCAGATACTAATATACTGGTAATAACACTAATAATTAGAGCAGCAAAGGATTTGCTGATTAGTATTAGCATTTTAGATGAGTGATTTTAGTTTATTTTTAGACTGAATTACAGGATTAATTCACATATACCACCAATATATGAAATAGACTATGTTTTAGCAAACATCCAAACATTCTAACATGCAATTTATTAACAAATTTTAGATCTGTAAGCAACTGTATTAAGGATGAGAAATTAGACACACAGACTTCCTGGGAAAAACTGACAAGAGTCTTAAGACCGAGTCTTAAGTAGAGTCAGCGATTGCACCAGGAAAAAGAGTTGATGAATGCAGTTGTTCTTCATAATTCCTCTTCGGACGACTTGAGATAACCTACAAGTGCTCCAGATAGTTACTTGCTACAAGGAGCCTGCGGGAGAATAGTCTCTAGTGCAGTGATGGTGAACCTTTTAGAGATCAAGTGCCCAAATTGCAACCCAAAACCCACTTATGTATCATCAGGTGCCGGGTGGGCATGGCCCATTGGGTGGGTGTGGCCCATTGGGTGGGCATGGCTGTGGTGGTAACAGCAGACTGGGTGGGACTAAAGTTCAATCAATCAATTGATCTCTTTTTGAGATGCGGCCCTAGTGCGCAGTTGGGCTTGCTGCTGGTGTACCTTTCGCCTAGTCACGCAGCAGCAGCCCTGCCTGAGCTTCTCGATGCCCTCTCTGGGTTGGTGATTGAGTTCCCGAAACTTATAGTTTTGGGGGACTTCAATCTACCATCTCTGGGAGGATCATCTGAGTTGGCTCGGGAGTTCATGGCTTCCATGACGGCCATGGACCTGGCGCAAGTAATTTCGGGACCGACTCATGAGGGAGGCCACACCCTTGACCTAGTTTTCTTATCTGGACGGTGGTTAGATGATCTTGGTGGGGGCTCCCCAATTGTTATGCCCCTGTCATGGACCGATCATCATCTCCTGCGGCTGGTCTTCCGTTTTGCCACCCCCCGCCATGGGTGTGTGGAACCAATTAGATGGTACCACCCCAGACGCTTAATGGATCCCGAGAGGTTCCAGGCAGCGCTGGGGTCCCCACCTGCCTCCTTCACTCACAGCTCGGCAGATGCCTTAGTGGAAGCCTGGGAAAGGGCAGCCACTGAGTGTCGGGCCTCGGGAGCCCGACACTCAAAGGGGGGTCCCTCCACCCCCTCGGCACACCCCGCCTCCCTCCCGCCGATCCTACCCGGCACCAAAACGGCTCGGAAGGCCCCGGGATCCACGCCGCCACTCCCGCCGCCTCCGGACGCGCCGCGGCTGCTGGCCTCGCCCGGCGGCGCGTCAGCTCACGGCTCCCCGGCTTGGAGGGCTCCGAGATCTGCGCCGCCTCTTCTGCCGCCTCCGGACGCGCCGCGGCTGCTGACTTCGCTCGGCGGCGCGTCGGCGCAGGGTTCCCCGGCTTCGGAGGCTCCGGGGCCCGCGCCGCCTCATCTACCGCCTCCGGACGCGCCGCGGCTGCTGCCCTCGCCCGGCGGCGCGTCGGCGCAGGGTTCCCTGGCCTGCGGCCTGCCCGGTGGAGGCTCGGGCCGGCTCAGCGTCCCAGCGGCCTGGGAGGCTTCGGGAGCCTCGGCCTCGCGGCGGATTGTTACAGAGACTCCGCCGTTGCAGTCGCCTTCTCTGGCCGACGTCATGCCTGCGCGGGACTGTGTGGATTGGGAGCCGGCGCTGCCATTAGGGGATGGGACCTTCCCCGCTGCGGTGACCGGGTGGCTGGGGGCCTCGGGCGTGAACAACGACAGGGGGGCACGGAGTTGGGCGCGGCAGGGAGTGGGTGAGGGGGAAGAGCACGGTGGCGGAAACACACGGGAGGGGGCTTACCGGTCAGGCAGACGGGCGAAAGGCCTTGTAGGGGAGGGGTGGGGAAGATATAGAGAGTGGGAGGGCGGGGGCGTGTTTGGGTGGAGTATGGGTGGGGTTTTTGGGTGTGTATATAGTAGCGTTGGCTGCAAGTAGCGGCCAACGCTGGCTTTGTTCCCTGTTGTGGCTGCTGCCTTGAAGAATAAAGTGTTTGCAGATCGCATCGGTTGTCTCCCGTTCCTGTGTTCGGCATACTGCCCTGCTTGCTGCAGGACGGGTTTTGACAGAAAGCCAGCGTTTTCCCCTTAGCATCGTGGCCTGACTGTCTTTCTGCTGTGTTCCGTTAGTGCGCCATGGCAGAGGGAACGCAAGGGGCTGCTTTGGAGACTGCATCGGAGGAGGCTGGCGTGGCCGGGGCGGAGGCGACAGCCCCTGCGGAGAGGGGCGTGGAGGACGTCCAGCCTGCTGTGAGGCCTAAAGTGCGGGATGTACCACCAGCAGACCCCGTGGTGGAATCCCAGGGTGCTGGTAGCCAGTCCCAGGGGGGGGAGTGGTGGCTGAGCTCGATCCTGGGGCGCACAGGGGTCGAGCAAGGACGAACGGGCCGGCCCAGTGGGGCTCCACTGGGCTGGAGGGAGCGTCGGCTGACTGACGAAGACGGCGAGGATTACAGTTATTCAACCGCACCCGGGAGCCAAACCATGGACGTGCTGCGCGATAGGTTCGGAGAAGTCGGGGCTCGTGACGGCGGTTCCTGGGTGGCCATGGGCCCCGACGATGACACGGGACAGTGGTCTCTTGGGGGGGCTCCCAGTCAGCCAGCAACGTCCCGTTTCCGACTGGCCAGCCCAAAGTTCAAGGTGCCTGGGGAGGGTGGCGTTCGGGCCCCATCCACACGAGCACAAGGAGGGCGTGATGTCTGGCCAACGCCTGATCGAGGCCCTGGCCGTCCGGCACCCAGATCGGTGGGGGTGTCCCAGGCTCAGACCCGTCCACCTGTTGGACATTGGGGTCCGGGTGTGGTGTGGGGACCCCCACCGCTTACCACAACCTATGATGGGCATCCCGACCGCCTGGCCATGTTCCTAGGGCAGGTGATTAACCATCTGGACGGGTATGCCCATGCCTATCCATCACAGTGGGCGATGGTGGTGGCGGTCACCGCGTGCCTTCAGGGAGAGGCTGCAACCTGGGCAGCGGACCTTTACAGTGACCACGCCCGTGAACTCGGGGACGTGGGGCTGTTCTTGGAAGCTCTGCGCGTCCGCTTTGAAGATGTGTCCCGCTTACATCGCGCGGAGGCTGAAGTGTTAGCCATCAGGCAGCGAGGACGACCGGCAGAGGAGTATGTGCTCGAGTTCCGAAGGGTTGCGGGCAGGTTACGCTCGTGGCCCGAGCACTTGTTGGTGCACCACTTCCGGGCCGGTCTGGATGGGGCTCTCCGACGGGCATGTGTGGTGCGGGGGGTTCCTGCACGGCTTCAGGATTGGTTCCGGGTGGCGGTGGAGCTAGATATTGGGTTGCAGGACACCCGGGGCAGGCCAGTAGTGGGTCCTGGAACCTGGAGGGCCCCGGAGGGGCCGAAGACCGGGAGCCGGAAGCCCGAGCCGGTGGCGACACAACCCGGCCCCCTACCAGCATCCCGTCCAACGATCCGCTGTTTCCGCTGTGACCAATCGGGCCATCGGGCGGTGGACTGCCCGTTACCTCCGCTACGACCAAGTTCCAACCCTCCGGTGGCGCGGGTCCCGACCCCCAGGAGGGCTGCGGAACGCTCCAGAACGGCGTACCAGGTGGCCGACAAGACACCCCGAACATCAACACCGGTGCGTCCAGTGGGCCCGGCGGACGGACGGACTGACACATCCGATGGGTCTGAGGATCACGAGTACGAAGAGGACCCGATGGTAAGCGCTCCGGTGTGCCCTTTTGTGCTGCCTGTGGTGTTGATAAGCCCACGAACGGGTGAGAGGAGGGAGTGTAAGGCCTTGGTTGATACAGGCAGCACGCGCTGCCTCATTAGCCTGGTGATGGCAAGGGAGGCCGGTATCCCCCTTCAACGGCTCCCCAAACCTATCCGATTTCAGCAGGTAGACGGGTCCCTTTTGGGTGGAGCACCTATTACGCATGTAACGGCACCGGTGAGAATGGAATTGGGTACACACTGGGAGACTCTCCGGTTTGTCGTGGTGCCGTCTATGACGGAGGCGGTTATCTTGGGGCTCACGTGGTTGGACAGGTGGGGCCCCACGGTTTGGTGGGAGGGGGGATGCCGACACCTCCGTCTCGGGACAGGGCCCCAGCCTCCTGCAAAGCATTCCTTCATGGGTCCGGAGGGGATTGGTGGGCCAGAGGGGGCCGCTGGGGTGGGGACTGAGTTTGAGACACAGGTGCCACGGGAGTACAGCGATCTCGCAGATGTGTTCAACGAGAAGGAGTGTGATGTTTTGCCACCCCACCGCCCGACGGACTGCGCTATTGAACTGGAGCCGGGGGCAAAACTGCCGAAACCCCGTATGTACGCAATGGCACCCCGGGAGATGCAGGAGCTTCGTCAATACATTGACAAGAACCTGCGGAGGGGGTTCATCCAGCCCGCTCGGTCTAAGATGGCGGCCCCTGTCTTGTTCAGGGAGAAGAAAGATGGGACTCTAAGACTGTGTGTTGATTATCGGGGGGTCAACGCGGTATGTGTAGAGCACTTGTACCCCCTCCCTTTGGTGAAGGACCTTTTAGCTCATTTGGCTACGGGCCGGGTGTTCACCAAGTTAGACCTCAGAGAGGCGTACTACCGTGTTCGGATTAAAGCTGGTGACGAATGGAAGACGGCTTTCAACTGCCCGCTGGGGAGCTTTCAGTTTAGGGTAATGCCGTTTGGACTGCAAGGAGCCCCCGCGGTCTTCATGCAGTTGATCAACCAAGTCCTGCATGACCATTTGTACCGGGGGCTCCTAGTTTATCTTGACGACATCCTCATATATTCGTCAACGTTGGAGGAGCATGTCGCCTTAGTCCGGAGTGTGCTGACCAAGCTGAGGGACGCCCAGTTATATGTGAAGCTCTCTAAATGTGAGTTTCACAAACCCCGGCTGGACTATTTGGGATATCGGGTGTCCTCCAACGGGGTGGAGATGGACCCGGGGAAGGTGGAGGCTATCCAACAGTGGCAGGCCCCACGGACCCGGAAACAATTGCAGAGCTTTCTAGGCTTTGCTAACTTTTATCGACAATTTATTCCACACTTCGCTTCCATCGCCCTACCGCTCACGGATCTACTACGGACTAAACAGTTGGCAACGTTGCCGCGGCCAGGGCAGAAGCTTGTATGGACCACTACATGCCAGCGGGCTTTTGAGGCGCTCAAGGCGCAATTTGCTAAGGAGCCCGTCCTACAACACCCGAACCCTGACCTGCCCTACGTAGTACAGGCTGACGCAAGCGATGTGGCTGTTGGAGCTGTCCTTTTGCAACGGCATGCAATGGGAGGATTACGGCCCTGCGCTTACGCCTCCAAGAAGCTAACAACCGCGGAGAGGGCTTGGGCTATCTGGGAGAAAGAAGCCTTCGCGGTCCGCTGGGCCTTGGGGACTTGGAGACATCTTCTGGAGGGGGCTAGTCAGGAGTTCGAGGTTTGGACGGACCATAAAAACTTAGAAGCCCTGCAGACACCCCGCCGTCTGTCTCCGAAACACGTACGGTGGGCCCAATATTTCCACCGCTTCCGGTTCCGCCTCAAGTATGTGCCCGGGGGTAGAAATTTCCTGGCGGATGCCTTATCTCGGCTACCACAGTACGATTGTCGGAAAGAGGAGGTAGTACAGGCACTGGTACCACCGCCCCGCCCGGTAGAGGAAACGGAGCACAAGGCCAATGTTGTGACAGACGGGTTTCTGCGGACCTGTAAGGGGGTTTTGGCGACTGATGAATGGGCACAGGCGCACCCCGACACCCTCTCGTTGCGGGATGGCTTAGCTTGGCACGGGGCCAGGCTGTATGTGCCTGCGGCGGCACGGGACCAAGCGCTCTATCAATGCCATGATGCCAGGCAGGCAGGTCATTACGGGTTCGTGAAGACCCTGCATCTGGCCCGCCGCCAGTTCTGGTGGCCGACCATGAGACGAGACATCGAGAGCTATGTGCAGAAGTGCCGCATTTGCGCCACCACCAAGCCCTCTACTAATAAACCGGCGGGCCTGCTACAACAGGTGGCAGATCCCGTACGACCTTGGCAGGACATCGCCATGGACTTTGTGGTCGAGCTACCGGAAAGCAGGGGATATAACGTTTTGTGGACGGTAGTGGACCTGTTCTCGAAACAAGCCCACTTTATCCCGTGCAAGGGATTGCCTTCAGCCCGTCGGCTGGCCTGGTTGTTTGTTCAACACATTTATCGTCTCCACGGGGTGCCACGACGTATCATCTCCGACCGTGGAGTACAGTTCACGGCCCGGTTCTGGAGGGACTTCGTGCGTTGTATCGGAGCAACACAGGGCCTGAGCTCGGCGTACCACCCAAGCACAAATGGAGCCGCGGAACGTGCAAATGCGGCGGTGGAGCGATACCTGCGTTGTTATGTTTCATACCAACAGTCTGAATGGGTAGACCTGCTATCCCTCGCGGAAGTAGCCTACAACAACGCAGTGCATAGCAGTACCGGGTTCTCCCCCTTTAAAGTGGTCTCTGGTTACGAGTTCGTTCCTATCGCGGGATGTGACCAGGGGGCCCCGGCTTCCTGCACACCTGGGGAGTGGATGCACCGGTTGGAGGGGGTGTGGGGGATAGCTAAGAAGGCGCTAGAGCGAGCTGCAGGGTCATACAAAGAGCAGGCGGACAGGAAGAGACGGCCGTTTGCACCTCCCAAAGTAGGTGATCTTGTCTACCTCTCCACGAAATACCTGCGGCTACAGGTGCCGTGTAGAAAGCTAGGGCCCAAATACCTCGGGCCCTTCCGGGTTATACAGGTAATAAATCCTGTCACCGTCAGACTTCGGCTACCCCCCCTACTTGGAAAGATACACCCCGTCTTCCACAGTAGCCTGCTGAAGCCTGCTACAACCGCCTCTGTGGCGGTGGGGGAGGGCGGCCCGGGGCCTATACACGGCAACCACTATGAGATACAGGAGATCCTGGACTCCCGGAAACGGAGGGGGCGGGTGCAATACTTGGTGCTCTGGAAGGGGTACCCCATGGAGGAGGCCACCTGGGTACGGGATGGGGATGTGTGCGCACCACGCCTTCTCCGTGCTTTCCACCGGAAACACCCGGGGAAGCCGGGGGGGACCCAGGGGGGGATTGCTGGTCATGTTACAGACTGCTCACCTCTCTCTCCTTGCATTCCAGGTGGACCCCTGGTAGAGGGGGCAGCATGTCGGGCCTCGGGAGCCCGACACTCAAAGGGGGGTCCCTCCACCCCCTCGGCACACCCCGCCTCCCTCCCGCCGATCCTACCCGGCACCAAAACGGCTCGGAAGGCCCCGGGATCCACGCCGCCACTCCCGCCGCCTCCGGACGCGCCGCGGCTGCTGGCCTCGCCCGGCGGCGCGTCAGCTCACGGCTCCCCGGCTTGGAGGGCTCCGAGATCCGCGCCGCCTCTTCTGCCGCCTCCGGACGCGCCGCGGCTGCTGACTTCGCTCGGCGGCGCGTCGGCGCAGGGTTCCCCGGCTTCGGAGGCTCCGGGGCCCGCGCCGCCTCATCTACCGCCTCCGGACGCGCCGCGGCTGCTGCCCTCGCCCGGCGGCGCGTCGGCGCAGGGTTCCCTGGCCTGCGGCCTGCCCGGTGGAGGCTCGGGCCGGCTCAGCGTCCCAGCGGCCTGGGAGGCTTCGGGAGCCTCGGCCTCGTGGCGGATTGTTACAGAGACTCCGCCGTTGCAGTCGCCTTCTCTGGCCGACGTCATGCCTGCGCGGGACTGTGTGGATTGGGAGCCGGCGCTGCCATTAGGGGATGGGACCTTCCCCGCTGCGGTGACCGGGTGGCTGGGGGCCTCGGGCGTGAACAACGACAGGGGGGCACGGAGTTGGGCGCGGCAGGGAGTGGGTGAGGGGGAGGAGCACGGTGGCGGAAACACACGGGAGGGGGCTTACCGGTCAGGCCGACGGGCGAAAGGCCTTGTAGGGGAGGGGTGGGGAAGATATAGAGAGTGGGAGGGCGGGGGCGTGTTTGGGTGGAGTATGGGTGGGGTTTTTGGGTGTGTATATAGTAGCGTTGGCTGCAAGTAGCGGCCAACGCTGGCTTTGTTCCCTGTTGTGGCTGCTGCCTTGAAGAATAAAGTGTTTGCAGATCGCATCGGTTGTCTCCCGTTCCTGTGTTCGGCATACTGCCCTGCTTGCTGCAGGACGGGTTTTGACACTGAGGCTCTTGACCGAGTTGTACCCTTGCGGCCCCTGACCCGGTGCAGATCTCGTCGAGCTCCATGGTTCTCCGCGGAGCTCCGGGAGATGAAGCGTCGGAGACGGGGCCTAGAGAGCGGTTGGAGATCCAGCCGATCCGAATCCGACCGATTGCGACTAAGAGCCTATATTAGGTCTTATCTCGCTGCGATAAGGGTGGCGAGGTCTAATCACTTCTCTACCCTTATCGCGTCCGCAGATAATCGCCCGGCCACCCTGTTTAGGGTGACTCGCTCCCTCCTTAATCAAGAGGTGAGGGAGGAACCCTTGCAGGGTCGTGCCGAGGAGTTTAACCAGCATCTGTCGGACAAAATCGCTCGGATTCGGACCGATCTGGACTCTGACTGGGCAGAGTCTGACGATCAGGACACGGGCGGTCTTGTCGATATTACCTGGGAGGAGTTTGATTCTGTGACTCCGGAGGAAGTGGACAGGATTATGGGGAGGCTGAGCTCCACCACATGTTTATTGGACCCATGCCCTTCCTGGCTGGTCTATGCAGCCCGGGAGAGGACACGCAGCTGGTTCCAGGCAGTTATATCGGCTTCTTTGAGTGAGGGTAGCTTCCCTGCTCTCTTGAAAGAGGCGGTGGTGAGGCCTCTCCTCAAGAAGCCTGCCTTGGACCCAGCTGTATTGAACAACTTTCGTCCGGTCTCCAACCTTCGCTTCCTTGCGAAGGTTGTTGAGAGTGTGGTGGCGCATCAGCTCCCTCTGGTCCTGGATGAAGTGGATTATCTAGACCCGTACCAATCGGATTTCAGGCCCGGGTACAGCACGGAGACGGCACTGGTCGCGCTGGTGAATGATCTCTGGAGGGCTCGGGACAGGGGACATTCCTCTGTTCTAGTCCTATTAGACCTCTCAGTGGCTTTCGATACCATCGACCATGGTATCTTGCTGCGGCATCTCAGGGGATTGGGAGTGGGAGGCACGGTCTTACAGTGGTTCTCCTCCTATCTCCAGGGACGTTCGCAGTCGGTGTTGACAGGAGGGCAGAGGTCGACCGCGAGGTCTCTCGTTTGTGGAGTTCCTCAGGGGTCGGTCCTCTCGCCTCTCCTGTTGAACATCTATATGAAACCGCTGGGTGAGATCATTCGTGGTTTTGGAGTTGGGTACCATCAGTACGCTGATGATACCCAGCTTTTTCTTTTGACCCCAAACCACCCCAATGATGCCCTCAACGTGATGTCCCGTTGCCTGGAGGCGGTTCGGATCTGGATGGGGAGGAACAGACTTCAACTCAACCCCGACAAGACCGAGTGGCTTTGCATACCTTCATCCCGGGTTTATTCGGATATTCCATCTCTTTCTATGGGGGGTGAACTATTACCCCCCGTAGATAGGGCTCGCAACTTGGGAGTCCTCCTAGATTCACGGCTCACCTTGGAAGATCACATAGTGGCTGTGACTAGGGGGGCTTTCGCCCAGGTTCACCTGGTGCGTCAGTTGCGGCCCTATCTAAGCCGGGATGATTTATGCACGGTCACTCACGCGCTCGTGACCTCTCGTCTAGACTACTGCAACGCTCTCTACATGGGGCTTCCCTTGAGGACCACCCGGAGGCTCCAACTGGTACAGAATGCAGCCGCGAGAGTTGTGTTGGGAGTCTCCCGATACTCCCATGTTACACCTCTGCTCCGTGAGCTGCATTGGTTACCAGTTGTCTTCCGGGTGAGATTCAAGGTACTAGTAATGGTGTTCAAAGCCCTACATGGCAGGGGTCCGGAGTACCTTAGGGAACACCTGCTGCCGGCATCAACTTCCCTCCGCCCTGTGCGTTCCCACAGAGAGGGCCTCCTCAGGGTGCCACCGGTCAGAGAATGCCGATTGGTGGCCCCCAGGGGGAAATCCTTCTCTGTGGGCGCCCCGGTGCTATGGAATCAGTTACCGGTTGAGCTCCGGATGGCGCCCGATCTTCGCTCCTTTCGCCGCGATCTAAAAACATATTTGTTCGAACAAGCCGGCCTGGCCTAATGGGGGATTGGTGGGGGTTTTACTGTATTTCATTGGGGTCTTTTTAACTATGTATTAATTGTTTTTTAGTGGGCATTTATTTAATTATTTTTTTAACTTTTGTAATTCTGTTTTTTATTCTTGCCCTGTTCACCGCCCTGAGTCCTTCGGGAGAAGGGCGGTATAGAAATATTAATAAATTAAATTAAATTAAATTAAATTAAATTCCAACTTTGCGAGATCTTCCCCCCCCCCCATGAGAAATTGAAATTGATTGAATCTTTTTTTTTTGCACACAGCAGTGGAGGCCTAAAGCAAAAAAGGTTTATAAAATCCAGCTAAAGGCCTAGGACTGGGATGACAGCACGTGTGCCCACAGAGAGGGCTCTGCGTGCCACCTGTGGCATGCGTGCCATAGGTTCGCCACCACGGCTCTAGTGGGTTTAGAACTCTGAGAGATTATGGTGGTTAGCACTCTTTAAAAGGACACTGAGTTCTTATACTTCCATTTCTAATCGCTTACCAACATTGCTTGTTACTATATTTTCACCTATTAGTAACCTTTGGATTGACAAGCATTATAGGACTGAGTGAATTTTCTTTAATCCCTAATGAAGGAAGTTGTAAATATAAGGACTTTTTATGGGAATAAATAGCAAAACAATAATTTATTTTTATTTTAAAAGGTTACAAGGATCCAGATAAATTTGAAATAAGATTTCGGAATTAATTATAAAGAATCTTTCCTATGGCAAAATGCTTTTGTTTTGAACTCTTAAAAAAAGTAAAGAAAATTGGACAGTAGAGAGAACTAAAAGTACTAAAGATTACAATTAAAGAGGAAAACACTTAAACTTGACTTACTAATGCAAAATAAAGCAAAATATTTTGCTCTTGGACATTCTCAAGGATATTTTTCAACAATGGATACAGAAATTAATTTTAAGAATGCCTATCTCTATAGACTCTGTTTAAAAGATGCTACGATTTTAGTATTACCTGACATAATTGAGACTGATTTGAAAATGGATTTTAAAATGTTACACGAATGCCAGAAGAAAGAGATGTTACACTGGACAGTCAAAAGAAACTGACTGATATCTTAATATTATAAAGTTTCAAATAAAATAAGAGAGTGAGTTGGATAATTTTCCTATATTGAATTTATAAAACAGGTTTGTTAAAGCTTGAAGAATTTTGTGAGGAGGGACAAATAAAAAATAATGGAAATAAATCAAGGTCTAGGACATTATTGGAAGTGACTAAAGATCAAGATTATTAGAAGAAAAATATATAAATTTGGTCTATAAGATACAGATTAAAATAGATATTTCATTATCTCTGAGAACTCCTAATGGACTTTTGCTAACGTCAAGACTGAAATGATAAGATTTTATGAATTTATTTATTGTTAAGAGATGGGATATGGGATGAAGAGATCATTTGTTGTATTTAAGAGAAGGTAATAAGTTACTGAAGGGATGCGGTGGTTCAGTGGGTTAGGACGCTGAACTTGTCGGTCAGAAGGTTGGCAGTTTGGCGGGTCGAATCCCGAGTACCGCGTAACAGAGTGAATGCCTGTTAACTCGTCCCAGCTTCTGCCAACCTAGCAGTTCGAAAGCACGTAAAAATGCAAGTAGAAAAATAGGGACCACTCTGGTGAGAAGGTAACAGCGTTCCGTGCGCCTTTGGTGTCTAGTCATGCCGGCCACATGACCACGGAGACATCCTCGGACAAGTGCTGGCTCTTCGGCTTTGAAATGGAGATGAGCACCGGCCCCTAGAGTTGAAAATGACTAGCACGCATGTGCAGGGGAACCTTTACCTTTTAACCTTTACCTAATAAGTTACTTGTATAAATGTTTATATTTGTGATGCAGGACAAAATCATTTCTTTACATATTTCTTTTCTTTTTCCTTATTTTACTCTTTTTTCCTTATTTTTTGGCACATTCTATTTATATATTTTAAGTTTGCGTTATTGTTGCAATTGTAATTTTTAATAAAATTAGTATAAGAAATTAGAAATACAAACTATTAGTTTGATATAAATAGAAGGCATCTTTTAGAATATCATGAAATAAAATTTGAGAGAAAAGGTATATAGCATGTAGCCTCATCAGTCATGTTAGTTTACAAACAGGTTTTTCATTCTGCTTGTATAGTCATTACGAGTATTTTAAATCTCCTTAGCAACTAGCCTCAAGCTAAGGAGTAGTCTTCTAAATTTACCAGCATACTTTGAGGCAACTTTTCTTATGAGTTTCTTAGATCAGGTTTCTCTTGGTAGTTTTATCCATAAATGGAACATTAAAATTATGCAACTGCATATTGTAGGCAACTTTAAACATAGTAGATTAAAATACCTGATTTTTAATTTATATATGATTTTAATTAACATTTTATTTAACTATTACATGATACTGAACTCCATGGAACTTATATGCTCTTGTGTAATATGCAGCTCTTGCACAGACAGAGTTTAGTAGCAATCATGCTTCACTAACCAAATAAATACACTATTACAAGAAGAATAACATTTCATGATCCAGAAGTTGGAGGTGTTTTTAAAGAGACACTTGGAATACTTATTTAGGAAATATCTAAAGTGCTGTTTTATAACAACTGAATACACACCATGCATTGAGAAGGGATTCAGCCACCATTTTAAGATTTTGCCTTAATATGTTGTATATATCCAGCCATTATCTTTATTATTAGATTTTTATACCACCCTCTTTATATTTGATCAATCCAAGGCAGAAAACGTACTCAAAACTCCTGCTTCTTATATTCCTCCACAACAATAACCTTGTAAGGTGAATTGAATTGAATTTGAATTTATTAAATTTATATGCTGCCCTTCTCCCTAAGGACTCAGGGTGGCTCATAACAATATTAAGTTAAAAAACATAAAATACAAAATTTAAAAAAAGAATTAAACCATAAATGTAATAAATACATAACAATTAACCCAATAAAACCAAATTTAAAACTATAGTCAGTCCAGGCCCGATTGTTGGAACATCCATGTCTTCAGGTCACAGCGGAAGGACCGAAGGTCAGGGGCCATCCGCAGCTCCAGAGGCAACTCATTCCAGAGGGTTGGCACGCCCACAGAGAAGGCTCTCCCCCTGGGGGTCACCAGCTGGCATTGCTTAGCCGACGGAACCCTGAGGAGGCCGACTCTGTGGGAGCGAACCGGGCGATGGGAGGTTGATAATGGCAGCAGGTGGTCTCGCAAGTACCCAGGGCCTAAGCCATTTAGGGCTTTAAAAGTAATTACCAGCACCTTGAATTTCACCCGGAGGGCAACCGGAAGCCAATGCAGCTCGCGCAGGAGTGGTGTAACATGGGAGTATCGAGAAACTCCCATAAGCACCCGCGCGACCACATTCTGCACCAGCTGAAACCTCCAGGTGCACTTCAAGGGCAGCCCCATGTAGACAGCATTGCAGTAATCCAGGCGAGAAGTGACAACGGCATGGGTGACCATGCATAGGGCATCTCGGTCCAAAAAGGGGCGCAACTGGCGCACTAGGCGAACCTGTGCGAAGGCCCCCCTGGTCACAGCAGTTAGATGATCCTCCAAGTTAAGCCGTGAATCCAGGAGGACACCCAAGTTGCGGGCCCATTCTGAGGAGGGCAATACCTCCCCCCCATCAAAATAGATGGAACATGTTGGACAATACGAGATGCCGGTATCCACAGCCACTCGGTCTTGGAGGGATTCAGCCTGAGCCTGTTCCTTCCCATCCAGACCCGTACCACCTCCAGGCACCGGGACATCACGTCAAGGGCATCACTGTGTTGGCTCGGGGTGGAGATGAACAACTGGGTATCATCCGCATATTGGTGATATCTTACCCCAAAGCCACGGATGATCTCACCCAGCGGCTTCATATAGATGTTAAACAGGAGGGGGGAGAGAACTGACCCCTGAGGCACCCCACAAGTGAGGGGCCTCGGGGTAGATCTCTGTCCCCCTGCCAATACAAACTGCGAGCAGCCTGAGAGGTAGGAGAACCACCGTAGAACAGTGCCTCCCACTCCTAACCCCTCGAGCCGTCGCAGCAGGATACCATGGTCGATGGTATCAAAAGCCGCTGAGAGGTCAAGTAGGACCAGGACAGAGGAACAACCCCTGTCCTTGGCCCACCAGAGATCATCTACCAGTGCGACCAATGCCATTTCCGTGCTGTAACTGGGCCTGAAACCAGACTGGTGCAGGCCCAGATAGTCTGCTTCATCTAGGAATTGCGGGAGCTGACATGCCACAACACTCTCAACAACCTTTGCTACAAAGCAAAGGTTAGAGACAGGACGATAGTTATTCAAGGAGGCCAGGTCCAGGGCAGGCTTCTTGAGAAGGGGCCTCACCACTGCCTCTTTTAAGGCTGAGGGGAAGACACCCTCCATCAATGAAACGTTGACAACTGCATAGAGCCAGCCCCGTCACCTCCCCGGTGGCTGAAACCAGCCAGGAGGGACATGGGTCCAATAGACAAGTTGTAGGGCTCAGTCTATGCATAATCCTGTCCACATCATCCAAAGACACAGGGTCAAACGCACCCAAATGGTATAACCAAGACCTGTCCTCTCCACTCCGCCGGATTCCACCCAGTCGGAGTCCAAACCAGTCCGGATCTGAGTGATTTTGTCCTGCAGATACTGTACAAATTCCTCAGCCCTACCCTGCAAGGGGTCATCCCTCGGTTGCTGGTTAAGCAGTGAGCGGGTCACTCTAAACAGGGCGGCTGGGCGGTTATCTGCAGACACAATGAGAGCGGAAAAGTAAACATGCTTTGCCGCTTCCATCACCACTAGGTAAGTTCTTAGCTGTGTTCGGTCAGATTCGGATCTGCTGGACCTCCAACAGCTCTATAGGCATCTTGACTTGATTGTGTGTGACTGGCTCATAGTCACGCAGCTGGCTTTCACATCTAAAGGAGACCAAGAACTCAGGCTCCTGGTTTCTAGACTCACACTTTAATTACCACACCAAACTAACATCTATGTATACAAAGCAGCTAATTGTTATTCAAGAATTTGAGAGTAAAAGAATTTTGGGCTATTGGAAAACCTCTCCAACTATTGTAGGACTTCAATTCCCATCATTTGTCAGTTTTGGCTTTGATTGTTTAATGCCGGAAGCATATCTAGGATTGCATATTTTAAACTTTGTACTACTATAGGATTTTTCCTCTTAAAACAGGTAATACCCAGGATTAAAACTGAGATCTTTGGAATGCTATAGTCCTTCTGCCTGTAGTTAGCCAGATAGAAAGTTGAATTTTGGAAACTTTAAATCAAATTTGGAATGACTGTGATCAAAATTACCTATAATAATAAAAATTATTTTTAAAACTTTACAAATGAAACCAAATTTTAACTTATCTACTTGCTGGTATCCAAAAAACAACCTGTAATCATACATTTCATCAAGTTCCTGGACTCAGCTTGAGCATATTTAGCAGCTCTAGACTGCAGCACTTCTCTACTGAGATAATTCATCATGAAAATCACTCATATTTTATTGTTATGTTTGTATCTTGTTCTTCCTCTCTTAAAAGGACAACCAAGATACACATCTGTGTTTGATGAGAAGTGCAATTATATGTGGCATCTAGTTCAAAATACAGTTTTCACTGCATTTAAGGAATTTTATAATCTTTTATCCACTGAAATAGAGATAAAGTGTATTCTCCTTTATTTAATTATATTCGGGCCTTTTTCACACTTCCACTCAATCAATGAACTTACTATTTTAAAGTCTTCAATGTACACGACATACCTTGCAGAACACAAACATTTCACTGGAGAGATAGTTTATGGGTATCTCACAATATAAAGTTCATTTAAGAACTGATTCAAGAGATCCTTAAAAAGATGCCATCTGGAACAGAGAAAAGCACTTCTTTAGCAAGATCACGGAGTCTACAGGTAATCCTCAACTTATGGCCACAATTGAGCCCAAAATTTCTATTAAATAAGACAGTTATTAAGTGAGATGTTCCCCATTTTACAATCTTTATTGTCACACTTGTTAAGAGAATCACTGTAGTAGTTGCTAAGTTAGTAATACAGTTGGTAAGTGAATCTGACTTCCCATTGACTTTGCTTGTCAGATGATCACAAAAGTGATTGCATGAGCCCAACATACTGCAACCATCATAAATACGAGGGCAATTTGGAAATAAACCTCCATTTAGTTATCAATGACAAACACTCTCAGATACAGAACTTTTATTATACATGTTAGAAAACTACATTACATTACTTTTTGACATAATCACCATTCAAATTGAGGCACTTGTCATAATGTCTTACAAAGTTTGAAATTCCATTGTTTGGTGCCAAATCTGGGCTATGGGTGTGTGTGACCAAAAACATCCCAACAGAACTGCTTCAAAAGTTCTTGGGTGCATCTAGCAGTGTGCGGGCGAGCATTATCGTGAACCAACACCATATCAGAAGTGGTGCCATAGAAAATCCTGCCAAATTTGAAGATGCCAAAGGAGTACTGCTAGTGAAGTTCATGGAGCATAGTTAGATCATCAATTCAGAAGTCTACTGTGAAACGTTACAAAAACTCAGACGAACCATCCATAACAAGCGTTGGGGCATGCTGACTTCCGGTGTGGTGTTGGTTCACAATAATGTTCGCCTGTACACCACTAGATGCACCCAAGTACTTTTGAAGCAGTTCCGTTGGGATGTTTTTGATCACATACCCCCATAGCCCAGATTTGGTGCCAAGTGACACTAGTAACAAATTTCAAACCTTGTAAGATGTTATGACAAGTCCTTCAATTTGAATGGCGATTATGTTGAAAAGTAATGTAATGCTGTCTTTTTCTAATGTGTATAATAAAAGTTCTGTACCTGTCATTGATAACTAAACAGAGGTTTATATCCAAATTGCCCTCATACATGCCAATGACCAAGAGTCTAAATTTTGTTCATGTGACTATGGGAATGATGCAATGGTCATGTCACTTTTTCAGTGCTGTCGTAACTTTGAATGATCACTAAATGAATGATTGTAAGTTGAAGACTACCTGTACAACACCATATTATGTCTTGGATCAGTAATTTTAAATAGGCTTGTAAATTCACCTCTAACAAGCCATCAAATTACTATTAATAAGCTAAAGAGTATACATCTTTTATTTCCTAGCAGAAGTAAAGCCAGCGTCAGCAATAATACTGAATAATGGAAGTATTTATTAGAAACAACTTATTAATTGGCATAAAATAATTTAACAAAACCTGTATTTGCTAACTGTTTTGCATACAATTTTATAATTGAGCTCTAGGTACTGCATTCTGCAACTGCTTTTAATCGCAATACTTATAAATAACATAATTTATCTAATTTATTTCCTATGTAGATTAGTATCATGTACCACATCTAAAAAGGCCTTTTTGGTGGTTACACTTTAACTTCTTCTGTCTCCAGAAGACTGACATTGATACAAATTAATACTTGAAAAGGGAAAAGAATGAACACGGAATTGAGAATGTTATTCAGGAACATGTACTGTATACATAGATAGTCATATTTTTTATTTATATTTATAAAGATGAAATAAAAAGGGCTGAAGAAGATTCTGGTCACATCTGAAGAGATACTTTCAGACAGAATAATTAACTGCTCTAAAATATGAATTTGGTTCATTATAGAGGAACAGACTTTAAATTGCATACTGAAATATTGTTCACTTTTTTACTTCTGTTCAAAGGTTTCCAAGGGATTTCTAGCTGGATGCCTTACTCACTACAACAAATTGACTTGCATTGTTTACTTAAAAGCATCCAAATATATCTCACTAAACCATAAAGCTGCATGCTCCCATTGAGTCTGTTTATGAGGAGATGCAGCTAATCAAAGGTAAGGTTTTATTTGCAATGGAAGAAACCATGTTAAGCTTGTTTACATCTTATTTGTTAACCAAACTAACTTATGAGTGTAACTAATAGATATTCAAGGATATATTTGCTCCCAGCTAGTATATTATGTTCACAGGATTGTTATTGTCACAGAAGGCTTCATTTTAATGAAAGGCTGTAATTCATTGCATGTTTTTTTGGATATAAATGCCAACCAGCGGTAAAATATACTAAATATCTTGCTAAATATCTGTCTAGTAGTCACTAAAGTGTCATACATTTGTAGTTTACTCCAGTTCAAAGTTTTGATATGTAAATTAGCATATTACCTAATGATCAATTTTATAGGAGCTCTGTTTTAAGAAAACAGTGTGAGACAGCTTATCTACAATTTTGCTCAGAAAACAATCTTTCCTATGCAAAAGAGATATCAGTAAATCTGACCAAGTCCAACATTTATCAGGGTAGAAACGCTGAGAACCTCCAAGTACCTTTTTGTGACCACTTCCATCATTTTCCAACCATTGTTGATAGGAAAAGAAAGTTTCCCACTGTTTTGAGCCAGGAAGCAAAATCTGTACCATCTCTTTCTTCCCCCCACGCCCACCCCGAAACAAACTCACTTGGTGACTTTGGAACACTCTCTCTTGCTCCACATTCCGTGCCTGATATTCCACGCTGAAATGAAGAGGCCCCATCACTACTAATTTGAGCTGGACCGAAGGTGCATCCCGACTGCCATAATCTGAGCTAATGACCCGAAAGTTCTAGCTAATTTCAAAGAATAAATTATGGTTACTTTAGTCGTGCTTTATTCAATTAAACAAACGGTCTGGCTTCTCAGGAAACTTGGAGCGATCAACCTATCGCTTAGACTGGGTTATAGAAAGCAAAATGGGGTAGGGCAGATTTAAGGGCAGAATGCGTGCAAGCAGTCCCACAAATCGGGGCCCCTTTCCAAAGAAAAGCCATTGCACCCTCAAAAGGTCTCGTTTGGCTTAGCTCCGAGACCAAAAAAATCCCGGTCAGCGGGACTTCTATTTCTAAGCAGGAGACAAAGCCACGGTCACCTGAAGCGGCTCCCCTTGAGCTCAGAGAAAGGTCGCCTTTTAATCCCTTTACCCTCCGAAAGTCCCTTCTACCCTCCCGCCTCTTCTCTCAGCGCCTCTTCCCCGCGTAGAGGAGGAGCCGCATTCTCGCGGCGATTGGTTAGGCCGGCTGCCAATCGGGCGGCCGAGGGGGCGTGGCCAAGGCGCGAGCCGGCTAGGCTCTAGCCAGAGCAGAAGCGGGCGTCCCAAATCAAAGCCTCGTTGTTGCCGGAGCCGCGACGTTTCCTTTTCCTCACCCTACGCAGTCAGGCAACGAGCGCAGACCTCGACTCCCAGCGCTGTCCGTCTTGGGCGCGCCATGGAGGAGGAGCGGGCCGGGGAGCAGATGAGGCCACTACTCACAACGGTAACAGAGCGAGGAGGCAGAGGCGGGGAAAGCGTTGGAGAGGCAGAAGGAGGGTTCCCGCTTTCCTCTCAGCCGGGGCTCTGAGGGAGCTGCTGTTCCCTTTTGTGGGGGCGGAGCCCGGCGTCTTTTCTTTCGCCCGGCAGCCGTGGCTAAGGAAGCGCCGCCACCGGCTGCTTCATGCCCGCGGTAATCCAGAGCTCGCCTTCTTGGTCCCGGTCTCCCTCTGTCACAGGTGTCAGTCCGGGTGGCGTGTGGGGAGGGCGACGGAAGACTTCGCCCTCCTCCTCCTCCTCCTCCTCCTCCCGGGCAACAGTGCGTGTAGCCAGAGTCCCAAGTAACAGTATTGTTGTCGCCTCGTGTGACTTCAGGGCTGGTTAGGATAATCTGGGCAGCCATCCGTGTAATTCTAGTGTTAATTCTTCCCTTTCCTCTGGGCGAAATATTTCTCGTCAGCATCTTCTTATGCCCCAGTTGCTCGTTTCCTGTTTCTGTGTGTGCGTGACGGAGAAAGAGCCTTTTTTTTTACAGCCTCCTGTTGGTTGCTTTTGTTTAGGCCGAGCTCTAGATAGAGTGAGGACAGGCCAGAGGGAGCTTGGTCTCTTTGTTCCCCACCCGTCACTCTCTCTCTCTCTCTCTCTCTCTCTCTCTCTCTCTCTCTCTCTCTCTCTCTCTCTCCTCAGCCTCTTCCATCCACACACGGCTCATTTCAGACCGTGGTGCACATGGAAC